>NC_059338.1:48262500-48568611 GCF_018350155.1 Leopardus geoffroyi | reverse complement strand
AGATCAGGGTCAGGAGTCTGTTGGTATCTTCTGTTGGTAGAATTAGACCAGAGGTCAACAGCATCACCTTTTATCAGTAAAAAACAATAGGAACGGTAAACTGGTCAACTTCAGGGGCTCCCCCACTCAATTGTTTTATTAGTTCCGTTAACACTAGCTGTTTCCTTAGATCTGTGGTTCTCAAACTTCGCTATGTGTCTGGATCACCCGGAGGGCTTGCTGGGCCCCACTCTCAGAGTTCTGATCTGGGATAGAGACTGAAAATTTGGATTTCTAACAAGTTGCCGGGTGATACTGATGCTGCTGCTCTGGGGCCACACTTTGAGAACCACTGTCTTATATGAACTCTCAAAACCTCCGTGGTTTGACATAATCGGCATTCACCCAACGTCCAAAGCGTATGTTTGTGGTTAGTGCTTCTCTTAGGCAGCTCTTCTCTGAGTGGTGATTCACGTACCCAGCTTCTATCATGTTGGTTCTGCCATCTTCAATATGTGTCCCCAAGGTGGCTATGGGAATCATCATCGTCTAGTCATTCAAAAGGGGGAGAAGTATAAAGGGTCACTCCTGGGAAGTTTTTATGGACCAGGTCTAGAAGTCGCTATATCACTCAGACACGTGGCCAGACCTAACGACAAAGGAGGCTAGGGGCGCCTGGGTGGCGCAGTCGGTTGAGCGTCCGACTTCAGCTCAGGTCATGATCTCACAGTCCGTGAGTTCGAGCCCTGCGTCAGGCTCTGTGCTGACAGCTCAGAGCCTGGAGCCTGTTTCCGATTCTGTGTCTCCCTCTCTCTCTGCCCCTCCCCCGTTCATGCTCTGTCTCTCTCTATCCCAAAAATAAATAAACGTTGGAAAAAAAAAAAAAAAAAGAAAAAAGAAAATGCCGTTCAGCCATGTGCCCAGGAAAAAGAGAACATGGGCTTGTTCTCTGCCATAGCCCACTCTCCTGGTCATCAGATACACATCTCATCCTTTTTACCATACATAGAACACAATACTCTTTCTCCACCAAAAGAAACATCCTGCAGTCTTTTTCAGTCGTCACATCAAGCTCAAAACCTAGGATCTCTGGGCGACATAGTCTTCTGCATTAGGTCTGGAAATAGCCCCTCGTGGTCTGATCACTTTGGAGTTAGGAAAAAATGTTTTCTGTAAATTGTCCATCTCCCCTCTTGCACATACAATGGTAGAGCTAGGATGCACTATCGACAACGAAACAAACAAAACTCCCTGTTAGGAAAAGGGAGAACAAGAGAAATACACAGTTGCTAGTCCGTAGCAATTGTGAAAAACAGCTGGGCAGGCATTGTGACGACCTCTGTCTTGAGATGGGAGAATCTCCTTTATTAGACCCTGTCCCACCCTTTGGGAAGAATTCCTGTTACCATTGTCTCTGGAGACCCTGGCTCCAACTTCTCGGATGCTCTTCCTTTTTCATTATCCTTCATGGCCCCATCTGAAGTTGGCATTGTAGAGCATGTCTTCTTTGGTGACTTTCCGTAGTGTGCTTCCTGCCCACGCAAATTTGGAGGATTGAGGTTTGTTTTGTTTTGTTTTTAATGTTTATTTATTTTTGAGAGAGACAGAGACAGAATGCGAGTGGGTTAGGGGCAGAGAGAGAGGGAGACACAGAATGGGAAGCAGGCTCCAGGCTCCGAGCTGTCAGCACAGAGCCTGATGTGGGGCTCGAACCCATGAGCCGTGAGATCACAACCTGAGCCGAAGTCGGACGCTTAACTGACTGAGCCACCCAGGCGCCCCATGTTTTTTGTTTTTTTGTTTTGTTTTGTTTTGTTTTGTTTTGGTTTGGTTTGGGTTTGTTTTGTTTTGTTTGTTTGTTTGTTTTGTTTTTGTTTTCATTTAATGGGCACCTGGGTAGCTCAGTTGGTTAAGTGTCTAACCTCGGCTCAGCTCATGATCTCACAGCGAGTGAGTTTGAGCCCCATGTCAGTCTCTCTGCTGCCAGCACAGAGCCTGCTTCATATCCCCTGTCCTTCTCTTTCTATGTCCCTCCCCCGCTCGCACTCTCTCTCTCACAAATAAACATTAAAAAATAAAATATAATGAAGTTTTTATTTAAATTCCAGTTGTTAACATACAGTGTAACATTAGCTTCAGGTGTGTAATATAGTGATTCGACACTTCCATACAACACCCAGTGCTCATCACAGCTTCACAGCTTGACGGTTGTTTTTTTGTTCCCTGGACACGCAAAAGTTTGTACAGACTAGGCTTGTGGCTTCTTTGTCAATGCCATTCCCTTGAAAAAACTCAGATGCTTCTCACCTATTTGTTTTCTTTCGAAAGATTCAAGTGCCAGGAATTACTGCCAAAAATATATGTATTTTTACATTTATTTTGAGAGAGAGAAAAAGAGAGAGAGAGAGAAAGAGAATGCATGCAATCATGGGAGGGGCAGAGAGAGAGGGAGGGAGAGAATCCCAAGCAAGCTCTGCATTGTTAGCGGAGTCCCACTAGGGGCTCAAACTCATGAACCATGAGATCATGCCCTGAGCTGAGATCAAGAGTCAAAATGCTTCACCTACTTAAGCTACCCAAGCGCCCCCCTGCCCCAAAATATTTTCACCTAAAATTACCAGATAAAATATTGAGTGTTCCATATTTTTATTTGCTAAACTTGATAATCATGTCTAGTTCTGGTTCTCAAGACTGTCTTACTTCTTTGCTTCTTGACCCCATGATTTACTCTTTCACCTAAAAGATGGTTACTTTAAGGCTTGGCAGAGAAGGGAATATCCTTAATCTAATTGCCACATAGCTATGATTTTGTTTACTTAGTAGTCTTAATGAGCTTTTGTCACTCAAGGCTTTTTCTGTCTAATGGTTTAATTTGGAATCTAGAAGCAGTAGGATTTTCCAGCCCTATAAAGCTCATGATCTCTGGGTTTTCTTCATCCCTTCTAATCTCTGCTTCAATTGAGTCCAGCTCAACTGTAGTCTACATTTATCTTTCTCTTAATAATAACTTGCTAAAAGCAGAAATTTAAACCTCAAGCACACTAGCACTCAAACTCTTTCCAACTACTTCCCCTAGAACAGGGATTCTTTTTGTTTTTTATTTTAGAGAGAGACGGAATCCTAAGCATGTTCCAAGCTTAGTACAGGGCCTAACGAGGGTCTCAATCCCATGACCTGAGCCAAAATCAAGAGTCAGATACTCAACCAACTAAGCTACCAGGGTGCCCCTAGCACGGGGAGTTTTGATGAAAGGGTTCTATAACTTGGAGCATGGATTAAGTCAAGTTTTCTGGAAAAAGACTCTGAAATGAGGACTCCTGTGCAAGTGATTTATCAAGGAGTAACCAGGAATAAGGGATAAGCAGAATAACGATAGGATGCAATTTTGGGCGAATTCCTAAGCTCGGCCTCATTCCAAGGCAAAGAAGCTGGGTTTTCATACATGCTCACCAGTCAGTCGTTGGCTATGGGCTGCCCTCTGAGGACCTAAACACCCATGCTTTTTGAACTGTCTTATCAGTAGACAAAGAGCTACAGTAGCCCAGGGGCAGGCCTCTGAAATAAGTCTCAGGTGAGAGCTGGTAAAGAAATGGTAATAGAAGCCATACGATTGGCACATGAACCCCTAGAAAGGATCAGACAGGATCAGGCAGACTACCAACAGTGAGGATGAATTACATCTTTATTTTTACTAACCCCCAGCTGAAACTTAGCATTTACTTCATTCAGTTTTGAGTGTAGGCAGCAAATCATAGTAGTACCAGCAGTTCCTGTGAATTACAAGTCACAGATATTTTTGCATATTATAAAATGATTCCATTCAATTTTGCATATTATAGTTGCACACATATTGCAACATATCTCAAGATATCATTTATGCTCATACCCACATCACTACTTTGGAATTATGATAATCCCAAGGTCTGTAATCAGCAAACTGGAGACCCAGGAGAGCTGATGGTTTAGTTCTAGTCTCAGTTTGATGGCCTGAGACCCAGGAGAGCCAGTGACCTAAAGTTCCAGTCTTGGTCTGAGTCCCAGATCAGAAGATCCAATGTTCCAGCTTGAAGACAGGTAGAAATTTTCATCATTAAAACAAAAAAAAATTAACATTTATTTTTGAGAGAGAGAGAGAGAGTATGAGCAAGGGAGGGGCAGAGAGAGAAGGAGACACAGAATTGGAAGCAGGCTCCAGGCTCCGAGCTGACAGCACAGGGCCTGACGTGGGGCTCGAACTCATGAACTGAGAGATCATGACCCCAGCTGAAGTCAGATGCTTAACCGACTGAGCCACCCAGGCACCCCTCATGTGTTTGCTTTTTAAAAGTATATTGCTAAGTATTTGTTGATACAGTTGTTTCCCTTGTAGTCTTATATATTTTATTTTATACATTTAAGCACATTACTCTGAAATGGGGTCCATACACTTCATCAAACTGCCAAAGGGGTACATGGCACCAAAAAGAAAGAAAAGAAAGGAAGGAAGAAAGAAAAGTTTAACCTGTGTCTGCCGTAGAACTATAAATTCATTTAGGCACAGTATCATCCTTCTAAGTTATTTCAGGTGACATCTTATCAAGTGTTTTGCATACTACGTGTCTCCATTTCTCTAGGTTTGGAGATCTGTTTCCTTACCTCCCCCTGCTGATCCACTAAGCTGATGTCACAAATTTTAGGTTTTTGTCAGGTAGCTGCTATCCACTGAATATTTGTGTCCCTCCCACAATTCATATGTTGAAATCTAATCTCCAGTGTGATGGTATTTGGAGATCAGACCCTTGAGAGGTGATTAAATCATGAGAGTGGAGCCCTCATGGAAGAGATTTGTCCCCCTACCAAGAGTCCCCAGAGAAATCCCTTGTCCCTTCTGCTATTTGAAGACACAGCAAAAAAGATGGCCATCTATGCACCTGGAAGCAGCCCCTCACCAGACATTGTATCTGCTAGAGGCTTGACCTTGGACTTCCCAGCCTCCGGAATTGTGAGAAATAAATTTTTGTTGTTTATAATCCACCCAGGCTCTGGTACTCTGTTATAGCAGCCCAAATGGATTAAGGCACTCTAGTTCAAGATATTAATGTTCTGTATTGGTTAAGGCAAAGCTACCTGCCAGAACAAATAAACCCCTAACCTAGTGACTTGCGACAATGAAATCTTATTTCTTATTCAAATAAGTTTATGCAGGGTTCATGGTACATGGCTCTCACGGGTTATCTCCAGGGCAGTCCCACTCAGGTGGTAATCTAGGTATCCAGGTTCCTTCCATCTTGCGACTCCATCATCCTTAGCACACAGATTCCCTAGCTGGCTAGCAAGAAAAAGTGCAAGGAAGAATGTGTTTGAGAGATTTTTATGGCTAGAACTCAGTCACGTGATTCCACTCAATTGTAAGAGGAGCTGGGAAGTATAGTACAGCTGTATGCCCAGAGAGAAGAAGTGAGTTTGATGTAGGAGCTGCCAGACAAAATGTAAGACACCAGTTAAATTTAAATCTCAGATAAACAACAACGCATCTTGTAGTATAAGTATGTCCCATATAATATTTGGATATCCTGTGTTTTCATTTGCTAACTCTAGCAATCCTACTTTGCTGATCAGCTAAGAGTCTCTGTCACTGACTGACCCTTTGGAGTTGTTTAAGGCCTTGAGTTGATTGCAAATTCAGGGGGAGAAGGAAGCCTGTAGGGGGATATTCTAGATTTCCTGATGAGGGGGATTGGGACTAGAGCAATTTATTCGGGAAGATAAAGAGATGGGACAATATCTGTATCATGTATTCATGGAGGCGATATGTTACATGACCAGGGGTCTTATTTATGATATGCATACATTTCCATTTAGCACACCCTTGTATTATGGACCAGTCAAACTGCCCAGATGGGAAGTATTTGATACTTTTTAGACAAAGGCTATGATGCTGTAGACAGGCTAGAACACACGGGTAGTTGGAGATACTCAAAAGTCTCTGCTAATGCGGGGGCTAGACACTAGCGGTCTCTGGTGAGCTTGAGTTTGAAGGATTCTATGCTATGCTTTAAAACCAGGTAGATAGAGAGTGGTTGGAAGAAGATGCAGGAGAGAAGACATGACAATATTAACTTCTTTTTTTTGTAAGCCCTATCCCTGGAGAACTTTGCATAAGGTAGATATAGAGAAGATAGTTTCCAAAATTACTAACTCAGACTCTAGAAGTTTCTAAAAACACCAGCACTCTTCTTAAAACATGGACTGCAGCAAGTCTTGGTGCACAAGAAAATCCCAATTATCTCAATCCTAGACAAGGCCATCAGAGAGAGACATGCCCAACATGTAATATTGCAATAGTCTGTGGGAAAGGCCGTTCAGCCTCTGATGGAAATAATGTTTTCCAGAACCTGAGGGTACTATCTGGAATGACCTTCTCATCCCCAGGAAAGAAACAAATAACATTTTAATTGGGACGTATTGTTGAAGTCCTATAAAAGAGGCAGAAGCTAGAAGATATCTAGAAGATAATAGAAGTTCAGACAAATTGTGGAAGTCCTGCAAAAGAGGCAGATATCAACATAGTGCTCTAGTGGTGGTGACCTAAAGGTTATCAATGACTCTTTGATAGAAAATACCTTTATGAAGTGTTTGTAGGTCCTTAAAAGGGTTGGGGCAAAATAGTTTTTTCCAATTTTTTTTTTAAGTAGGCGTCACGCCCAGCATGGAGCCCAGCATGGGGCTTGAACTCAAGACCTTGAGATCAAGACTTGAGCTGAGATCAAGAGTCGGGCATTTAACCGACTGAGCCACTGAGGTGCCCCATATTTTCCATTTTTAAAAAACTATGATTACATATAGTCCCCCTTTACTAGAAGTCCCCCTTTACTAAAATTATACATTAAATATAGTTATTTGAGTTTTGAGTCATTTAAAAATCAAAATCAAGACATGAACAGTTCCATCTCCCCGAAAAACTACCCTGTCCCTTTGTAATCACCCCCTCCCCCCAAACCAAGTCTCTGGCATCCACTGATATGTTTTCAGTCCCTCTGGCGTTGCCTTTTTCAGAATGTCACATTGATGGAATCATATAGTATGGAATGTTGTGAGTGCGACTTGTTCCACTTAGAGAATGTTTTTGAGAATCTTTCATGTTGTTGCATGTATTAGGACTTGGGGCCTTAACTTAAATTTTTTTCTTAGAGTACAGAGAATCATCAGACCTCTAGTCAAAAATGTTAAGGGGTGCCTGCATGGCTCAGTCGGTTAAGCGGCCGACTTCAGCTCAGGGCATGATTTCACCATTTATAACTTCGAGCCCCGCATCGGGCTCTGTGCTGATGGCTCAGAGCCTGGAGCCTGCTGCAGATTCTGTGTCCCCCTCTCTGTCTGCCCCTCTCCTGCTCGTGCTCTGTCTCTCTCTCTCTCAAAATAAATTAACATTTTTTTTTTTTAATTTAAGACTAGACTCCAGAGAAAGGAGAATTCCCAAATTAAAGCATATTAAGACAATACTCACATTTAGAGGCTTTGCTCCCAAAACTTATCCTCAATGGATGTCATAGAAAAATCGTCATTACAGACACTGCTCTCAATGAAGGACAGAGATGAAGGTTAAAGCTATAAAAACTGCGTCTAAGATTTCTGGAATTAAGGAGTCTAATTCTAAAAGAGGAAAAGAAGAGCTAATCCTTTTGAAAGAGCCTTCAAGGCCCACCCTAGGGTCTTAGCAGCTAATTAGGAACAGTTAAATACAGCTCAGAACTTTGAGAGTAAGCATCAAAGACTCTTAAGGCCAGAAGGAACTTTCCAGCTATGTCCATGTGTTTATTCACTCTGGATAAGATGGGTCTTTATAGGGGGCTGCACAAAGAAGAACATGGAAGCGAAGGGTATGTTATGGAGTTTTCAGAAAACAAGGGTAAACCCAGAGAAAAGAGGATCACAAGGCTGATACCAGCTCTTCCTCCCTTCATGGGTAGCAAAGGATCCAAGACAGAGAAGACAGAGGCTGGAATGTTCACAAAACAATAGAAAATATGGGGACTGGCCATATCCAAACTAGACCCCCTCCCATTTGGCTGCCTGAGAGGTAGTTATTGTCCATTTTTTGAATCCCATGGCAGGAACCAAGGAAATTATGGGAAGGAAGGCCCATAAGTATAAATAAGGAGCTGTTTCTTCCCTTCTGTGGAGCTCAGAGACTTAGGGGATGATCATAACTGAGGATGAAGAAGACTTGGCTGGATATTCAGGCTAGAAAATCAACGTGTCTTTTTGTTTAGAGCTGAATTTGAAAGTAATGTGCCAGGTCCCCAAAGAGGAAAAGAGAAAAATTAACCAGAGCTTTGGGTCCATGAGGTGGCAAATACCTAAACACATCCTGATTCTGGGTCCAGGGCCAGGTTATGGTCCATAAGGCAGCAGTGCATATGGTTGGAGGAGATTTTTAATAACAGGCATCCTACCAGTGCCTTGGCAGAAGCCGGAACAAAGCCCAGCACTCTGTACAGGTCAGCTGCCTTTTGTGTGTGTGTGTGTGTGTGTGTGTGTGTGTGTGTGTGTGTGTCTTAAGTTTATTTATTTTGAGAGAGAGAGTGAGAGAGAGAGAGAGTAAAAGAGAGAGAGAGAGAGAGAGAGAGAATGAGAGGGGGAGGGGCAGAGAGAGAGGGAGGGAGAGAGAGAATCCCAAGCAGGGTCCACAATAAATTCTGTGTACTGAGTGCCCTGGATTCTCCAAGAGTCCTAGACTACAGGGATCCAGTGTGTATACTCTGAGGAAAGAGTAGGGCATGAGTCAACCCCAATCTTGGAGACTAGGGGAGTGGAGCCTCTGGTTACACCTATCTTTATAAAAGTTTGTCATATATAGCTCTGTATCCCTCACAATGCTTTTAAGATTTTTTTCATTTAATTAAATCGTTACTGAAGGCCTATTATGTACAAAGCACTGTTGGGGGAGGTCAAGTTCACATATTAATCCCTTTTACCCTAGTAACTCCGAACACTGATACTATGAGTAGATACGCTCATTGAAGTACCAATCACAATGATCTGTCCAAATAATCATTCCATAATTTCTTTAAGAATTATTCAAAACAGATGGGACACCTGGCTGGCTCAGTCAGAAGAGCACAGGGCTCTTGGTTTCAGGGTCATGAGTTCGAGCCCCATGTTAGGTGTACAGATTACTTAAATAAACACAACTTAAAAAAATTATTCAAAAAAGATTTAACAAGATTCTATGTACTAAATGCCAGGCATTGGAGCAGTTCAGAGGCTCAGAGGGTAGAAAAGTGAACAGGTAGTTTTTTCCTCAAGGCGTACAGTCTAATGGATATATATCATACAACCATTTTATCTATATTTACATGTATGAAATTTAGAGTTTTGATTATGAATCCTATAAACACTGGATTGGCTTCATAAGAAGGAGAAATGGGTACAGTAAGAATGAGGAAATATGCTCATACACATTTGAAACTACATAGTACAGTATTGGACACATAGTAAGTACTCAGTTAATATCCATGCATTTACCAAATGATTGTATTTGAAGATATTCTAGTAAAAATATATGTGGCTTATTTTAAAAAAGGAAAACTCAACAGATTTCAACATGCTATGGTCCAGCTCTCACACTGAAGGGATTTGTTTTATGCTATTTCATTCTTGACCTATAAAAAGGTCTTATGTTATGAGAAAGGGGAATTCTCACTTACCTCTATTATTACGGGGAAATTTTTCATAGGGGCAATTAAGTGTCTGTGTGGTAAGAGTTCTTTGAGAACTGTCGTCTCTAAAATCCCCCGATCCCAGATCTGCCAATGTCCCTGGAGTCACTTCTAGGAGAATCTTGACTCCGGATGAGGTAATGTTTCAAAAAGTTCCCAGAGCGAAATTCTACTAGGGAACATATTGATAAATCCAGACGTGTTAAAACATTAGCAATGATTGGTTTATCAGGTCAATTTGCAAGACAACTAAATATCTCTGACGTGCTGGGTTAGGAGAATGAGGGACTCTTGGGGAAGCTTTTGCTTCTTAGGAGGAGGAACCCAGACAGGTGAGAGGAGATTCTAAAGACAAATCAATCACATCTACTTCATGGTTTGGTTTGGGGATGTTCCATTACAGAAGAGGCAAAAGCGCTCTGTAAACCTTACAAAGAATTAGTTCCTTAAGTGGTCTTTTTTTGCAATGAAGCAGTATTTGAAAGTTGGGTTGATTTTTTACCCCCCCCCCCGGTCTGTAAGGGCTTTGGGTGAATGGAAAAATACATCTTTTGCCCTTACTTCTTTTTTCTAAATAACTCTAGCCAAAAGATATTTTCAGCCCTGAATGAACGGATGGGTTAAAATGTGGTTTAAGTGAATTATTGACATTAAGAAGATTACTTTTTCTTTTGTACTTGACTGCCCGCGAGTTTGAAGTCAAATTTGATTTTCAGGGATGGTAACTACACTGGCTACTACAATGTATATGTGTTCGTTGTTTTGGTCTTGACTTTCTATTTGTATATATTATTTGTATATATTGTTCGTATATATTTGTTTGTATATTGTATATATATTATTTGTATATATTATTTGTATACATTTGTATATATTATTTGTATATTTTATTTGTTATATTTGTATATATTATTTGTATATATTGTATATATTTGTATATATTATTACTGTTAATTAATATGTTTTTGATATAAATTACCATAAATTCTTCACTTAATAACATGAACGAATGAATAAGAATAAATATATAAACAAACAAAACATTTGCTGGGACAACTGGACGGGCACAAGCAAAAAAATGAAGTTGGACCTTTTGCCTCACGCCACAGGAAAAAAAAAAAATGAACTCAGAATGGATCCAAGGCCTAAATATACCAGCTAAAACTATAAACTCTTAGAAAAAACATAGAAGTACATCTTTGTGACCATGCATTTGGCAATGGCTTCTTAGATTTGACACCAAAAACACATGCGGCAAAAGAAAAGAAATAGATAAATTGGATTTCGTCAAAATTAGAAACATTTGTGTATCAAAGGATACTATCAAAAAGAGTGAAAAGACAATCCAGAAAAGGGTAGAAAATATTTTCTTTTTTCTTTTAATGTGTATTTACTTATTTTTTGAGAGAGAGAGAAAGTAGGCACAGAGAAAGAGATGAGAGAGAATGCCAAGTAGGATCTGTGCTGTCAGCATGGAGCCCAAATATAAGATCATGACCTGAGCTGGAATCCGGAGTTAGATGGTTGACCAATTGAGCCACCCAGGTGCCCTCTTTTTTGTTGTTTTGTTTTAAAAGATTTTATTTATTTTTTTATTAAAAATCTTTAATGTTTATTTAGTTTTGAAGGAGAGAGAGACAGAGCATGAGTGGGGGAGGGGCAGAGAAAAAGGGAGACACAGAACCTGAAGTGGGCTCCAGGCTCTAAGCTATCAACACGGAGCCCGACATAGGGCTTGAACCCACAAACTGTGGGATCATGACTGAGCCACCCAGGCTCCCTTAAAGATTTTATTTTCAAGTAATCTCCACACCCAATGTGGGACTCAAACTCACAGCCCTGAGATCAAGAGTTGCATGCTCTATCCACTGAGCCAGCCAGGTACCCCAAGGAAAGCGTTTCGAATCACACACCTTGTAAAGAATTTGTTTGTATTCAGGATACGTAAAGAACACTCACAACTCCAAAACAAAGAGAAACAGCTCAGCTTAAAGCTGAGCGAGACTTGAATAGATATTTTCCTAAAGAAGATACACAAATGGCTAATAAGCACGCGGAAAGATTCTCAATGTCCTCGATGTCATTAGGAAAACACAAACCACGACCACATTGACATACTACTTTAGACCACTAGGATCACTTGAAGACAACGATGACAACACCAAAACAAGGGAAAATAAGAAGTGTTGGTGAGGATGTGGAGAAATCTTCACACGTTCCTGGTGGGAAGGTAAAATGGTGCAGCTTCTGTGGAAAACAGTTTGGCAATTCCTCAATAAGCCGAACGCTGAATTACACGTGATACGCCCATCCCATCCCAGTAATTTATCAAAAAGAATTGAAACCAGGTGTTCCAACAAAAGCTGACATAAGAACATTCATCGTAGCACCATTCACAGTAGTCAAAAGGGGGAAATAATCAAGGGTCTGTCACCTGATGAATAGATAAACTAAATAAGATATCTCCATATAACGGAATATTATTTAGCCATAAAAAAGGAATGAAGTAATGACACATGCTACAACATAGACCTTGAAAATTATACTAAGTGAAATAACCCCCACACAAGAAGCCACATAATGTATGATTTCATTTATGTAAAATATCAAAAACAGGCAAATTCACGGAAACACTAGGCAGATTAGTGATTATGAGGGGCTAAGTAGAGCAAGGAATGGGGAGTGATTGCTTAATGACAGAGGGTTTCCTTCTGTGGCGATGAAAATACTCTGGAAGTAAAGAGTAGTGATTGTTGCATGGCATTGTGAATGTGTTAAGTGGCACTGAATTGCACACTTATTTTTTTTTAATTTTTATTTTCGAGAGAGAGACCACACGCAAGGGAGGGGCAGAGAGAGAGGGGGACAGAGGATCTGAAGCAGGTTCTGTGCTGACCACAGAAAGCCTGATGCGGGGCTCAAGCTCACAAACTGCTGCTAGATCATGACCTGAACCAAAGTCAGACGTGTAACTGACTGAGCCACCCAGGGCCCTTGAATGGTACACTGTAAAATGGTTAAGGGGCACCTGGGTGGCTCAGTCGGTTACGTGTCTGACTTCGGCTCGGGTCACGATCTCACGGTTCATGAGTTCAAGCCCCATGTAGGGCTCTGCGCTGACAGTTCGAGTCTGGAGCCTGCTTCAGATTCTGTGTCTCCCTCTCTCTCTGCCCCTCCCCTGCTCACACTCTGTCTCTCTCTCAAAAATAAATAAACATTAAAAAAAGGTTAAATATGTAAATAAATAAAATGGTTAAGGGGTGCCTGGGTGGCTCAGTCAATTAAGCATCCAACTCTTGATTTTGGCTTAGGTCATGATCTCACAGTTCGTGGGTTTGAGCATTGGGCTCAGTGCTGACATCGCGGAATCTGCTTGGGAGTCTCGCCTCATCCCCTGCTCGCGTTCTTGCCCGTGCATGCTCCCTCTTTCTCTCAAAATAAATAAACATTAAAAAAAATAAAATGGTCAAAATTTCATGTTACATATATTTACCACAATAAAAAAAAAAAAGAGTAATCTATCAACCTGTAAATGGTTAAACAAACTGGGACATATTTGCACAAAAAAATACATACTGGGCAATAAAATGGAATGAACTGATGTATGAAACAATATAGGTTAATCTTAAGAGTATTTTATAATGTTAAAAAAAAAAAAAAGCCATGTCATTTATAAGGCATTCTAGAGAAAGGGAAACTATAGATAAAGACATCAGACCAGCAACGGCCAGGGCTTGGGGTAGGAGATTGGCTGCAAAAGAGAACGAGGGACCTTTTTGAAGTTGTAGGGCTGTTTTCGATTTTTTTTTAAGTTTTATTTTATTTTCGAGAGAGAGAGCACGAGCAGGGAAGGGGCTGAAAGAGAGGGAGAGAGAGAGAACCCCAAGTAGGCTCTGTGCTGCCAACCCAGAGCCTGATGCAAGGCTTCATCTCATGCACAGTGAGATCATGACCTGAGCTGAAATCAAGAGTCGAACACTTAAGCGACCGAGCCACCCAGGTGCCCCTGTTGAACTCTTTTGTATTTCTATTGTCGTGGTGATTATCCTTTGTATTTATTGTGGCTCATCAAGCTGTATACCCCAAAAGGGTCAGTTTTGCTGTATATAAATTAAATTTCAATAAAACTGACTTAAAATTTCAATATAGAGAAATGATACCCAAACTTTCGCAGAGGTTCGGAAAGTTATAAAATATGTTTTCTTGAGCTAGGAAGAGAAAAAGCAAGCTTAAAAAAAAAAAAAAAAAAACCAACAAGAACATTACTCTGGGTTTACCGAATGCCCTTCCTCTGAAAAAATGAATGTACCTGGGGCGCCTGGGTGGCTCAGTTGGCTGAGTGAGCGACTTCGGCTCAGGTCATGATCTCACAGTTTGTGAGTTCGAGCCCCGCGTCAGGCTCCATGCTGACAGCTTGGAGCCTGGACCCTGCTTCAAATTCTGTGTCTCCCCCTCTCTCTGCCCCTTCCCTGCTCATGCTCTGTGTGTCTCTCTCTCAATAACAAGTAAACGTTAAAAAATTTTTTTACAAAAATGAATGTACGTATTTTTATTATTCCAACTCATCAGCCTCTAAGGTAATCTATCTAAAAATATGCAGTTCAAACATAAATCCTAAAGGCATTATAAATTACCATCTGGAAGTATTCCAAATAAAATTCCATTGAATAAGGTACTGAAAAGAAAGTCCTGTTGGTATAGCATAAACCTCACTATTATATTTGAGTAACTCCTGTAAAAAGGTACATTGTCTTCAGAAAAGAACACCTAATATTTCACGTTCACCTTATAGGTGAACTGTAGTGAACTCTGTGCTTGATTACCCAAGAACTAACCTTCAGGTACAGGTACTTGGTTTATATCCAAACCTTGCAAGAAATAGGTACATGAGAATGTCACCAACATCAAGTGGCTGTATTCTTTAATTTTTACTTTGGCATGGCTTTATCCATGTGATCTGATTTCCCAATATTTTATTCTCATAAACATTGATATCACAAACAAAATAGTTAAATATATCCAGAAAACAAATACCATAATTTAAGAAAGACTGATTTTCTCTCTTCTCTTTACTGGGACTCTTCAGTTTAGATGTTATTTAGAAACTAGCTTCTTACATCACTTACATGCACAATCATAACCCCTGCTCTCTAACTGGCTTTTCTGGTCTCTTTTTGGAGTTGTCAAAAGTCAGTAGTTCTTTAATGCCTGGCTATACCATATCTGTATTAAATTAACCAGTTTTTTTTTTAATGTTTATTTATTTTTGAGAGAGAGAGAGAGAGAGGCAGAGCGCAAGTGGGGGGAGGGGCAGAGAGAGAGGGAGACACAGAATCCCAAGCAGGCTCCAGACTCTGAGCTGTCAGCACAGAGCCCAATGCAGGACTTGAACCCATGAACCACAAGATCATAACCTGAACCAAAGTTGGACACCTAACCGACAGAGCCACCTAGGCGCCCCTAAATTAACCAGTTTTAAGTGATGGTGTTACAATATTGACCTTTACTCTCTGGTCATTTTACAGTAAAACTTCCGGGCTTATTAACATACTATGGATATTCTCTAGAAGAGAGTGGGAAAAAAATCTATTCTCTATTTACATATGTATTCAACAATATATTTGTTTCACATTTAGCAAGAAATGTAATGTAAAGATCATGCATGATCATGGCTCATTATAGGATTTGTTCCTTGACCTTGAGGGGGTAGCAGGAAGGCTGGAACATTTCTCTTCCAGTCGTTTCTCATTATTCAGTAGCCAGCTTAAGCTTCTTTCCATGGCAGCCTTGATCCAGAAGAATGAAGGCAGAAGCAGCAAGCATCTAAAGGCAGAGGCTTCAGAATGCACAAGTCACTTCCAGCATGTTCTGTTGGTCAGAGCAAGTCACAAGACCTATTCCAATTCTAGAGGGTAGAATGATGGACTCTGTGTTTTGATGGAAGGAGAGGTAACAATGCATTGCCAAAGACTGTGAAAACAGGGACTCGTGACACTCTTGGTTGTCATTATTATAATGCTCTACACGGTTGGGAGCACAAATTATTTTGCTACGTAGAGATTTGATTAAATAAAGAGAAAATAATCTTTAGAAATTAGCAACTCTTTTTTTTTTCTCCTTTTCAACCATTCAGGAAAATTTTATAATAAATCCCTTTTCTTCAGTCTGCACAAAATATATTCCTGAGCCAACCTGAACTGTTTTTCAATGTACCTGGAAAGCAAAACTGAATGTTCATCCAGAAATTGCCAAAAACCCTGCATTTTTCTTTTCCACCTGAACTCTGTCTGAAGTATAGGATTCCTGGGGATTTAATTCTCTGAACTATAAACACTGTTTAAACACTAATTAAGGGGCGCCTGGGTGGCTCAGTTGGTTGAGTGTCCAACTTCGGCTCAGGTCCTGATCTCGTGGTTTGTGAGTTTGAGCCCTGCGGCGGGCTCTGTGCTGACAGCTCAGAGCCTGGAGCCTGCTTCAGATTCTGTGTCTCCCTCTCTCTCTGCCCCTCCCCTGCTCATGCTCTGTCTCTCTCTGTCTTAAAAATAAATAAAACACTAAAAAAAATTTTTTAACACTAATTACAGGGAGCCCTTATCAACGAGAGAAAAGTGATTTTTATCCTTTATGAGGCAAAAAGAGCGTGGATTTTTTTTTTTAATATATGAAATTTATTGTCAGATTGGTTTCTATACAACACCCAGTGCTCATCCCAAAAGATGCCCCCCTCAATACCCACCACCCATCCTCCCCTCCCTCCCACCCCCCCTCAAGCCCTCAGTTTGTTCTCATTTTTTAAGAGTCTCTTATGCTTTGGGAAAAAGAGTGTGGATTTTTAAACATAATGGATTTTCCTCAGATCTATTCTTTTTCACTTTTTATTGAACACTTTGGCTCATCCTATGCTTTGTGATTTCTTAGGGAACAATACATGTGATTGTATTGAGATGCTGATGAATTTCAATGTAAATAATATTTATAGCTTCTCTTCTTACTTGTCCCAGCATCAGCTGGTACCTATGATCATTTTATTTTTATTTTTTTAACATTTATTCACTTTTGAGAGACAGAGAGCGAGTGGGGGAGGGACAGAGAGAGAAGGAGACACAGAATCCCAAGCAGACTCCAGGCTCTGAGCTGTCAGCACAGAGCCCGACACAGGGCTCGAACCCATGAAGTTCGAGACCGTGACCTGAGGTGAGGTCGGAACCTCAACCGACTGAGCCACCCAGGCGCCCCTATTATTTTCTTTATTTATATTCCCCTTAAGCTACGGTAAGGCACTATTGAGTCCTGTGTAGCAAATTTGGTTTTAAGGTGTATTAACTCAGCTGAAGCTGAATTCCAAAAAAGACTGAAAATGGTCTTTGCAATTAAATGGTTATAAAATTATCTGGAAATTTATAGGGTGAAAAGCATTACAGAGATGTAATAAATAATGTAATAAATAAAACTATAACAAAGTTCTGGGTTCTGACTTCTCTGGGTTCTGACTTCTTTTTCTCTGTTATGGTTTGTGTAGATTTAATTTTCCCCTCTTTATTTCATTAATGGTAGGACATTAAGTACACAAGAACATAAGGGTTAACTTTGTCATCTATAAAAAAGTTTATACTAGGTAATCTCTATGATTCTATGATTTTGCCATCATGGAAACATTTCTGACTCATTTAGGCTGGCTTTGATTCTAATACTGACACCAAAGAATGTTTTGTGAGCAGATTTCTTTCCTAACTTCAACTACAAGAAGGTAATGAGATTCTAATTGTGAGATTCTAATTATCTTAACAAGTCTTTAAAGTATCACGAAGTAAATTTTCTTTTAAGTTAGTCAAGAAAATTCTTTATAATAAATCCAATTTCTTTAATCAACATAAAATATCTCCCTGAGCCAACTTGAACCGTTTTCATCGTACCTAGAAAGCAAAACTGAAAGTTTACCTGGAAATTGGCAAGAATTCTGCATTTTTCTTTTCCATTTGAACCCTGTGTCTGAAGTAGAGGATTCCTGGGGGTTGGACTCTCTGAACTATAAGCACTATTTGAAAGCTAATTAAAGGGAGAAAGCTAATCAAAGAAAAGAAGTGACAGATTTTCCTAAGGACACGAAGTGACAAATCTTCTGTGAAATGATAAATCTTCCTAAGATTTCTATAACTGTAATGCCAGCATAGTCTGTCTCCACCCAATGTGATTTCAGGGCTTCCGGAAAGCTTTTCTGTTAAAACAATGCTTTCTTGCCCTAAACCAACGGCAGCAACGGGTAAGACTGGAGACCTCACCTTTTGCTCACTCTTACTCAGAGCAGCACCGAGGTGTAAGATCCCAATTGTTTTAGAAAATGCAGTAAGTTGGGGTAAACTTCATGTGGGAGTGTAAGAGTCTGATTATCGTAATGTCTTTTTGATAAGAGGGAATATGGAAGGTAACATATTAGTTTGTGTCCTTTCTGGGAGTAAATTTCACTGTTTGACAACCTTCGTGGTGAAGTGGTATTACCTTTCATTTGTTTAGTGTTTACCTTCCAAATGTTTCCAGGTGTGAACATTTCTGGTCAAGTAGGCCAAACGGGTAGGTGGAGTGATGTCAGAGGTCAGGACTCACAAGTTATCTCGTTTGGCTCTAACTTCTGTTTCACGTCTACCTTTGGCTGTTCAAATCCAGATATGGAGTATGTGTATAGCAGGTGGGGAAACTTCAGCAGAAAACCGAGCTTATTTTCAGGACAGGAAAGTAGGTTTTATGGTTTTATCAAAAGGAGGGCTCTTGGCACCATGGAATATGTTCAGAAAATAAACAGATTTATCTCAGTTGGGATAAATTGAATAAATAGAATAAATAGAAATTGAGAATTGATAAATTGAATAAATAGAAATTGAAAAATAGAATGAATTGTATGGGTTTCCTAGAAATGAAAACAGACCCCATTTTTAAAAAAATGGAGCCAAGGTTTCTTGATTCTTTCTTGATTTGTGTCAAGAAACAAGCAAGAAGGAAAGGAAGGGAAAAAAATGAAAGACAAATGAAAAAGTAAAGAAAGAAGGAAGTTAGTCAGAATTAATTGAAGTGTTAAATACAAGATCATTAAACACAAAAATGCATCTTGACATTAAAAAACAGAACTTAACTGAAATTAAAATGTGAAGCTGTTAGGGTCACCTGGGTGGCTCAGGTCATGATCTCGTGGTTTGTGAGTTTGAGCCCCGTGTCGTGCTCTGTGCTGACAGCTAAGAGCCTGGAGCCTGCTTCCGATTCTGTGTCTCCCTCTCTCTCTGCCCCTCCCCTGCTTGTGCTCTGTCTTTCTCTCTCAAAAATAAATAACCATTAAAAATTTTTTTTTCTTTTTTAATGTGAAGCCGTTAGGGAAATGTTCGCCTGAGTTTTCAATTCTTACATAGTATTATAGAAAGCGCTTGATTGAGAAACAAAAATCCTGGTATTCAAAACCAGGCTCTTTCATTAGCAACCTGAATGAAATTGAGCAATCTAATTAAACCTGCTAGTTTTCAGTTTCCTCCTAGAATAAAAGGTCTGAGTGATCTCTGACTCATTTAAGCACTATTATCCTGGGTTGTCAGTCACACGTCATACCTTTTGCTCTAAATTCTACCCCAGAATCTTTGATATTGATTAAAGACCTTTCCGACAGTCTCAGCCGGCGTGGGCATTTACCGAAACGACTCCTTGCATGTCACCGCATTCACAAATTAAGAAGTGACCACGAATCGTACTGACCTATACACGTTATCTTTCTATGAAGAGTAAGGATTAGATTTATGGACTGTGTTAGGATCAAGTTTCCTCAGACTGGCCTGAGGCGGGTGGGGCTTTTAAAACCATGAGGTTTGTTCAGGGTAGCCTCTCGCCTCTTTCTTCACCTCCTCCTACTCCTAATGTTGCCTTTTGTCTGATCCCAGCTGTCCCTGCTTTCTCAATACCCCGCAGCTGCCCAACGCCTACCTCACCTCCTTTTCCTAACTTTCTCATGCCCCAGGCTTTGTGTTCATCCTTTGATAGGGTCCCTCATTGTAAAACTTCTGTCATGCTTACAAAAACCGATGTCTCTTCTTAAAGTTCCCAATTCAGCAGATACATTGAGGAAAACTGTAGGATTGAAAGGGTCAATATTAAGTTATAAACAAATCTGCAGCTCATTTCAGAAAAGGACAGTTGGTGACATTTCAGATTCAGCGGCAAAGTAAAAGAATTTTAGGGAATGGAGGGAAATTTCAGAAAGTACAAGCGGCAGCAGGGACCTTCTTACTCGAAGTACGATCCTAGGACTAGCAGCAATAGAATCCACCGGGAATTTGTTGGAAACGTAGAATCTCAGGCCCTCTCAGCCCTACTAGTCAGAACCTGCATTTTTAACAAGAGAAGGGGACTTGTTCAGATGCATAGCGCAGTCTGAGAAACACCGGTTTACAGGATTCCACATAGGTGAATACCTTCTCCCCTCTGTAGTTTAAAGCCAGCCACCTGTTGCTTATGAGAATCGGTGTTCGAAAGGAGATCCATTTTATGCTTCTAAGCAGCCTTCCTTCAGATTGTTGACCCAAGGACATTATCGCCACAAATAATTTTCCACCGCGACTGAATACATTTGGAGAGGAGTAGGCTTTACCAAAAGCTCTCATTTCATACAGCTTCGGAGGGAGGTATAGCAACCAGAAATCAGGAAACCATGTAGGATACTCAAGTTGGAGTAGCAAAAGTGGAAGCCAATGGTTGACTGAAAGGTTTTGATCCCTGTGACAATCAAAACAAAGTATTCACAAGAAAACAGTCACTACACGATTGCTGGAACTCCTATTGTCTAGAGTGGAGAAGAGGGTTAGCTCTATTTGTGCTACAGGTGTTAATTTATGAGGGTAGCCAATCCAACCCAACTAACTTTACAGGGTCCTTTTCCACTTTCGTCTCTCGTTCTCTACGAGGCCTTCTCTGACTCGTCCTACGACATTGCCTTTGTTAAGGTGACCAACTGTCCTGTTCGCCCAGCACTATCCTGTTTTCTCTCTGAGGGTTCGGCATCCCAGAAAGCCCCCGCAGCTTCCAGCAAAGCAGGACCGTTGGTCACCCTGCCCCCACTCCACGCTAGCCGTTCGGTTCCCTGCTTTGAACTTCTTTAGCTTGCTCAACTCTCACCATTTATGTGGCACCTGCCATGTTTTGCTTTTCACAGTTAATTTTTTGTGTACAAGAAATGTTTCCCAGAGCTCCTTATGAATTACCTAAGGGCAAAACTTGTCTTTTATAATTTCTTTCACTCTACTCACAGCAGGAAACTAGTGTCAGATGCACAGGAACCACTTAACATTTTGAGTGAAAGAAACTATTTGAAACAACAACAACAACAACAACAATAACAATATCAACAACTATTGCCACTTCGAAGCACAGCTGGCAGTGAATTTCAATCTATGGAATCACAAAAGTGACAATTTAGAAGGGCAAATATTCTTACGTCTGCATTTAAGACTGCTTTAAATGTGACTGCAGCTTAACTTTTAAATCTTATCTTTCACTCCTCTGTGTTCTTTCATCCATGATTGATGCAAGAATGTCCAGGGGTAAATGAAATCACAGAATGAATATGGTACATTTTCCCAGAGACTAGTGTTTATTTAAAGTGTTTTTCTTCTCTTTTCTTTCTTTCTTTCTTTCTTTCTTTCTTTCTTTCTTTCTTTCTTTCTTTCTTTTCTTTTTTTTTTTTTTTAGAATGGGGGTGGAAGGGGGAGTGTGAACTTGTGGACAAATAGGTTTTGTCAGATTTTTCATATTGGGTGTTATGGCGGATTAAGCGTCTAGACAAATCCTCTAGGTATAGAATATCTAAAAATGCTAAAACACACACACACGCATACACACAGAGACATATGTGCATAAATGCATGGATGCGTGTGTGTGTGTGTGTGTGTGTGTCTGTGTACGTATAGCTTTCAAATGTATGGCTGGGCCACCTGGGTGGCTCAGTCAGTTGAGCATCCAACCCTTGATTTTGGCTCAGGTCATGATCCCAGGGTTGTGGGATCAAGTCTGTGTTGGGCCCTGTACCGAGTGTGGAGCCTGCTTAAGATTCTCGGACTCTCAGAGGGGAGGAATTAAGATGGCAGAGACGTAGGGGGACCCTGGGATTTCCTTGTCCCCTACACAGCTGTATTGATGTCAGGTCTCTTGGAACACCCAAAAGTCAATCTGCAGAATGACAGAAGGATCTCCACAGTTTGAGGGAGACCACATGGCAGCTATGAGGCTAACTTCAACCACAAATCAAAGCACGCCTAGTTAACGGTCCAAACGCTCCCTCACTGCAGGCAAGGAGGAGCTCTGCAGAGGCCTGACCAGTGGGAAAGAGTAGCTAAAAGGCAACAGCAGAGTGCACACAGCATGCACCAGAAACACTTCCTCGAGTGCCAGGCCCTGGACAGTGTACGACCTCTTTTTAACATAGCATTACTCTCAGGTACTAGAAACATAACAAGCTTTTAAAACACGCAAAAGATAGAAACTGAACCAAAATGACAAGACAGAGGAATTTTCCCCAAAGGAAAAGTCAGGAAGAAATCACAACCAGGGACTTGCTCAAAACAGATGTAAGCAGGGGCGCCTGGGTGGCTCAGTGGGTTGAGCGTCCGACTTCAGCTCAGGTCACGATCTCGCGGTCCATGAGTTCGAGCCCCGCGTCGGGCTCTGGGCTGACGGCTCAGAGCCTGGAGCCTGCTTCTGATTCTGTGTCTCCCTCTCTCTCTGCCCCTCCCCCATTCATGCTCTGTCTCTCTCTGTCTCAAAAATAAATAAACGTTAAAAAAAATTATAAAAAAAAAAAACAAACAGATGTAAGCAATGTATCTGAATAGGAATTTAAAACAACAGTCATAAGACTGCTAGCCGGGCTTGAAAAAAAGCCAAGAAGAAACGCTTGCTGCAGAGATCAAAGACCTAAAACTTAATCAGGCTGAAATAAAAAATGCTACAACTGAAATGCAAAACTTACTGGATACAGTCACAATGAGGATTGGAGAAGGATAAGAGATAATAAGGGTTATGGAAGATAAAACTATGGAAAATAATGAAGGTGAAAAGAAGAAGGAAAGGAAAATATTAGATCATGAGGGGAGACTTAGAGAGCTTAGTAATTCCATAAAGTGAAATAATATCCATATCATAGAAGTCTGAGAAGGAGAAGAGCAGAAAAAAAGGGCAGAAGGTTTATTTGAACAAATTATAGTGGAGAACTTCCCTAATATGGGGAAGGAAACAGGCATCCAAGTCCAAGAGGCACAGAGAACTCCCATCAAAATCATCAAAAACAGGTCAATACCATGACATATAGTGACACTGGCAAAATGCAAAGATAAAGAGAATTCTTTTTTTTTTTTTTTTTAATTTTTTTTTTTTTCAACGTTTATTTATTTTTGGGACAGAGAGAGACAGAGCATGAACGGGGGAGGGGCAGAGAGAGAGGGAGACACAGAATCGGAAACAGGCTCCAGGCTCTGAGCCATCAGCCCAGAGCCCGACGCGGGGCTCGAACCCACGGACCGCGAGATCGTGACCTGGCTGAAGTCGGACGCTTAACCGACTGCGCCACCCAGGCGCCCCGATAAAGAGAATTCTGAAAGCAGCTAGGGACGAAAGGTCATTAACCTACAAGGCTAGGCATCTAAGGTTAGTAGCAGACCTAGCCACTGAAACTTGGCAGGTCAGAAGAGAGTGGCAGGAACTATTCAATGTGCTGAATGGGAAAAATCTGCAGCCAAGAATCCTTTATCCAGCAAGACTGCCATTCAGAATAGAAGGAGAGATAAAGCATTACCTGGACAAACAAAAACTGAAGGAGTTCATGACCTCTAAACCAGCCCAGCAAGAAATTTTAAGGAGGACTATCTGAGCAGAGGAAATAAACAAACAAACAAACAAGACCAAAGCAACTAAGACTACAAAGGACCAAAGAACATCACCAGAAACACCAAGGCTACACAATGGCACTAAATTCATATTTTTCAATAACCACTTTGAATGTAAATGGACTAAATGCTCCAATCAAGAGACATAGGGTATCTGGATGCATAAAAAGACCAAGATCCATCTATATGCTACCTACGAAAGACTCATTTTAGACCTAAAGACACCTGCAGATTGAAAGTGAAGGGGTGGGAATTATCTATCATGCTAATGGAGGTCAAAAGAAAGCTAGAATATCTGTACTTATATCCAAAAACTAGATTTTATTTTTTTTTAAATATTTATGTTTTAAAGTTTATTTTTGAGAGAGAAAGAGAGGGACAACATGAGTTAGCAGGGGCAGAGACAGAGAGCGAGAAAGAGAGAGGACTCCAGGTAGGCTCTTCACCATCAGCTAGAGCCCGATGCAGGGCTCAAACCCACTAACAACAGCAAGATCATGATCTGAACCGAAATCAAGAGCCGGATGTTTGACTGACTGAGCCACCCAGGCACCCCAGACGAATTAGATTTTAAAACACAGACCGTAACAAAAGATGAAGAAGGGCATTATATCATAATTAAGGGGTGTACCCATCAAGAATATCTAACAATTATAAATATTTATGTCCCCCATGTGGAAACACCCAAATATATAAATCAATTAAAAACAAACATAAAGAAACTCATTGGTAATAATATCATAATAGTAGGGGACTTTAATACTCCACTTATAGCAATGACCAATCATGTAAGCAGAATATCAACAAGGAAACAATGGCTCTGCATGACCCACTGGACCAGTTGGACTTAACAGATACATTCAGAACATTTCATCCTAAAGCAGCAGAATACACATTCTTCTCAAGTGCACATGGAACATTCTCCAGAATAGATCACATACTGGGTCACAAATCAGCCCTCAATAGGTACAAAAAGATTGAGATCATGCCATGCATATTTTCAGGCCACAGTGCAATGGTCACAAGAAAAATTTTGGAAAGCCCTCAAATACCTGGAGGTGAAAGAACATCCTACTTAAGATTGAATGGGTTAACCAGAAAATTACAGAAGAAATAAAAAAAAAATACATGGAAGCAAATGAAAGTGAAAACACGACAGTCCAAATCCTTTCAGATGCAGCAAAGGCAGTCCTAAGAGGAAAATGGCAATTCAGGCCTTTCTCAAGAGGTAAGAAACGTCACAAATACACAATCTATTCTTACACCTAAAGGAGCTGGAAAAGCAGGCAGCAAATAAAGACTAAAGCCAGCAGAAGAAGGGACACAATAAAGATTAGAGCAGAAATAAATTCTGTAGAAACAAACAAAAAGAACAGATCAATGAAACTAAATGCTGGTTCTTTGAAAGAATTAACAAAATTGATAAACCCCGAGCCAGACTTATCAAAAAGAAAAGGCAAAGGACCCAAATAGATAAAATCATGAATGAAAGAGGAAAACTCACAACCAACAGCACGGAAGTACAAGCAATTATAAGAGAATACTATGAAAAATTATATGCCAACACACCAGGCAATCTGGAGGAAACGGACAAATTCCTAGAAACTCACACACTACCAAAACTGAAACAGGAAGAAATGGAAAATTTGAGCAGGCCCATAACCAGCAACGAAATTGAATTACTTATCAAAAATCTCCCAACAAACAAGAGTCCTTGGCCAGATGGCTTCCCAGGGGAATTCTTCCAGACATTTAAAGAAGAGTTAATACCTATTCTTCTCAAACTGTCCCAAAAAATTGAAATGGAAGCCAGTATTATGAAGCCAGTATTACCGTGATTTCATTCTATGAAGCCAGACTCATTCTATGAAGCCAGTATTACCGTGATTTCAAAACCAGACAGAGACTCCACTAAAAAGAAGAATTACAGGCCAATGTCCCTGATGAAATTGGATGCAAAAATTCTCAACAAGATACTAGCAAATTGAATTCAACAGTATATTAAAAGAATTATTCACAGGTCGCCTAGGTGGCTCAGTTTGTTAAGCGTCCGACTCTTGCTTTCAGTTCAGATAATGATCTCACAGTTCGTGAGTTCTCTCTCTCTCCCTCTCTTTCTTCCCCTCCCTACTCATGCTCTCTCTCTCTCTCGAAATAAATAAATAACCTTAAAAAAAAGAATTATTCACCATGATCAAGTGTGATTTATTCCTGGGCTGCAGCACTGGTTCAATATTCGCAAATCAATCAATGTGATACACCACATTGAAAGAAGAGAGGATAAGAACCATATGAGCCTCTACATAGATGAAGAAAAAGCATTTGACAAAATACAGCACCTTTTCTTGATAAAAATCCTCATGAAAGTGGGGATAGAAGGAACCTACCTCAACATCACAAAGGCCATATACAAAAGACCCATAGCTAATATCATCCTCAGTGAGGAAAAACTGAGAGCTTTCCCCCTAAGGTCAGGAAATGACAGAGATGTCCACTGTCACCGCTGTTGTTCAATAGAGTACTGGAAGTCCTAGCCTAAGCAATCAGACAACAAAAAGAGATAAAAGGCGAGAGAGAGAGAGAGAGAGAGAGAGATAAAAGGCATACAAATTGGCATGGAAGAAGTAAAATTTTCACTCTTCACAGACAACATGATACTCTATGTGGGAAACCTGAAAGACTCCACCAAAAAAGTTCTAGAACTGATACATGAATTCAGCAAAGTCACAGGATATAAAATCAATGTACAGAAATCTATGGCATTTCTATACACCAATAATGAAGCAGCAGAAAGAGAAATCAAGGAATTGATTCCATTTATAATTGTACCAAAACCCATAAGATATCTAGGAATAAACCTAACCAAAGAGGTAAAAGATCTGTACACTTAAAAATCTAGAAAGCTTATGCAAGTAATTGAAGAAGACACAAAGAGAAAAACGTTCCATTCTCATGGATTAGAAGAACAAATATTGTTAAAATGTGTATACTACTAAAGTAATCTACACATTCAATGCAATGCCTAACAAAATAACACCAGCATTCTTCACAGAGCTGGAACAAAGAATTCTAAAATTTGTATGGAACCAGAAAAGACTCTGAATAGCCAACGTAATGTTCAACAAAAAAATCAAAGCCGGAGGCATCATAATCCCAGACTTTAACCTGCATTACAAAGCTGTAATCATCAAGACAGTATGGTATTGGCACAAAAACAGACACATAGATCAATGGAACAGAATAGAGAACCCAGAAATGGACCCACAGATGTATGACCAACTAATCTTCGACAAAGGAGGAAAGAATATCCGATGGAAAAAAGACAGTCCCTTTTAGCAAATGGTGTTGCTAAAACTGATAGCAACATGCACAAGAATGAACCTGGACCACTTTCTTACACCATACATAATCAAAAATTCAAAATGGATGAAAGACCTAAATGGGAGACAGAAAACCATCAAAATCCTACAGGAAAAAACAGGCAGCATTGACCTCGGCTGCAGCAACTTCTTACCAAGCATATCTCTGGAGGCAAGGGAAACAAAAGCAAAAACGAACTATTGGGACCTCATCAAGATAAAAAGCTTTTGCACAACAAAGGAAACATCAACAAAAGTAAAAAGCAACTGATGGAATGGGAGAAGATATTTGCAAGTGATATATGGGATAAAGAGTTAATATCCTAAATCTATCGAGAATGTGTCATACCTAGAGAACAAATAATCCAGTGAAGAATTGGCCAAAAGATATGAACAGACACTTTTTGAAAGAAGGTATCTAGATGGCTAGCAGACACATTAAAAGATGCTCAACATCCCTCATCATCAGAGAAATACAAATCAAAACTACCATGAGATACTACCTCACACCTGTCAGAATGGCTAAAATTAATACCTCAGGAAACAACAGATATTGGTGAGGATGCATGCAGATGTTGGCAAGGAACACATTTGCACTGTTGGCGGGAATGCAAACTGGTGCCACCGCTCTGGAAAACAGTATGGAGGTTCCTCAAAAAATTAAAAATAGAACTACCCTACAACTCAGCAATTGTATTATTAGGTATTTAACCAAAGGATACAAAAATGCTTCTTCTAAGGGACACATGCACCACAAAGTTTATAGCAGTGCTATCAATAATAGCCAAAGTATGGAAAGAACCCAAATGTCCATTGACTGGTGAATGGATAAAGAAGATGTGGTGTATATACACAATGGAATATTACTCAGCAATCAGAAAGAATGAAATGTTGCCATTTGCAGCAACATGGATGGAACTAGAATATATTATGCTAAGTGAAATAAGTCAGTCGGAGAAAGAGAAATATATGATTTCACTCATATGTGAAATTTGAGAAACACAACAGATGAACATAGGGGAAGGGAAGGGAAAACACAATAAAAAAAAAAAAAAACAGAGAGGGAGGCAAACCACAAGAGTCTCTTAAATACAGAGAGCAACTGGAGGCATCTGTCTACATGGGTGGCCTAGTGCTTGAGTTCTAAAGGGTGTAGTGAGCAGGGGAGAAAATGAAGACTTGTCCTGTTAGAGTGGAACACTGGACAGAAACTCCTACGTGACTCTGGAAATCCCCCAAAAGGTACTTTTCTTCAGCATATAAACTAGGAAAAGAAATACTTACTCCACAGGATTTGCCAGTGACTTTTGTCTGACTCAACCCAAGCTTTGTCGGAGGAAAATGACTCTTGTGAATTTCCCAACGATTCAAAAAGCAAAATAAACAAAAGGCTCTAGCTAATCATGGAGTGTGAGGTGGTCTTGAAAAAAAAGGAAAGAAAATAAAGTGGTCTTGAACTCTCCCGGCTCCACCTGGGAGCAACTCTGGGCAGAACAAATTGAAATACGCTCAGGAAGGATGCACTTTAAACCTCGGTCTGGGAGACTTCCCAAAGAATATGAGCGTACGTATGGTAACTTTAAGTTTTTGAGGAACTTCCAAGCTCTTCTCCAAAGGGGCTACTCCATTTTGCATTGCTACCAATAAGGTAGGAGGACGTCAATTTCTCTACATCTTTGCCAATATTTATTATTTGTCTTTTCTATTGTAGACACCCTAGTCAGTGTGAAATAGTATTGCTTGGTGGTTTTGATTTGCATTTCCATAATGACTAATGATGTTGAGCATCTTTTCATGTGTTACCTGCTATTTATTTGGCTTCGGGGAAATGTCTATTCAAATCCTTAGCCCATTTTTATTGGGTTATTTTTCTTTTTTTTGTTGCATTGAAGGTTCTTTATATATTCTAAATACTATTACTTTCTGAAAAAGCACAATTTGTCTACTTTTTTCTATTGCTGCTTGTGCTTTGGCTCCCTAAGAAACCATTGCTGGATGTAAAGTCACAGAGATTTACTTTTTTAACTTTTGTTTATTTAAGTAATCTCTGCACCCGACATGGGGCTTGAGCTCCCGACTCCAAGATCAAGAGTCACATGCTCTTCTTTAAAAAAAATTTTTTTTAATGTTTATTTATTTTTGAGAGAGAGAGAGAGAGACACACACACACACACACACACACACACACAGATAGACAGAGTGTGAGGTGGGGAGGGACAGAGAGAGAGGGAGACACAGAATCTGAAGCAGGCTGTAGGCTCTGAGCTGCCAGCACAGAGCCTGATACAGGGCTTGAACTCAAGAACTGTGAGATCATGACCTGAGCCAAAGTCGGATGCTTAACCGACTGAGCCACCCAGGTGCCTGGAGTTACATGCTCTTCTAAATGAGCCAGCCAGGAGCCCCGAAGTTCACAGAGATTTAGGCCTGTGTTTATTTCTAAGAGTTTTATAGTTTCAGCTCTTATGTTTAGGTTTTGGTCTATACTGAGTTAATCTATATTGAGTTTTTGTATGTGATGTGAGGTAGATGTTCAAGTTCATTCTTCTGCATGTGGATGTCCAGTTGTCTCAGCATCATTTGTTGAAAAACATCATTCCTTTGGGTGCCTGTCTGGCTCAGTTGGTAGAGCATCCAGCTCTTGATCTCAGAGTCATGAGTTTGAGCCCTGTGTGGGGTGTAGAGATTGCTTAATAAAAAAAACCAATAATATGGGAAGGCAAGCTGGTGCAGCCACTCTGGAAAACAGTATGGAGGTTCTTCAAAAAACTAAAAATAGAACTACCCTACGACCCAGCAATTGCACTACTAGGTATTTACCCAAGGGATACAGGTGTGCTGTTCTGAAGGGACACATGCACCCCAATGTTTATAGCAGCACTATCGACAATAGCCAAAGTATGGAAAGAGCCCAAATGTCCATCGATGGATGAATGGATAAAGATGTGGTATGTATATACAATGGAGTATTACTCAGCAATCAAAAAGAATGAAATCTTGCCATTCGCAACTATGTCAATGGAACTGGAGGGTATTATGCTAAGTGAAATTAGTCAGAGAAAGACAAAAATCATATGACTTCACTCATATGAGGACTTTAAGAGACAAAACAGATGAACATAAGGGAAGGGAAATAAAAATAATATAAAAACAGGGAAGGGGACAAAACAGAAGAGACTCATAAATATGGAGAACAAACTGAGGGTTATGGGAGGGGGTGTGGGAGGGGGGATGGGCTAAATGGGTAAGGGGCACGAAGGAACTTACTCCTGAAATCATTGTTTCACTATCTGCTAACTAATTTGAATGTAAATTTAAAAAAATAAAAAATAAAACAAGTTAAAAAATAATAATGAAATAAAATAAATTTAAAAAAGAATGTTCAATGATAAATTTTTTAAAAAAAGAAAAGAAAGAGAGTATTCCTTTCTCATTTAAATGATTGGCACCCTTCTCCAAGCGTTTTTTTATGGACTCTCAATTTTATTCCATTGACCTTTATGTCTAAATTTATGTCATAATATTTTTAATAATGCAATCTAGTGGCATATTATCACTTCTATCATGTTCTATTGATTACGTGGGTCATCCCTGGTGCAATACAGGAAAAACTACCTAAGGGTGTGAAAAGTAGGAGGCAAGAATGATTTGGAGCCGTTTTGGAGGCTAAATACCACAAAATAATAACCATATAATGTACATAAAAATATGCTCTTAGTAATTTAATAATACAAAAGGAGTTCAAAATATGATAAAGGTTACTTTCAGAATACCCTCAACATCATGTTTAATGGTGAAACATTAAAAGTGTTTCCTTTAATGAAGCCTGGGTGGCTTAGTCAGTTAAACGTCTGACTCTTGATTTTGGCTCAGGTCATGATCTCACAGTTGTGAGATCAAGTCCCTCATAGGGCTCTGCCCTGACAGGGCAGAGCCTGCTTGGAATTCTCCCCCTCTCTTCTGCCCCTCCTTTGTACATGATGCACACTCTCTCTGTCTTTCAAAGAAGTAAAAGAAATGTCATTATGAAAGTGTTCCCTTTAGGGGAACCTGGGTAGCTCAGGTGGTTAAGCATCTGACTCTTGATTTCAGCTCAAGTCATGATCTCATGGTTTATGGGTTTGAGCCCCCTGTTGGGCTCTGAGTTGACAGTTGGAGCCCACTTGGGATTCTCTCTGCCTCTCGCCTTCTTGGGCTCTCTCTGTCTCTCAAAATAAATTTAAAAAACTTAAAAAAAAAAAAAAGTGTTCCCTTTAAATCCAGGAACAAGGCAGAAATGCCCACTATGCCCATTCTTCTCTCCAATGTATTATAGGCTCTAGCCAGTGTAATAAGTTAAGGCAAGAAATAAAAAATAAAATATGTAACAATTTGAAAGGAAGCTATGACTGAAATTCTTTGGAGATAATATGATTTTCTACGTGAAAAACTGGAAAAGAATCCATGGATAACTTAATAAGAGCAATTATTAAGATCTCAGATATAAGATGATACCAGCAACAAATAAGAACATTTATTTTAAAATGATAGCCTTATTGTAGCAACAAAAAAGTGTAAAACATTCAGGAATAAATATGGCAAAAATGTACAAGATCTTGGTAGAGAAATTTATAGAAGTTTATTGAAAGACATTAAGAAAAACTAAATAAATAGGGAGATGTAGCCTATCATGAACAAGAAAAATCAGGGGCACCTGGGTGGCTCATTCGGTTAAACGTCCGACTTCGGCTCAGGTCATGATCTCACGGTTGATGGGTTCGAACCCCACATCAGGCTCTGTGCTGATAGCTCAGAGCTTGGAGCCTGCTTTGAATTCTGTGTCTCCCTCTCTCTGCCCCTCCCCTGCTCATGCTCTGTCTGTCTCTCTGAAAATCAGTGAACATAAAAAAACAAAAAACAAATAAGAAAAATCAGGCAATAGAGTCATGCCCTACTAGATTAAGAAAAATCTTATTATTCAGTTGTAATAGTTGAAATAGTGTGGTATTGACAAAAGGATTAACAAATAAACTTAACGGAACTGCCAAGAGAGTCCAGAAAGAGGGACACCTGGCAGGTTCAGTCAGTGGAGCATGTGAGTCTTTATCTTGGGGTCATGAGTTCCAGCCCCACGTTGGGTGTGGAGATGACCTAGAAAAAAAAAAGAGTATATTAAAAAAAAAAAGAAGTAAGCACAGAAACAGATCATTTTATGGCAACTTGATGTACAACAGGGCTTTTGGTTGAGAAAAGATGCTCAATGGGACTTATTTTTAAAAATTTACCTCATGTTGGGACACCTGGCTGGTTCAGTCAGTAGAGCATGTGACTCTTGATCTTGGGGTTGTGAGTTTGAGCCCCCTGGGTGGCATAGAGCTTACTTAAAATAAAAAAATAAAGTATATACCTCATATCGAACAAACAAAAATAAATTCCAAATGGATGATTTAACACTTAAATGTGAAAAATAAAACTTGTAAAACTCCTAAAATAAATTACCGAAGTTCTCTGTGATGTCATGATGGAAGAATTTAAGACAAAATACTCAAACCATTAAGGAAAATATTACTTGCTTCTGTTCATCAAAATACACCATAAGAAGAGCACGAAAGGCAAGAAACAACCAGAAGTGATATTTGTAATGTATATAACTGACAAAGTATTAGTAGTCATAATATTTTTTATTAAGTTTTTTATTTTAATTCTAATATAGTTAACATACAGTGTTATATTAGCTTCAGGTATATAATTTAGTGATTCAGCAATTCTATACTTTACTCAATGAACACCATGATACGTGTCCTCTTTAATCCCCATCACCTATTTCACCCATCACCCTACCTACTTCCTCTCTGGCAACCATCAATTTGTTCTCTCTAGTTATGAGTCTATTCCTGGGTTTGTCAATCTCTCTCTTTCTCTCTCTTTTTTCCTTTGTTTGAATGTTTTGTTTCTTAAATTCCACATATAAGTGAAATCTCTGAGTTATTTCCCTTAGCATTATAGTCTCTAGCTCCATCCGTGTCATTGCAAATGACAAGATTTCATTCCTTTTTCATGGCTGAATAATATTCCATTGTGTGTGTATGTATGTATATACATATGTATACACACACACACACACAACATCTTCTTTATCCTTTCATCAGTTGATGGATACTTGGGCTGCTTCCATATTTGGTTCTTGTAAATATTGTTGCAATAAACATAAGGGTGCATGTATCCCTTTGAATTAGTGTTTTGCATTTGGGGGTAAATACCCAGTAGTGCAATTATTGGATCTTAGGGTAGTTCTATTTCTAACTTTTTGAGGAATCTTCATACTGTCTTCTATAGAGATTGCACCAGTTTGCATTACCACCAACAGTGCACAAGGGTTCCTTTTTCTCCACATCCTCATCAACATTTGTTGTTGCTTGTATTTTTGATCTGGGTCATTCTGACAGGTTTGGGGTGATACCTCATCGTGGTTTCGATTTGCATTTCCCTGATGATGAGTGATGTTGAGCATCTTTTCATGTGCCTGTTGGCCATCTACATATCTTCTTTGGAGAGATGTCTGTTCATGTCTTCTGTCCAGTTTAATTAGATTATTTATTTTTTGGGTGTTGAGTTGTAGAAATTCTTTGTATATTTTGGGTACTAATCTTTTATTGGATATGTAATTTGCAAATATCTACCATTCAGTAGATTGCCTTAGTCTTGTTGATTGTTTCTAGTACTCATAATATTTTTAACTTACAAAGAAAATCTAACAGAAATATAAGCAAATGCCTTGATATTATGATAGAAAAAACACAGATGGCCACTAAGTATATGAAAACGCTCAAATTCACTAGTAATCAGAGAAATTTAAACTAAACCCTAATCATATTTCATATCCCATGTATCAGACATTCAAAAACTAAAGGGTAGTGAAGACACAGAACAGGTGCTCTCATTGACTACTAGCGTAAATTGCTACAACCACTTTGGAAGATAATTTGTTGTTTTTCTGGTATTCTGTTGCTGCATAGGAACCACCCCAAAGTTAGGGACTGACAATAACATTCCAAAGGTTCTATGGGTCAGCAAATTGGAAGTCTTGGCTGGACAGCTCTGGAATCATTCTTTTAGTTACAGTGGGACATCTGGGGGGTGGGGCCCCTGGGAGCTGGCTAGGATCTCTCTTCATGGTGTCACAGGACCCCTCCTTGTGATCTCTACTCCTGGGTAGCTAGGTTGAGCTCAGAGCATAGTGGCCTCTGGCCTCAGGGTGGCTACAGTGCTTGTAAAGAAGCTACATTCAAGGTGCCTGGGTGGCTTAGTTAAGCATCCGACTCTTGACTCTCAATTTTGGTTCAGGTCATTATCTCATGATTTCTTGCATTTAAGCCCCACATCGGGCTCTGTGCTGACAGTGCAGAGCCTGCTTGGGATTCTGTCTCTCTCCGTCTCTTTCTGCCCCTCCTCTGCTCCCCATCTCTGTCTCTCTCAAAATAAACAAACAAACAAAAAAAGAATTTAGCTTCTTTATTATTTTTTAAAATTTATTTATTTGGACAGAGAGGGGCAGAGAGAGAGGGAGAGACAGAATCCTAAACAGGCTATGCATTGTCATGGAGAGCCTGATGCAGGGCTTTAACCCGCCAAATGTGAGATCATGACCTGAGCTGAAACCAATAGTTGGAAGCTTAACTGACAGAGCCACCTAGGCATCCCAAGAAGCTAAAGTCTTTTAAGAGCAAGTATCTGAGTTACCAATGTAGAAGATGCGTGGCCTTTTATGAACTAGACTTGTTACTTCTGCCATATTCTATTGGTTGAAACAGCTAAAAAGCTTACCCACTATCACAGGAAGGGAACATGGGCTCCACTTCTTAATGGGAAGTGTGTCAAGGTCACATTATAAAAAAAGCATGGAAGATTTTTAAAAACATTTTATTTTATTAAAATTTTTAAAAATTTAATGTTTATTTGTTGTTGGGAGAGAGAGATGGAGTGAGAGCGGGGCAGGGGCAGAGAGAGAGGGAGACACGGACTCCGAAGCAGGCCCCAGGCTCTGAGCTGTCAGCACAGAGCCTGATGTGGGGTTCGAACCATGAACCATGAGATCATGACCTGAGCTGAAGTCGGACACTTAACCGACTGAGCCACCCAGGTGCCTCTAAAAAAATTTTTTTAAATGTTTATTTATTTTTGAGAGAGAAAGGGAGTGAGCGTGAGCAGGGGAGGGGCAGAGAGAGAGAGAGAGAGAGTGAGTGAGAGGGAGAATCCCAAGCAGGCAAGAATCCCAAGCAGGCTCCACACTGTCAGCAGTGAGTCTGATGCGGGGCTCCAGCTCAACAACTGAGATCGTGACCTGAGCCGAAGTCAGACACTCAACCCACTGAGACCCCAGATTCCTAAAGATTTTCTTTTTAAAAAGAAATCTCTACACCCAACGTGGGGCTCAAACTCACAACCCTGACATCAAGAGTTGCACACTCCACCAACTGAGCCCCAGACGGAAGATATTTTTGTGGCCACCTTTAGAAAATACTATCTGCCCTAGGCACTATTTACTAAGATAAAAGATGTGTATACCTTGTGGCTCACAATTTCGCCTCTGGATATTTACCCTAGGGAAATTCTTTCCCCGGAGCATCTGGAGACACATCACTTTGTAATTACATAAAACTGAAAATAACACTGGAATAGATACATAAAAAAAGAAAATGAATGAACTTTAGCCACGCCATTGACATGGACTAATCACAAAAACAATGTAGAACTGAAAAAGCAAATTCTAGAATACATATGTTATTGATATTATATTAAAGTCACAAATAAACAAAGCTGTGTGCTACTTTGTTATATGGCTTAGGAATATCTATATTTGTGGTAAACCAGCAAATTACAGAGAAAAACAAAGAAATGACTAATATAAAAGTCAAGATAGTGGCTTCAGGAGTGGAGAATAAGCAGAAAGAGGCATATTGGAAGGGGCATATTGGAAGCTTTAAGATTCTGGGATGTCTTACGTTGAGTGATAGTCACTTAGTGTTTAGTTTATTATTAATCTTTAAAACATATGCCTATATTGAATAGGTACTTTTGTAATTATCATAATTCTCACAAAATTAGAAAAATATGCATTTATATAAAAGCCTTTGTCATTGTGTAAGGCAGAGTAAAACCAGTAGGAACCTATTTTTCCAAGAAAGTCTATTGGCCAAGGATAGAAAGGAAACCTGTTTTCTCCTCTGACAACAGATCTTTTTTTTTTTTTTTTTTTTTTTTTTAATTTTTTTTTTCTACGTTTATTTATTTTTGGGACAGAGTGAGACAGAGCATGAACGGGGGAGGGGCAGAGAGAGAGGGAGACACAGAATCGGAAACACGCTCCAGGCTCTGAGCCATCAGCCCAGAGCCCGACGCGGGGCTCGAACTCACGGACCGCGAGATCGTGACCTGGCTGAAGTCGGACGCTTAACCGACTGCGCCACCCAGGCGCCCCGACAACAGATCTTTAAAACATTATTTTATAGGAAACCACTGGTGTGATAGACTGGTATGCAATGCAAAATTCCCATTAATTTTAAAGATGACACATGAGACATCAAAGACATTGGGTGAGGATATGGGGACAAATGCCTAGATTTCTTGGTGAGTGGGGCATACAAGTTTATTCTTTCTCTGTCAAGAGATTTTTTGGCAGAAAGGTTTGAGAAGCCCTGAATCTTGATTACTCATTATTTGATTACTCATTATTTCAACACATAGTGTGTTTTCAGAATTCTATGCTTTTGCTCCTGCCATTATCTCCAATATAAACCTTTCAAGTCCAAAAATTGACTTGGTAAGATGGAGGAGATGACAAGCCAATTTGTTCTTGCCCAGACCCAGCACAATGTTAATTTACATTCTCTGTTCCCGCAGAAGGGAGATAATCCTCTGTTTGTGCAAGTCTGCCTTCTGACATGAAATTTAAAGACCTGCGTCCATTGTTTCATATTGATCCTGTAACAGCATGGACTGATAGCTGATCAGTGAAATTTGTTGTTGTTTCATATTATTTTTATTATTTAAAATCAATTCAGCCCCAAGAACCTATTAGGAAATCTGAGTCAAATTCCTAGTGGGTGGCTAAAATCACCACAGTTATTACTTGAATTTTGACTGATAATTTCTATAAAGTTAGATTCCCAGTGAAAATAAAAGCTGGACAGTTAGAATATTACATAGAGGATCTTATATAGTTTTAGAGAGTTGATTTTATCCTTGAGCATGAGGTTTAATGTTTTCCTGCCCCTCTTTCTAAGTAACTACCAAGAAGGCATAAGTCTCATTACCACTCACTGGCCAGCCCAACTCCGAGTCAGTGAAACTTTCGCCTATAGAAGTTATTCACTGTGCCAAAGGATGCATGTTAGTGATGCAGACTGAGTAAACTTGTTCTCTATTGCTTATGCTTTACATGTCCTGAGGACAAAAGACTTGACTCTTCATAACTATCCCTGCTTTTGGATTTCTTAAATCTACCATATCTAAAGAAAACCTCTTGAAGTATACCTCCTACTTCCTATACATGTGATTCAGTTAAATTCAAAACCTATTTATTGGTGCCTACAATCACTGTGATGGATACTATATAAGGGAATCAAGAATCAGTAAGACCATCTCTGTTCTTCATAAGCAATACAGAATTTTATGTGTGTATTTGTGCGTGTGTGCGGTATATGTGGGAAGTTGGAGAAGGTGGTTTACAGTTATCTATATACTGTAAACAAGGCAGAAGACATATGCTGTATAGGATCACTGGTAACATTTGTGGGATTGAGGACCAAAGAACAAATTAAAGCCCACATGCCTTAAGTTTAATCCTTTAAAAGTTATAAATCAGGGGCACCTGACTGGCTTAGTCTGTGAAGTATGTGATTCTTGATCTCAAGGTTGTGAGTTAGAGCCCCATGATGGGTGTAGAGATTACTTAAAAATGAAATCTTTAAATAAAAGTTATGAATCAAGTTTACACAGACTATCAAATAAAACATATCCTCCTACTTCAATAAATAAACATTTATAAGAATCAAATGGGAAAATACCAGCAATGCTATTGTTTTTATAATGAAGTGAAAGGTCAAAAATGAAAATTTAAGGGGCGCCTAGGTGGCTCAGTCAGGTAAGCGTCCCACTTTGGCTCAGGTCATGATCTTGCAGTTTGTGAGTTTGAGCCTTGTGTCGGTCTCTGCGCTGACGGCTCAGAGCCTGGAGCTTGCTTCAAATTGTCTCTCTCTCTCTCTGTCTCTCTGCCCTTCCCCTGCTCTCTCTCTCTCTCTCTCTCTCTCTCACACACACACACTCTCTCTCTCTCTCTCAATAATAAATAAACAGTAAAAAATGACAATTTAAACATTCCATTTGTCTAGATTTTTGACTGGTGATCTAATGATGTTTGGATAAGGGTAAAATTAAAACACACGTAATTCATATTCCATTATGTATTTATTCTGTAACATTTATCTTGCTATTATTTGAACAAAACCATTAACTATTAGAAATAATTATCATCATTTATTGGGGTGCCTAGTGGCTCAGTTTGTTAAGTATCAGACTTCGGGTCAGGTCATGATCTCACAGTTAGCACAAGCCCTGCATTGGTGGCAAGGGCGACTTGTACAAGTCCTCTTGGTTTAAACGTTCACAGAGTAGTCACTTCCAGGAAGCCCTATCCATTTGATCAGAGTAGCTTGACAGGGTCATGGGTGGCCCTCTCAACTTGTTTGGAGTGGTTCAAAGTCATTAGGCAGGCTGGGTTGGCTCCTATTGGTTTGCAGGCTCTGAGCATGGCCCTGGTGTCTAATGCTCTCAGTATTCCCTTGTCACCTACCTTTACTCTAAATTCCTTTGCCTTTGCAAAACAGTCTGATTAACCTTTGCATCTAATCTACGTCCTAAATCTCTCTGCACCATTAGCTTTCTTTTGATTATGCAGTTCCCTTTAAACATTTTTTTTTAATGTTTGTTTCCGAGAGAGACACTGTGAGCGGGGAAGGGGTAGAGAGAGGGAGACACAGAATCCAAAGCAGGTTCCAGGCTCTGAGCTGTTAGCACAGAACCCAACACGGAGCTCGAACCCACGCACCCACCAACCGTGAGATCATAACCTGATCTGGTCTGACGCTTAACTGACTAAGCCACCCAGGTGCCCCTGTCACAAACCCACCAACTGTGAGATTATGACCTGATCCGAAGTCTGACCCTTAACTAAGCCATCCAGGTGCCCCTGAAGTTCCCTTTTAAATTTCTTAATTGTCCCATCATTTCACATATCTCACTGTCTCCTTATCTAGTATAGTTTACAAAGCATTAAAGTATCCCATGATAAACGCTTCTGGCTAGTGCTTCTAATTTGCTCCTAGAGAGAGGGTCGACTCAAACTGCAAAGATCCATAGTTCTAGAGGCGGCTTCTGCGAGTCTCTGGAGGCGGCAACTAGACTCCCCGGTCCCGAGCTACCATGCCGGGTGACGTTTCGGAGTTGTAGGAAGTTATCTCGGTTTGCTGGAGCAAAACGCAAAGCAAGCTGCCGTAGCGGGTACACGAGCGGCTCGCGCTTAGCTGCTTTCGGGTGAGCCCGGGCCAGGTGGGCGCCTGGGGGCCCGGGAAGGGGCGGGGCGGCCGTGGGCGGTGGGAGGAGCCTGACGGCTGCCCGTGCCGCCAATGAGCTCCCGAGCCGGCGCGGGCCGTGCGCGTGACGCTGCGTAGCGGGCCGCTAGGCTGGGGGCGGAGGGGCCGGCGAGTGGGGAGCTTTATCTTCGCTTGCGGCGGGGCTGATTGCGCTGCCGGTCTTGGACTCCGGGAGAGCTACCCGTAGCTCACCTTCCCGCCAGCCTCGCTGCGAGGGCTTCCCGGCTTTGGCGTTCTCGCCCGCTGTCGGGCTCCGGCCCCAGGTAATGCAGATGCTTCCCCATCCCCTCCTCACTTCCCGCCCGGGTCCACCCGCGTCAGCCGGAGAGGAAGGGGAAAGAGGTGGCGGCTGCACCTCGGCCGGACGGGCCTGGCCTTGCCCTGGGCCAGAGGACGGAGAAGGCGGCCCGGAGCCGAGGGAGGGGGGAGCCTCCGCGAGTCCTGGCGAGTTTGGGAGGGTGGGGAGGGCGCGAAAGTTACGGTGGGCGCCCGCGTGGCTGGCAGCCCTTTGACCCTCGGAGGTTTGTTGCGTGCCTCCCAGATCCCGTGGCATCCCTCGAGCTGGTAGTAAAGAAAGTTATGAATTAGAAGACATTTTATTCTGTAAGAAGCGAAACCAAAAATGAGCTCAGGAAGTTAGCTTTTCATTGATTTAGGATAAAAGTAGAAGGCGGGCACTTCAAGATTCGAAATCTGGGCACCAAAGCCTTTCATCAAGCTTCTATTTTATTTTCAAATATTAAGGTGTAATTTTCTGTCACTGAAATGTTAACAGCCATTCGGTTATATTTAGAAGTCATTTGTAACCGAGAAACAAGTATAAATGCTATTTTTCATATTTATGTAGAGATTAAGTTCATTGGTCACTTTCTAGGACGCTGCCATCGTTTAAACTATTTTTTCAGAGAACCTCCCTTTGACATAGAATTCAACTTGAATCCACCCCCACCCCCTTATGTGTGTAATATCCATGAATGACTTGTTAGGGAAATTTGTGTGTTGTCTAGGCTTGAAGAGTGGCATTTGTTAGGAGCTCTGATGTATTCAAGAGTAATTCTTTAAAAATGCACCTGTCCCAGTGCATCACGTGATTGGAACTCTCAAACCTTTCACATTCTCTTAGGATAAAGACCAAAATACTGCTGCCATTCTTTCCATCCATCTCCATTTCTTTTTGGCCACTTCCCTCCTGGTTCTCTAGGCTCCAGCCACATGAGTTTTATTTTTGTTCCAAGAAAGCCTCTTTCTCTTTACTGTCTTCTAGTCTTATAGTGGTTTCTTCACCTCTAATGTGCCATTCTCTCCTTTCCCCAAATCCAACACATTTCTCAAGTGTCATTTCAGAAAACCTATCTCTATTAAGCTGTCATACTACTCTGTTTTCCTTAGCAGTTAATCATCAATTGTAATATGTTTGTTACTTAGATACTTTAATTGTTTCCTCTGCTAGCATGTACATTTCATGAAGCCTGGGCTGGTGTATCTTGTTTATGTCTGAATTATCAGAGTCTGGTCTAGCACCTGTGGCACAATGAAAGAACAAATGAGCTAGAGAACAGAGGAAGGAAGTTTTCAGTGGGAAATATTAACTACATAAAAGTGCTTGTTTCCTTAGGGAAGGAAATAGGAAAAGTTTTTTTTAATAAAGGCCAGTTAACAACTTTTTTTTCCTCTGAAATTTATCAACATAGGATAAATGATTATATTGACCATACAAGTATGAATGAGAATTTATGTGGGTTCCTTAGTGTAGCTAACTGGCTTAATGACGTAGTTCTTTGCTATAGAAGTGTTGTAAGGTTGTACTTGGGTAAACCTTTGCTTGGAGGGAAGGGGGAGAAACTTTAAGTTTTGAATTGTAAATTTATCTGCAATTGTTCTCTTTTCCTCCACTGAATGTGAGAGTGACATAGCAAAGTTGGTCAGGTTCTATTTGTTTTATAGATTTATAGGTTCTTTTGAAAGCCTTATTTATTAAAAAAAAATAATGTTTATTTTAAGAGGGACAAAGAGTGAGCATGGGAGGGACAGACAGAGAGGGAGAGAGAATCCCAAGCAGGCTCTGTACTGTCAGTGCAGAGCTGGATGCAGGGGTTCGACCTCAGGAACCATGAGATCATGACCTGAGGAGAAATCAAGAGTCAGACACTTAACCCACTGAGCCACCCAGGTGCCCCTGAAAGCTTTATAATAGGAACACTGCAGGCAGGCTAAAGTTGACGTTCTTTCCAACATGGTTCGTTTGTTTCTTAAATCAATTTTTTCTGTTTTCCTTTCTTAAGGCAAATTAGATATGATGACACTGAACATTATGAAATCAATGCACAGATTGGATTCTTAAGAAATAGTGTCTAGTCTCTGTGTGGTATTTTGAAATAGCTATCTGGTCAGCTCTTTGTTACCTCAGTGTAAATGTTTCCATTGACACTTACTGGTGGTGTGACTTTGAACAAGTTTCATAGGTTTTCTGAATCTTTTGTATCTTTTAAAACGCAAGTGTTCAATGAGATGAGATGAGGTTCATGGCACCTGCCCTGCTACCCAGCACTAAATGTTACTGGCTTAGTAAACATTAGTTCCTGGTTCCTTTATGGCTAGACCTCTTGAGAAACTAGTCTTGTGATCACTGCCTTTACTTCCTCAACTCATTTTGCAGCCCAACCCAATAGATTTCTTTGTCCTTGAAATGAACCATACAAGTAAATTGTAGCTATTAATGTCCCCAAATTGTGAAATTTCCTGTGTCCAACCCTCCTTTTTTTATTTCCTTCTTCTTTTTTTTTTCTTTTTTTTGGGTCTTACTTGAATTTTCCATGATATTGATCAGATTACTTCTTGAATCTTCTAACTGGGTTTCTAATATTACTTGCTTCTGGTTCTCTAATCTCTCCTAGGCCTTTTCACTGTTCTTTAGGTACCTTATAATATTGGGAAAATGGCTTAATCACCTGTAAAATGGGATAATAGTATCTACTGCATAGATTGTTGTGAGGATTAAAGGAACCATAGTAAGTGTTAGGTAAATGTTAGCTTTGATGTTTCCTGGGTAATTTCTTTTTTTTGTTTTTTAAGTTTATTACTAATTTTTTTTTTTTTTTTTTTTTTTTTTTTTTTTTAAGAATTTCTGCACCCAGCGTGGAGCTTGAACCCACGACCTGGAGATCAAGAGTTGCACACTCTTCTGACTGAGCCTGCTAGGTGTCTCCTCCTAGGTAACTTGATTTATGGTCTCTCCCTGGGTGATTTACTTCCTGTGCTTTGGCCATAGCTGCTGCCACCGATGAATCCAGATCTCTGTCTCCAGTCTCGACTTGTATGTTCACCTGCCTGCTTTTCATTGTCACTGGGCTGACCCACAGGCACATCATGCTGAACTTACCCTCTCCTTTCTCTTCTGCAGTCATGTATCTCAATGGTACACCCATAACCTTAGCCGAATTACAAAACTCTGGATCTACATTTCTGGATGCCTTCTGGATGTAGCCACCTGGATATCATCAATGCCTCAGCTTAATGTTTGTAGATTTATCTCCCTTATCTCTAATTTCTTGAAATCATTTGTTCATTTAATCATCACCTGCCGTTTGAGCCTTATTTCAGGCCTTTATCTTTTTGTGTGTGTGTGTACTAATTGTTCTCTCTGCCAGTCTCTCATCTTCTACATTGGTGTCTGAATTATCTTACTGAAAGACAAATATGAAGTCACCTTCCTATTTCTTTTTTATGTATATATTTTAAATATTTTTAAAAAAGTAATCTCTGCATGCAACCAGGGGCTTGAACTCACAATCCCGAGGTCAAGAGTGACATGCTTCGCTCGCTGAGCCTGCCAGCCTCCCCACCCTGTTTAAAAACTCCTGCAGCTCCTTGTTTTTGTAAGTTGGAAACTCTTTCTAATCAGCCCTAAGGGCCCTTGACCTTTTGTTCTTGTCCTTTCATGCTCCAGCATTATTCCTTCTCTTCCTTTAAGATTTAACCTAGATTTTACTTTTTTCAGGAGACCTTTCCTGATGGCCCCTAAGTCCTGTTGGGCGCCAGGCCTGTATTTCCTTAATACTCTGTGCATCTCAGCTACTACTATTCTATAATATCACTGGGTGTTATAATTATGTTATAATTATAATTTAAAAATCACTAGATTTTTAGTCCTTGAGGGCACAGGCTGTTAGAGTCATCTTTGTATCCCAGGGCTTGGTACTGTAGTAGACCTCAATAAAATACTTGAAATAGTGAATCTGTCACCAAGGTCTCTACTTGTCCGTGCTTATCGTAGAATGCTCTCTTCTTCCCATCCTGTTTTGATACATTGGAACTTCTGTTTTTTCTTTCAACTCTGGCTTTAATATCATTTCTTCTGTGAGGATTTGTTTGACTTCCCTAAATGGTTTGTTATACCTTCTCGTGTGTGTGTGTGTGTGTGTGTGTGTGTGTGTGTGTGTGTATGTGTATACATACACAGGGTAATGGGGTAGACCTCTGTATTATTACAACACATTTATCTACCATCACTGTAGAAACAGATACTTAATGTATCTACATGAATTTTCACATAGTTGGTGTATACTTTCAAGTGTCAGAAACACATTTTTTTCCTTTTTCTATCTTTTTTAACACATTTTTTTCAATGCAAATTAAAAAGCTTTCTTCTTGCCTTCTGTGTTTAAACTAACATAGCCTTTTTAATGTGCACCAGGGTTATTAGAGCGTGAACTTGAAGGTCTGCTTTGACACAGTGATGATTTATGGGACTTATTAGAAACCTAACCCGTTTGATCCTACACTGAAAGACCTGTTCTTGCTCTCATTTTTAATGTTGATTCCTTAAAAACTTTTAAAAGTTTTTTTTTTTTTTTTCTTTACTGTCATCTATAGTTATGCTTCCGGCAGTCACTGCCCTTGATGCCGCCAGGATTACCTATTTCCTAGGGTTATTGTTAGGATTAAAGGAGGTAATGCACAAAAAGTCTTATCAGAGAGCATAGCAGGTAGTAACTACCCACTAAAGGAAACTTACTAACCATTATTAATAATATTTTTCTAATTATTTGAATCACTTCAGGAGGATAATCTCAAGTTTAAGAGATTTTCCAGTGGAGCAAAGGGCATGGCATTTGTCAGCAAATTGTTTTTTTAGACAACCTAAGTGTAGAATTGGGTCCTGAATAGCAGTTGCTGATGAAGAATCCTGAGCTCTAGAACAGATCATTTTTATGTATGTTTATTTTTATTTATTTATTTAATTAAAAAAATTTTTTTTAATGTTTATTCGTTTTTGAAAGACAGAGAGAGACAGAGCACAAGCAGGGGTGGGGCGGAAAGAGAGAGGGACACAGAATCCGAAGCAGGCTCCAGGCTCTGAGCTGTCAGCACAGATCCTGATGTGGGGCTCGAACCCACAAACTGTGAGATCATGACCCGAGCCGAAGTCGGATGCTTAACCAACTGAGCCACCCAGGTGCCCCATTTTTATGTGTATTTATATATAAATATGTAATTTAAATCCCAAGCTAGGTAAATGCCCTCATTAACTTTTATATTTATCTTTTGGTGTTAATAGGTAAAGTTAGAGATAAAAGTGAACACCATTTCAGCTTTCTTGCTGTTTGTTTAATGATCACTTCAGGACATAGGAAGTGGACGTTTGTTTCAGTTCCTTCACTTCCTCTTTATTTTTTTAAGTAGTATTTATTTATTCAGCACTTTTTTTTGTTTTTTTAAGTAGGCTCCATGCCCAGTGTGGGGCTTAAACTCACGACCCTGACATTAAGAGTCACGTGCTCTACTGACTGATCCAGCCAGGTGCACCAGTTATTTCATTTCCTTAACACATGTGAAAATACTTGGTAACACTTTATTCACTTAAAAAATGTGTATTAAGTGCAGTGTATGTGCCAGGCATGGTTCTAGATACTTGGATAAAATAGTGAACAAGACAAAATTCTTTTCATGGGGATTGTCGTCTTGTGGGTTGATAGACAATAAACACTATAATGTGTTGGGCAGTAAGTGCTCTGAAGGAAAGTAAAGGAAGGTAAGGGATAAGAGAGTAATACGGTACAAGAGCATTTAGTTAAGGTAGACTGGGGAGACCCCAAGGAGGGGATGTTTGAGCAGAGAACTTAAATGAAGTGAAGGAGAAAGCCTTGTATTTGAGGGAGATAGTCCAGGCAAAGGAAATAGCAAAGGCCTGTGAGTAGGAATGCTGTGGCTTATTCCGGGAACAGCAGAAGGCCAGAGTCACTAGAGCAGAGCAAGTGAAAGGGTTGTGGGAAGTTGAGGGTGCAGGGGAGGGGCAGGGAGTGAGTGGCAGATCATGGAAGAGTTATTAGACAATGGTGAGGAGTTGGAACAAAATTCAGTGTTTGAAGGGTTTTGATCAGGGGAGTGACTTGCTCTGACTTAACCTTAAAAGGATTAATCTGGGTACTATGTTAAAAAAAAAAATAGACCAGAAAGGAGAAAATGGAGAAAGACCAGTTAGGAGGCTACAGTGAGATGAGACAGTGACTTCGACTCTGGTAGAGGTGGGGGATGTGGTGAGAAGACATCGGAGTTGGGCATTTATTTTGAGGGCAGCCTAAAATGGACGTGCTGCTGGATTGGGTAAGGGAAAGTAAAGAATTGAGGATGGCTCCTCAGCTTTGTTTAAAATCTGGGCAAAGACTAAAATGGGGAAGACCATTAACCATTAACTGAGATAGGTAAGGCCGTGAGAAGAATGGCATTGGAGGGAACATCAGTAGTTCACCTGCTGGAAATCAGAATTATGGACATGGTACAGTTGTTGGTTAACAGTGAGGTCAAGGGGAAGGTATGACTGGAACATGAGAACAGCGTGTTGGAGACGGGAGGAAGTCAGTTAGCTGGCGGCCCAGGGTATTGGATGGATCTGTGTACGTGGATGTTGAAGTTAAAGAAGTGTGGAAAAATTAGCGGTGGGGAGAGATGGGGGGAGTGAGTGAGATTCAGATATCCCCTCATAATCTTATGATTTACATGATCCGAGGATTTGATTAACGTTGAGGTGAGCCATTTTAAGTGATTTATCTTTCCTAACATCTGTATGTATGAGAGTAATACAATTTGTTAATGTTTTCTTAGAAGCCACACGGTACTTGAGCTGCATCTGAGAAGGTAGATAAATATAGCCCTTTGTTTACCCTCATCTGGTACATCATAAAAGCAAACACTAGAATTTGAGGGATGATGTGGCTTAATGTTTGACTGCCATTTAGCATACAGGAGGTAGATATGTGCGTATCAGATTACTTAGTTAATTTTTCAAACATGGTTGTGAATAATGATGGCACTTTAGTGTGTATTATCTTCTGTTATCGCTCTGTGCAGTAGTATTTATCTTCATTTTCTAGGTGAAGAAACAGGTTCCAGAGAGGTTGGAGGATTTAGCGAGGATACCGTGATATGACGGAGCAGGCGTGTAAACTACTTCTTGGGGTACAGATGTCAAATCCTGTGCCTTCGTAGTTCTCACTTCCTGCTGAGTAGGGGAAATCAAGGCCAAAGAAGTTCGTGTGGATTAGGATACAAAGATTTTGTTATGTAAACACTTTTCTTCTTGGGCTCACTTCTAAAATAAGTATTTATTTTAATACTTTAATAAGTATTAATATTTTAATAAGATTTAAATTGTGGCAGAATAATTGTACAGACTTCGTACCTGTGCTTTCGCTTTTGAAGTAAAGCTTTCTTCTCTAGTAACCCGGAAGAACAACCTAATGGTTGTTGGCCCCAGGTCTCCTTACCAAGAACTCTTTTAGTAATGTTTTCATTATTCTGTAGGATATCCAGGCTTAAGTTTTTTGTTTTTTGTTTTTTGTTTTGGCTTTTTAAGCAGCATTTGTCAACTTGTTTTAGTATTTTTTTCACCTCTTATTTAGTGCTTTTAATCAGCTTGAGAATTGATTTCTCAGTGAATTGATAGTCTCGGCCAAAAGCAAAGTAGCATTGTTTTAGCCATCCTGTACAGCTTGCTTTATGTAATAAAATGTGTAATTATTTATTTCAGTTATTGAAATAATTGAAGTTTTTGCATACCCTAGAAATCTAGGGCACCCCTCCCTAGTCTCGATTAAGAACAATTGTCATTGGGGCGCCTGGGTGGCGCAGTCGGTTAAGCGTCCGACTTCAGCCAGGTCACGATCTTGCGGTCCGTGAGTTCGAGCCCCGCGTCAGGCTCTGGGCTGATGGCTCAGAGCCTGGAGCCTGTTTCCGATTCTGTGTCTCCCTCTCTCTCTGACCCTCCCCCGTTCATGCTCTGTCTCTCTCTGTCCCAAAAATAAATAAACGTTGAAAAAAAAAAATTAAAAAAAAAAAGAACAATTGTCATAGATCTTTCTGAGTAGCATACATAAAGGTGTTTATTTTCTTTAATTTTTTTTAAGTTTATTTATTTTAAGAGAGAGCAAGTGAAGGAGGGGCAGAGAGAGGGGGAGAGAGAATCCCAAACAGGCACCGCACTGTCAGTACAGAGCCTGATGTGGGACTCAGACTCACGAACCATGAGATCATGACCTGAGCTGAAACCAAGAATTAGACCCTTAACTGACTGAGCCACCCAGGTGCCCCTTGGATCTTTCTATCTATGTTGTTTTCTTCCCTGATTTCTTTTCTCCCTGCCCCCCACCCCCCCTTTTGTAAGGTTATTTATTTATTTTGAGAGAGACAGAGACAGCATGAGCAGGGGAGGGCAGAGAAAGAGGGAGAATCCCGAGCAGACTCTGCACTGTCATCACAGATATGGGGCTCAAACCCACGAAACCATGAGATGACCTGAACTGAAGCCAAGAGTCGGAGGCTTAACTGACTGAGCCGCCCAAATGCCCACTGATTTCTTTTCTACTTCCTGATGTCTCACTCTGAGGGCATCCCCCAGTGGTCAGTTCTTCTCTGATCTTTCTGTTGGAGAGTTGGATGCCCTTCTGGCTTCCTCTGTCACTGTTAACACAAAGCACTTTTAATTAAATTCATCAGTTGCCCTGACCTCTTTCCTAGGTTCTTCTGAATTGGCTCTTATGGGTCTCCTAAAATTTCTACTTCATGTATTCATCTGCTGTTCCATAATTTTGTTTCATTTATTTGATTTCTGAAAAAATTAGAAGGAAATTGATCTAGATTAGCCAGATTTTTACATTGCTGAGCAGTGATATTTAAGGAAACAGTCAAACTCTCCATGTACTGCATTTTGTATGGGAAAGGACATTGTAACATAAAAGTTTAGAAAGGCCATAATATTAGAATTTAAAAATATAAAGCTTTAAAAATAAGTACTTTGTTTTTCTTTTTGCTTCACATTAAGGAAAACACAGTAAAATACTGCTTTGGAGTTAACCTTGTACTGTGTTGATCTGCCTAAAATTTGACTTTGATCATATTTTTCAGTATTTAGAATGGGCTTACCACTGCCTAACTGAAAAATAAGTGCTCGTTTCTTAGGCCTTTATAGTTTAGCTCTCCTTTCTAGTCTTTTCCCTCATCACATTTCTCTGTTACCGACTTAAAAAAACCATGCAGATAGTTAATGATGTTTGTGGTTTGGATCTGACCCAGGTTAAAATCTGGCCCTGTGTGGTCCTGGGCAAGTTACTGGGAAGAGAAGGAAAGCCTTGGCATCCCAGAGCTGTGCTGATACTGTCAACGAGGCCGCGATGTTGTGGGCAAGCCTGGCATTTACCATCTGGGTCTTCTTGGTGTCCTGTCGACCACAAACAATTTCACTGAATGTCAGCATCAGACAAGGCTACTCTGTGATCGTGGTGGATCAAGACAGAAACAACATGCTATAATCATGTCTTAACCTAGACAAAATGTGAACATCGTCCAAGTCATAAAATTTCTACCACCCCCCTCTCCAGGCTAATGTGAATGATTGTTGCTGCTCTACTGGTTATAGCTTTAGCCTCTCTGTGGAGAAGATTTGTTGATCTACTGATCATAACATTGTTCTGCTTTCTGACTGCACCCATGCCAGAGTCAACCCCTACTTCTTTGGACTTTTTCAAAAATCATCTAGCCAAGTCCCAAATCTTAAGTCATTTCTGGTATTCTGAGATTCCCCACAGTTTCCCTTTGTGCACATTCTTAATAAACTCAACTCGTTCTACTATAGGTATGTTTCTGGTGTATGCACAGAGGGCGTTGACAGTACTACTCTGAGCCTTATTTTTTCTTATGTGAACTGCGATTAATAATATCTTTTTTGCAGAGCTATGAAGATTGGATGAAAAAACTTAAAGCACCCAGCAGAGTCCTTGAACTTCTGATACTCAACAAGAGCTTGTTTCCTGTCCTCTAGTAAAGTAGTCTGATCAATTTATGATCTCTAACACATCTTATAAGGACCTTGTTTTAATCCTTTCCCATCCATAGAGTGCTCTGTTCTCATCCTTTAGGACTCCGTTCAAATACCTTCTCTGTGAAAACTTTGCATCTCTTAATGATCTCTTCTGTCTCTGAATTTCAAGTATTGTTTTTACCATTGACTTGACTTTTTTTTTAATGTTTATTTATTTTTGAGAAAGAGAGAGCAGGGGAGGGACTGAGAGAGAGAGAGAGAGAGAGAGTGTCCTAAACAGACTACACGCTGTTCAGCACAGAGCCTGATGCAGGGCTCAATCTCATGAATCATGAGATCGTGACCTGAGCTGAAATCAAGAATCAGACGCCTAACCTACTAAGCCACCCAGGCACCCCTTTATGTTAAGTGTACCCTACTTTGTGGCGTCTGTGTACTTACCTTCTGTTATTTAATTCTTAATTTTTCATATGCATCTGCCTTGTTCAACTAAATTGTTCTTTACAGATGGGGTTTTTGTGGGGCACCTGGCTGGCTCAGCTGGTTTAGCATCCATCTCTTGATTTTGGCCTAGGTCATGATCTTGTGGTTTGTGGGTTCGAGCCCCGAGTTAGGCCCTGTACTGACAGCTCAGAGCCTGGAGCCTGCTTCAGATTCTGTGTCTCCCTTGCTCTCTGCCCCTCCCCCGCGCTCACTCGCGCTATCTCTCTCTCCAAAAAAAAAAAATGGGGCTTTGTTTAAATAAGGGCCTTTTAAACCTATTATTTTTTTAAGGACTAATTTCTTTAAAATTTTTATAGTATGTTGTACTCAGAAAATGCTTACCCATGATGAAGGTAAAACCAAAGGAAGAGAATGTCATTTTCCACCTCTCCTAAATATGGTGATACTGTGACATTTGCTTAAGCCAGATAGTTTAAAGTGAAGGGGAGCAAATATGCTACCCCAGAATGTGCCACTTTGGCATATTGATTATTGTGAATTAAAGTTACTTAACATCCAGTGCAAGGAAGACACTCCAACCCTCTTTTGTCTGCTTGAAAACAGACCTCTGAAAACAGGATACCATGTGAAAGGTATCCTCCCTGTACTAGGAGGTAGAAGGCATCCCTATCACCAAGGAATTTAGGGCTGAGAAGGCTGTTTTTTTTTAAGTTTATTTTTTAATTTAATTTTTTTATTTTATTTTTTTTAGTTTACATCCAAATTAGCATATAGTGCAACAATGATTTCGGGAGTAGATTCCTTAACGCTCCTTACCCATTTAGCCCATCCCCCCTCCCACACCCCCTCCAGTAACCCTCTGTTTGTTCTCCATATTTATGAGTCTCTTCTGTTTTGTCTCCCTCCCTGTTTTTATATTATTTTTGTTTCCCTTCCCTTATGTTCGTCTGTTTTCTCTCTTAAAGTCCTCATATGAGTGAAGTCATAGGATATTTATCTTTCTCTGACTAATTTCACTTAGCATAATCCCCTCCAGTTCATCCATGTAGTTGCAAATGGCAAGATTTCATTCTTTTTGATTGCCGAGTAATCCACCGTTGTATATATATATTACATCTTCTTTATCCATTCATCCATCGATGGATATTTGGGCTCTTTCCATACTTTGGCTACTGTTGATAGTGTTGCTATAAACATGGGGGTGCATGTGTCCCTTCAAAACAGCGTATCTGTATCCCTTGGATAAATACCTAGTAGTGCAATTGCTGGTCGTAGGGTAGTTCTGTTTTTAATTTTTTGAGGAACCTCCGTGCTGTTCTCAGAGTGGCTACACCAGCTTGCATTCCCACCAATAGTGCAAAAGAGATCCTCTTTCTCTGCATCCTCACCAACATGTGTTGTTGCCTGAGTTGTTAATGTTAACCATTCTGACAGGGGTGAGGTGGTATCTCATTGTGGTTTTGATTTGTATTTCCTTGATGATGAGTGATGTGGAACATTTTTTTCATGTGTCGGTTGGCCATCTGGATGTCTTTTTTGAAGAAGTGTCTATTCATGTCTTTTGCCCATTTCTTCACTGGACTATTTGTTTTTTGAGTTTGATAAGTTCTTTATAGATTTTGGATACTAACCCTTTATCTGATATGTTGTTTGCAAATATCCTCTCCCATTCTGTCGGTTGCCTTTTAGTGTTGCTGATTGTTTCCTTCGCTGTGCAGAAGCTTTTTATGTTGATGAGGTCCCAGTAGTTCATTTTTGCTTTTGTTTCCCTTGCCTCTGGAGACGTGTTGAGTAAGAAGTTGCTGTGGCCAAGATGAAAGAGGTTTTTGCCTGCTTTCTCCTTGAGGATATTGATGGCTTTCTGTCTTACATTTAGGTCTTTCATCCATTTGGAGTTTATTTTTGTGTAGGGTGTAAGAAAGTGGTCCAGATTCATTCTTCTGCGTGTTGCTGTCCAGTTTTCCCAGCACCACTTGCTGAAGAGACTGCCTTTATTCCATTGGATATTCTTTCCTGCTTTGTCAAAGATTAGTTGGCCATAGGTTTGTGGGTCCATTTCTGGGTTCTCTGTTCTGTTCCATTGATCTGAGTGTCTCTTCTGGTGCCAGTACCATAATGTCTTGATTATAGCTTTGTAGTATAGCTTGAAGTCTGGGATTGTGATGCCCCTGCTTTGGTTTTCTTATTCAAGATTGCTTTGGCTGTTCGGGGTCTTTTCTGGTTCTATACAAATTTTAGGATTGTTCTAGTTCTGTGAAGAATGCTGGTGTTATTTTGGTAGGGATTGCATTGAATATGTAGATTGCTTTGGGTAGTATTGACATTTTAACAATATTTGTTCTTTCTATCCCGAAGCATGGAATCTTTTTCCGTTTTTTTGTGTCTTCAATTTCTTTCATCAGCTTTCTATAGTTTTCAGTGTATAGATTTTTCACCTCTTTGGTTCTATTTATTCCTAGGTATTTTATGGTTTTTGGTGCAACTGTAAATGGGATCAATTTCTTGATTTCTCGGGGCGCCTGGGTGGCGCAGTCGGTTAAGCGTCCGACTTCAGCCAGGTCACGATCTCGCGGTCCGCAGGTTCGAGCCCCGCATCGGGCTCTGGGCTGATGGCTCAGAGCCTGGAGCCTGTTTCTGATTCTGTGTCTCCCTCTCTCTCTGCCCCTCCCCCGTTCATGCGATGTCTCTCTCTGTCCCAAAAATAAATAAACGTTAAAAAAAAAAAAAAAAATTTCTTGATTTCTCTTTCTGTTGTTGCTTCGTTGTTGGTGTATAGGAATGCAACCGATTTCTGTGCGTTGATTTTATATCCTGCAACTTTGCTGAATTCATGAATCAATTCTAGCAATTTTTTGGTGGAATCTTTAGGGTTTTCCACATAGAGTATCATGTCATCTGTGAAGAGTGAAAGTTTGACCTCCTCCTGGCCGATTTGGATGCCTTTTATTTCTTTGTGTTGTCTGGTTGCAGAGGCTAAGACTTCCAATACTATGTTGAATAACAGTGGTGAGAGTGGACATCCCTGTCTTGTTCCTGCCCTTAGGGGGAAAGCTCCCAGTTTTTCCCCATTGAGGATATTAGCTTTGAGTCGTTCATATATGGCTTTTGTAATCTCGAGGATCCTTCTATCCCTACTTTCTTGAGGGGTTTTATCAAGAAAGGATGCTGTATTTTGTCACATGCTTTCTCTGCATCTATTGAGAGGATCATATGGTTCTTGTCCTTTGTTTAATTGATGTGATGAATCACGTTGTTTTGCAGATACTGAACCATCCCTGCATCCCAGGTATAAATCCCACTTGGTCGTGGTGAATAATTGTTGGAGCTGGTTGGCTAATATCTTGTTGAGGATTTTTGCATCCATGTTCATCATGGAAATTGGTCTATAGTTCTCCTTTTTAGTGGGGTCTCTGTCTCGTTTTGGAATGAAGGTAATGCTGGCTTCATAGAAAGAGTTTGGAAGTTTTCCTTCCTTTTCTATTTTTTAGAACAGTTTCAAGGTGTTAACTCTTCCTTAAATGTTTGGTAGAATTCCCCCTGGAAAGCCACCTGGTCCTAGACTCTTGTTTTTTGGGAGATTTTTGATTACTAACTCGATTTCCTTACTGGTTATGGGTCTGTTCAAATTTTCTATTTCTTCCTGTTTCAGTTTTGGTAGTGTATATGTTTCTAGAAATTTGTCCATTTATTCCATATTGCCCATTTTATTGGCATATAACTGCTCATAATATTCTCTTATTATTGTTTTTATTTCTGCTGTGTTGTGATCTCTCCTCTTTCATTCTTGATTTTATTTATTTGGGTCCTTTCCTTTTTCTTTTCGATCAAACTGAGAAGGCTGTTTAACAAACCTTGTTACTTCACTAATTTACTACCTCAAGTCCAAGCCCTTTTGTCTTGTCAGTTCTTCACACATTGTTTCTTTGTCTAAAAAGGTACAGGGTTGCCTGCTTTGTTCACTTCTTTTGTCCCCAATTTTTATGGGCTCCCGTACATACAGATTTAAATTTGTTTTTCTCCTGTTAATCTGTCTTATGTCAATTTAATTATCAGACCACCCCAGAAACCTGGAAGGGAAGAAAGGAAGTTTTCCTCCCCTACAAAAGCTTTTCATGTCTTCCTTCCTAGACATTACAATGGTGGGTGAAGAGACAACATCTCTCAGAAAACGGCCGTCAAGGTCCGGGGAAAATTTTGAAGAAAAGGAAGACGAGAGAAAGCCTTCAGAAGAGTCCCTAGGGATATCTAGTAATGGTAAGGCCTTTAGTTTTGTTTTGTTTTGTTTTTTTCCCGGCTACTTAAGTTTTATTAATCTTCCTCAGTAAATACATAGACTGTTAAGTAATTTTTATTTTTTTATTTTATTTTTTTTCTGATTCTGCTTTCTGTTTATTCATTTTTTTAGGGATTTCACACGAGTGACATCATGTGTATTTGTCTTTCTCTGTCTGACTTATTTCACTTAACATAATACCTTCTGGGTCTGTCCATATTGTCACAGTGTGTCTTTTTATGGCTGTATAATATTCCATTATAGATATGTATTACACCATTCTTGTCTGTCCATCATGGACACTTAGGTTGATTTTATATCTTGGCTATTGTAAATAATGCTGCAATAAACATAGGGGTGTGTATATCTTCTTGAATTGGTGTTTTTATTTTCTTTGGGTAAATACCTAGTAGTGGAATTATTGGATCATATGGTAGTTCTCTTTTTACTGTTTTGAGGAAATTCCATACTGTTTTCCCCAGTGGTTGTACCAATTTACATTCCCACCAACAGCACATGAGGGTTCCTTTTTTTTTGCTTCCTTACCAATACTTGTCATTTCTTATCTGTTTAATTTTAGCCATTCTGATAGGTATAAGATGATATCTCATTGTGATTTTGATTTGCATTTTCCTGATGATTATTGATGTTGACCATTTTTTCATATGTTTGTTGGCCATTTGTATGTCCTCTTTGGATTAATGTCTATTCAGGTCTTCTGCCCATTTTTCAATCAGATTATTTGTTTTTTGGATGTTGAGTTGTATCAGTCCTTTATACACTTTGTTGTTTTTTTTTTTTCAGTATATGAAGTTTATTGTCAAATTGGTTTCCATACAACACCCAGTGCTCATCCCAAAAGGTGCCTTCCTCAATACCCATCACCCACCCTCCCCTCCCTCCCACCCCCCATCAACCCTCAGTTCTCAGTTTTTAAGAGTCTTGTTAAGTAATTTTTATAGTGAAGATTGCTTAGGACACTGAAGAGGACATTCTTCATTACCATTGATTCCGGGACCTTGCTGGCAGGGGATGACTTCTTATCTATTGCCTTGATAACTTCAAAGGCTACTATTTGTCTCATGTCCCTAATGGCCTAGTGGTGGGTACTCAGAGAAGGTCTCCACACTCAAGGCCTTGCTGGGGACTGTTTGCACAGTGGCTGCGTCACCAGGCTTCAGGGCTTTCAGTTGTCTTCTGTCTTCTTGCCCAAGTGTTGGTCAGTCTTTTCCCTCAGTTCAGGAGATGTGAGCTGTATGGCTGTCCAGCACCGGGGTTTGGCCAGCACGGATCTGCCTAGGGTGGTTTAAGACAATCACCTGTGCCACAACATTGCCACCTTCCATGGGGGGAGTCGTTCCTGCTGTCTCCACCTACTTTTCTATGAGGAATGTCTTTCACAGACACATTCTTCATGTTGAAACCCACGTTGTCACCAGGCAGAGCCTTAGACAGGCCTCGTGGTGCTTCTCCACAGACCTCTGGTGAGGGTTGGTGGGGACGAGGGTGACCACTGTCCCAGATTTCAGGAAGCCAGTCTCCACTGGCCCCTTGGCACAATGCCTGATCTTTTTCTTTCTTTCTTTTTTTTTTTTTTTAAGTTTATTTATTTAATATGAGAGAGTACACATGAGCCAGTTAGGGAGAGGCAGAGAGAGGGAGAGAGAATCCCAAGCAGGCTCCATGCTGTCAGTGTGGAGCCTGATGTGGGACTTGAACCCATGAACCGTGAGATCATTACCTGAGCTGAAATGAAGAGTCAGACCCTTAACTGACTGACTCCCCCAGGTGCCTGCAGTGCCTCTGATCTTGTACATGTCTTGCAGAGGCAGCCTTAGGACTTATTGACTGGGTTAGTGGGTGGGAGGGTAGAATCTGGAGACTTCTAGCTGTCACCGGGTGGTGTTTTCATCTGTCCTACTGACCTTCCAGCCAGGGCATGTTGTTGCTGTGCCAGCCCCAGATAGGCACAAAGGCCATGCGGCCGGATTGTAGCTGATCTTCTTGAGGTAGGTGCTCACTTCTAAAGTGACCTGGAAGCACACAGTGCTATAGGTAGGCCTGGTGGAGTCCCTCTTATTAGTGGCCATCCCGAGCCACGGGCTGCTTCAGGCCCAGCATGTAGGCCACAGCATGCGCTCAAAGGTCTGCCCTTCTTGGAGATGCCCACTTCAAACTCCTGCATGACACTGCCATGATGAACACGGCGCATTGGCTTCAGATGTCCAGTGATCACATTCTTGATGAAGTCCCTATGGCCTGGGACGTTGATGATGGTGATGTATCAGACTTCCATAGGGATGAGAGTGGTGATGCCATACTCTCCCTCCACCTTAGGCTTGTGTAGCACCTGGGCATATTTGAAGGAGCCCTTGCTTATCTGCTGCCTCCACTTCTTGATGATTCTCCTGTTAGTGCCCCCCCCCTCCCGCTTGTAGATGAGATGCGTGGCATTGGTGAGCTTGCTGGAGTCCACATGGCCCATGCCGATGATCTTGATGAGGGTCTTCTCTTTGCCCATGGCAGTGGGTTCATTAGTCGCTGCTCTAAAGAAAAAGAAGCAAACCTGATCTGGAGATCAAGAGCTACAGCAGCTTTGAGAGAGGCTTTTAATTTTTTTGAGGTGATTTAATGAAATAAGAACAAATTCAGCGTTTTAGAATAGGGATTGCCATCTCTCTCTCTCTCTCTCTCTCTCTTTAAGTTTTTATCATTTTTAGTAACCCCTACACCCAACACAGGGCTTGAACCCACAACCTTGAGATCAAGAGTCACATGCTCTTCCTACTGAGCCCCCTGGGCACCCTGGGATTGCGGTCTTTTTAGCTCTTTTTATAAGTGGGTGTGCTGGTAGGCAGTGTGAAGGTACACACGTGAAAAATAAATTGATAAAGAGAATAGAAAGGAACGCTTGATTTAAGTGCCAGTCACAGCCACCTGTACTGGTGACACTGGTGTGCAAATTGCTGCATATGTCATACAGGTGAGCCTTATTGATACAAGTGGAGTTTGGTGTGTCTAATTTAGGATTTATATTACATGGAGTTTTCTATATCTGGGAACAAAAAATTAGAAAATAAGCCCTTGTTAATTACTTCAGTGAACATTTTTTGGGCATCTACCGTGTTTTAGACACCATTCATCCATTTATTCATTCCTTGAGCTCCTCCTGGAGCTCCACATTAAGTGAATGAGAACTCCTCCCCCAGTTGCATAATTAGATTACTGCAAATAAGTGCTACTCATTACTCTTAACAGATATATTGAGCATAGAGTAATTAGCAGAGTACCTAACATAATTCAGCACAGGGCTATAACGCTTGGGGGAGAGAGAGATTAGGGAGCTCTTTTACTTCTTCTATCCAAGTTTGCTTAACACACAAATACAAAGAGTATGATCAAGGCTTATGCTTTAGATGGATAGACCTGTAAACACAACTCCAGCTGATGTCATCTGTTGCATCAGCGTATTTAGTTTCACAGTGACATTTGTATGGGTTTGACTTCAATAAGGATATGAAATTTGAGCCTTGTTTGGTTAACAGATAGGGATGGAACTTTCTGAGACAGTTGTCTTGGGCATTGTGAGACTTCTTTCATAAAAAAACGTTCTTTTGCTTTTCCTCCTTAAATTTAATTGTAAATACAGCAAGTGGATCTCACCAGGAATATAAATGTTGCTGCTTAAGTTTTCATAATGACATTTATTGATTGTTAGGCTCTTAATTAGCCATTTATGAAATATCTCTATTACATATGGCTACTTTTAGTGTGATATAAAATGTGAAATTTGTACACAGGGATGAGCCAACATGGAGTAGAAACGTTCCCCTTCTGTGATTTCGGAATTTTGGATAATGCATGTTGTCTGTCTTAGAGACAGAAAAATCACTTTTTATTGCAACATTCTGTCACCAGATAAAATTTTCTCTTTATGTCCCAATTTGTAAAAAGCTTTTAAATGACTCTAATTTCTACATGTTTCCAGTATTCTCCATTGTCAGTTCATTAAGGTTTAAAATTCTGGGTTCTAGGGGCGCTTGGGTGGCTCAGTCAGTTGAGCGGCTGACTTCAGCTCAGGTCATGATCTCACAGATCTCACAGCCGCGTCGGGCTCTGTGCTGACAGCTCAGAGCCTGGAGCCTGCTTCAGATTCTGTGTCTCCCTCTCTGCCCCTCCCCTGCTTATACTCTGTCTCTCTCTGTCTCTCAAAAGTAAATAAATTAAAAAATAATAAATGAAAAAAAATAAAAAAAATAAAATTCTGGGTTCAGATACTAAAAATTGAATTGTTTAACTTAAAACAGGAAGTATGACGTCCTCCTTGGTTATGATGCTGATCTGAAAATAGAATGTGTTTCTGCACTTGTTTTAACAGTTGTTCACTTTGAAGAATAAGCAGATGGGTAAAATGTGCCCTCTGAGTAGCAATCCATGCCAATCAGCGTGGCCTCCCAAGCAGGACTAGGGTCATCTGCCGCATCTGAGAGCTTGTTAGAAATGCCTCGCCTCATCTTTACTGAATACTTATTTTTTTATTTTTTATTTTTGTTTTTTAAGATCTTACTATAATAAGATTATCAGGTGATATGTAGGTTCAGGTTTGAGACAGTGTTCTTAGAGTGGCAGCATTCAGTTGGTGTGTGCATTGGGGTCCTACAGACAAATGGAACCAGTCGGGTACGTAGAGATACACAGAAAGGTTTATTATGAGGTGTTGGCTCAGATGGGGACTGAGAAGTCACACAATCTTCCATCTACAAGCAGGAGTCCCCAGGAAGCCAGTGGTGTAGCTCCAGTCCAAACCCGAAGTCTGCAAAGGCCTGAGAACCAGGGAAGGAGAAGATGGATGTCCCAGCCCAATCAAGAGTGCAAATTTGTCCTTCCTCTGCCTTTTGTTCTCCTCAGGCCCTCCTGCACTGGGGAGGGTGATCTTCTTTACTCAGTCTGATTCAAATACTTATCTCTTCAGGAAACACCCTTGTACCTAGAAGTAATGTTTTATTAGCTATCTGGGCATTCCTTAGCCCAGTCAAGCTGACACTTAAAATTAACATGTAGAATGAAAAGAAATCACTCAACAAACAAAAACAGCTTATTGGATCCCATTATAGACCTACTATTTAGAATCTCAGGGGAAGGTCCAGGAATGTTAAGTTTGAAAAAGTTTGCTGGATAATGCTGACTGGCATTGCTGATTGAGACCCACTGCTATCAAGAGCTGACATCTAACTGTCTTGTGATCTGATCATTTTGACATAGCCCTAAGGATGTTTTCCTTACGCTCAGTTTGCATAATTCTTTTTTTTTTTCAGGATTTTTTTTTTTTTTTAATGTTTATTTTTAAGAGAGAGAGAGGAGGGAGCTCGGGCGCACAAGCAGGGGAGGGGCAGAAAGAGAGAGAGAGACAAGATCCTAAGCGGACCCTGTACTGACAGCAGCGAGCCCATTGTGGGGCTTGAACTCATGACCTGCAAAATCATGACCTGAGCCAAAGTCACATGCTCAACTGACTGAGCCATCCTGGTGCCCCGACCTAGAGGACATTGTACTAAGTACAGTAAGCCAGTTACAGAAGAACAAATACTGTATGATTCTACTCACGGGAAGTATCCAAAGTAGTCAAACTTGTAGAAACAAAACTGAATGATGGTTACTAGAGTCTAGAGGAAACGGGGAGTTCTTGTTGAAAGGGTGTGAAGTTTCAGTTATGAAAGATGAATAAGGTGTAGAGATCTGATGTATGGCATTGTGGCTTAGTCAACAGTACTGTACCATACACTTAAAATTTAAGGGTTCTCTCCTGTAAAGTGTTTTTATCACAGTAAGAATTTCCATTTTAAGGCCTTATTTATTCATCCATTGATGGACACTTGGGTTCCTTCGGACTTTTTGGTTGTTGTGAACATGAGAGTACAAATATTTCTTTGAGACCCTGCTTTTATTTCTTACGGGTATATATCCAGAAGTAGAATTGTTGGGTCATATGGCAATTCTGTTTTTATTTATTATTTTTTAAAAACTTTTTTAAGCAGTTTATTTATTTTGAAAGGGGGAAAGCGTGAGTGGGGGAAAGGCAGAGAGAGAGGGAGACAGAGAATCCCAAGTAGGCTCTGTGCTCCGAGCACAGAGGGGCTCCAACCCATGTGGGGCTCCAACCCATGAACCGTAAGATCATGACCTGAGCCGAAGTCGGACGCTTGAACAACTGTGCCACTCAGGCCTCCCTTGAATTCTGTTTTTAATTTTCTGAGGAATAGCTATAGTGTTTTCCATAGCAGCTACAACATTTTACGTTCTCACTTGTTCTCATAAGGGTTCTCATGAGGGTTCTGTCTCTTTGCATCCTCACAAACCCTTGTTATTTTCTGTGCTTGATAGTAGCCTTCCTGTCAGGTGTGAGGTGATATCTCATTGTGGTTTTGATTTGCATTTCCCTTATGATTAGTGACATTAGGCATCTTTTCACATCTGTTGGCCATTTATAGATCTTATTTGGAAAAATGTCTGTTAAGTCCTTTGCTCATTTAAGAATTATTTCTTGGGGCACCTGGGTGGCTCAGTCGGTTAAGCATCCAACTTCGGCTCAGGTCATGATCTCGCGGTCCGTGAGTTCGAGCCCTGCGTTGGGCTCTGTGCTGACAGCTCAGAGCCTGGAGCCTGCGTTGGATTCTGTGTCTCCCTGTCTCTGACCCTCCCCTGTTCATGCTCTGTCTCTCTCTGTCTCAAAAATAAACAAACATTAAAACAAATTAAAAAAAAAAGAATTACTTATTACATTTTAAATTTCTAATTGTGGTAAGAATATGTCTAACAATATTTATCATTTTAATCATTTTTAAGTGCATGGTTTGGTAGCATTCAGTATATTCACATTGTTGTGCAACAGATCTCCAAAAGTTCTTCATCTTGTAAAACTGAAACTATATCCATTAAAGAACTCCTCATTTCCCTCTATTCCTGCCACCATTCTCCCTTTTCTGTTTTTGTGAATTTGACTACTAGATGTCTTTTCATTTATTTAGATTGTCTTTAATTTCTTTCAACAGTGTTTTATATTTTTCAGAGTAGAAGTTTTGCACTTTTTTGTTACGTTTATTCCTAAGTATATTGTTCTTTTTGATGCTGTTGTAAATGGAGTTGTTTTTGTTTTTGTTTTCTGAAAGTAAATGGAATTCATTTTCTGAGTGTTGCTGCTGTAGACAAATGTAGCTGGTTTTGCATATTGATGCTGCATCCTGCAGCCTTGCTGAATTCCTTTATTGGCTCTAATAGTTTTTGCCTGCGTGGTTTTTGTAGTATTTTTTAATGTACAAGATGATGCTATCTGCCAAGAGTTAGTTTTACTTCTTTATTTCCAGTCTGCATACCTTTTCATTTTGTTGCCTAATTGTACTTGCTAGAATTCCAGTACAGTAGTGAATAAAAAGAATTGGCAAGAGTGAACAAACTTGTCCTGGCTCTGATGTTAGGGAGTAAGCTTTCAGTCTTTCCATTAATTATGATAGCTGTGGGCTTCTTTAAATCAGGTTGAGGAAGTTCTCTACCTTTCTTCTAATTTACAGATAGTGCTTATTCTTCACTACCTTTGATTTTGCTGTTTTGTTCCCTTTTATAACTAATTAATCTACTACTACGAGCCACTAACATTGGTTTTATCACGTGCCAGGCACTGTTTTAAGTGTTTTACCAATAACAGCTCAGTGGATATATTTTAGTTCTACTCAGTTTCAGTATTTTTGATATATGTCTGAACATTGGAGAGCATGCCTTTCGTAACAAGTTTTGAGAATCCTTTGGCAAAAATATATGAAAAAAAGTTTTAAATATTCTTATTCTGTAATCATTCCCCTTTGTCCAGTAGATGCATCTAATCATAAAACTGGCCAGTCCACACAGAGCTTTGATCAACTGAGTAGGTTGAGAGCACATTTTGTTGTTGCTGTTAAGATAAAAGCAAAACATGTTTACTTTAGAAAGTGCAGATAAGCAAAAGTTCAAGTGTGTGCGATTTTTCCTTGGGTGCGTTCCTAGAAATTGTTTCAGGTCAAAGGAATACATTTTTCCGAGGTTCGTGTGGTAGGTATTGCAAAATTGTTCCCTGAAAATAATGTATTCCTAGTAGCAATCTGTGAGTGCCTGTTAGCAACTTTTTCAGTCATAGATGATATGAACTTTGGAATAAATTATATGGATTTTGAGAGATGAAAAATTGCACTTGAAAAATGCTTTGATGAGACATAGCAATTGCCATCAGCAAGTTTATTGAATCTTAATTAGTACTTTTTAAAATAGCTTTTAAGGTCAAAGGAGTAAGTTTGAAGGCCTTAATTCATTACATGAAGATTAGGCAAAAGAAATGGAAAATACTAGCTGAGACTTTCTCTGACAGCTTTTTAACTTAAAAAAAAAAAAAATCATGCTAAACATAGTCCTGAAAAGGTTTCAAATTCTAAGAGGGCAAACAAAATATTGTTAATGATTATTCTTTTCTGAATTATAATGTATTTGAGGCAAATTTGTGTTTGAGAAGAATTGCTAAAAATCATTTGAATTACAGTTTTGCCTAGGTATGATAGTACAGACATTTTAAAATAACAGGATATGAAGTATAACTTGACTATTTTGAAAGAAAAGGCGGTCTATAATTGTCTTTTGCTTCTAATGAGGTAGTCTGTAGTCTTCCTGGTTCTACCTCTATATGTTGCCAACCCTGAAACTGGAATAGAATTGCAAATTGTAACAGTGTACTGATGGGGAAAATATACAGTCAGCAGTTTTGTTTTTTTAATTTTTTTTAATGTTTAGTTTTGAAGGAGAGAGAGAGAGAGAGACAGACAGACAGACAGACAGAGAGAGACAGAGTGAGGGGGGAGGGCCAGAGAGAGAGGGAGACACAGAATCTGAAGCGGGCTCCAGCCTCTGAACTGTCAGCACAGAACCCGACACGGGAGCTTGAACTCACAGGCTGAGAGATCATGACCTGAGCCAAAGTCGGACGCTTAACCGACTGAGCCACCCAGGTGCCCCTACAATCAACAGGTTTTTTAGGGTGTGGTTGCTAGAGATGTGTAAAGTTGAAAAGTTTGTGGGAAGAGCTTGCATTTTCTTTTTTTTTTTTTTTTCTTTTTTTTTTTTTTTAAATTTTTTTTTTTCAACGTTTATTTATTTTTGGGACAGAGAGAGACAGAGCATGAACGGGGGAGGGGCAGAGAGAGAGGGAGACACAGAATCGGAAACAGGCTCCAGGCTCCGAGCCATCAGCCCAGAGCCCGACGCGGGGCTCGAACTCACGGACCGCGAGATCGTGACCTGGCTGAAGTCGGACGCTCAACCGACTGCGCCACCCAGGCGCCCCAGAGCTTGCATTTTCAAATCTTTGTTCTATGAAGAACATTCTGGTATCTAGATTGTTTTAATAATATTATTAAAAGTTTCAGTCTTGAAATTCTAGGTTCTTAGAATAAGAATTACTTTTCGCAGTCATTTATTTATTTTTATTTTTTTAATTAAAATTTTTAGTAGCCTCTAATCCAACATGGGGCTTGAACTCATAGCCCCGAGATCAAGAGTCACATGCTCTTCCCACTGAGCTGGGGCCAGCCAGTCGCCCCAGCAGTCATTTGATTATGCCCTCCTATGTAACATACATCTCAGATTAAAGTCTGGTTTACTGCCTTTCAGTCAACAGGTTAATCAAATGTTGGTTTTGATTTCAAAGTACCTTTGATCTATAAATAAGGCGTTATACTAGGTTTGCTAATTAGGGGAGTTTGGGTGAATAAGATACTAAAACAGAAAACAGTCCTGTTCCCTGTGAGGGAAGTGTCTCACAGAAGTAGAATTTGAGTTTGGTCTTTGAAGAAGAGACCGGAGGAGGGCTTCCAAGCCAGAAGAAAGGTGTGAGTTTGCAAAGGCATGGGGTTGAAGACCGTACAGTGTTAGGTGCTTGGTGTTTGGATTGGTTGGGCAAGGTGGGGAGGCAGTATAGATGGATTTGTGGTTTGTTTTCATGGATGGGAAGCCAAACGGAAAGGCAGGAGGAAGTAAGAAAATGTGGCTTGAAGTCTTGCTGTGTAGTCATCGACTGACTACCTATGTGGATGATTTCTAGCCTGTCAGTACTTAGATTTCCCCTTACTGCAAAACCAAGGAGAGCAAATAGTACTAGGTTTGTTAAGGTATTTTATCTTCTCATTGATGCTGTGGACTCTCCGGTCCCAGATACTAAGGAAACTTGGTAATTCCCCGTGATGTAATATATAAACTGAGAATTGTAATCTGGATGAAATCTTGTATTTTTTTTTTTTTTTTTTACCTGAAAGTATCTACTGATTTTAAAATAAGGTCATATGGAGTTGTGAAAATTTAATGATAAACAGGCTAATTCTCTTACTGGGTGTGGCAGTCCACCCACACAATTGATAACAGGTGTGGTGATAAAAGAAAAATAAACCAAAGTTAACTCTAGTTGAGTAATCAGTTTTTAGGTTATTTTGATTATAGAATAGAAGCCTGTTTATAACTATGGAGGCGCCAGGTGGCTCAGTTGGTTAAACGTCTGATTTTACAGAACCACACTCAGATATCACCTCACACCAGTCAGAGTGGCCAAAATGAACAAATCAGGAGACTATAGATGCTGGAGAGGATGTGGAGAAACGGGAACCCTCTTGCGCTGTTGGTGAGAATGCAAATTGGTGCAGCCACTCTGGAAAACAGTGTGGAGGTTCCTCAGAAAATTAAAAATAGACCTACCCTATAACCCAGCAATAGCACTGCTAGGAATTTACCCAAGGGATACAGGAGTACTGATGCATAGGGGCACTTGTACCCCAATGTTTATAGCAGCACTCTCAACAATAGCCAAAGTACGGAAAGAGCCTAAATGTCCATCAACTGATGAATGGATAAAGAAATTGTGGTTTATATACACAATGGAGTACTACGTGGCAATGAGAAAGAATGAAATCTGGCCCTTTGTAGCAACATGGATGGAACTGGAGAGTGTGATGCTAAGTGAAATAAGCCATACAGAGAAAGACAGATACCATATGATTTCACTCTTATGTGGATCCTGAGAAACTTAACAGAAACCCATGGGGGAGGGGAAGGGGAAAAAAAAAAAAAAAAAAAGGAGGTTAGAGTGGGAGAGAGCCAAAGCATAAAAGACTCTTAAAAACTGAGAACAAATTGAGGGTTGATGGGGGGTCGGAGGGAGGGGAGGGTGGGTGATGGGTATTGAGGAGGGCACCTTTTGGGATGAGCACTGGGTGTTGTATGGAAACCAATTTGACAATAAATTTCATATATTGAAAAAAAAATTTAAAAAAAGTGAATTATGAACAAAAAAATAAAAATAAACGTCTGATTTTAGTTCAGGTCATGATCTGATGGTTTGTGAGGTTGAGCCTGGCATTGGGCTCACTGCTGTCAGCATGGAACCGGCTTCAGATCCTCTGTCTCCCTCTCTCTGCCCCTCCCCTGTTCGCTGTATCTCAAAAATAAATAAACATTAAAAAAAAAACCCGTTTATAGCTTTAAAAAAATTATAGACCAGTTGTGATTTGTATGTCCATTTATTGCTTTTGTAGATCACCCATAATACACCTTGAAAATCTCAATCTTCTGTCCTCATGCTAAATAATTTGGGGCTATTCGTCTTTCATTAGAAATACAAGATAGTCTAGGGGCACCTGGGTGGCTCAGTCGGTTAAGCGTCCGACTTCAGCTCAAGTCATGATCTCCTGGTTCATGAGTTCAAGCCCTCCGTCGAGCTCTGTGCTGACAGCTCAGAGCCTGGAGCCTGATTTGGATTCTGTGTTTCCTTCTCTCTCTGTCCCTCCCCTGTTCAGGCGCTCTTTCAAAAATAAATAAACATTTAAAAAAATTTAAATACAAGATAGTCTGGTTTCATTAAAAAACAAATTGCTGGAATATGCTTATAAATATTTAAATTTAAAGTATGTTCTCATGGGAAAAAATCAAACGCTGTAGATGGTTATAAAGTAATAACTCTCTTTCCCCCTAGGTAATCATTTTCATTTCCCTACATGTAGGATCACATTTGGGATCTCTCCTGTAATTTGCCTTTTCTAAAGTTAGTAAATATTAGATGTTTTTTTATTCAGAATATGTAATACTTCTATTTAAGTGTAATAAATACTTCTAAAAGTATTTATGTGAGTATTTCTGTTGTACAAATGCTTGGTAATTTATTTAACTTATCCTTTATTGACTGGCATTTAAGTTGTATCCAGCATTTCAGTATTGTAAACAGTGCTGCAGAGAGCATTCTTAAAACAGTGTCATTGCTTACTTGTGCTAGTATGCTTATAGGATATTTAAAAGTGAAATTACTAGATCAAAGGGTTTTTTATTCAAAATTTAGGTATTACTGAGTTTTCTTTTAAAAATGTTACATCAGTTTACACTCCCACATACATTGTTTCCCCATACAGTTACCAGTATGTCTTACCAATCTTTTACATTTTGCTAGTTTGCTTGTTGGGATGTTCACTGGGTGCTCTATGGAAACCAATTTGACAATAACTTATATTTAAAAAAAATAAATTTTGCTAGCTTGATGGGTGAAAAATGGGATAAGCGTGAATTTGTTCTCATAAATTATAAGTGAGGTAGGGAGCTTTTTTCATACATTTGTTGACTTTTTATTTATTCCTTAAAAACCCTATTCATATTCTCTGCCCATTTTTGTTGCCTACCTAGTGGCTATATTTTTCTTCTTTTAAAGAATTCTTTCTGTATTAAGAAACTCTTTTTTTTTTTTTTTTTGGTGCCAATTTTAAATACAGTTTAAGACATTGCGTTTTCCACTTAACAATACAGCGCTTATAAAGTGCAGTGTTGTATTTCCTTTCCTTGTGCACATATTCCATATTCAGGTATCAAGAATCCTCAGTTGATGAACTGCAGCAGCTCAACTTTAAAACTGTCATGGAATTTGCTACCAATTCGGGTCCTTCAGATGTTTTGTGTGGAACAGTGCTAGGCCTATTCTCGGGTTGGCTTAATCAACCTCTTCAGTGGTGGGCCCAGAGGAGGCACCACCAGAAGGAGGAGCTCCACCACCAGGGAAGCCTTCAGACATGCCTCCTGCACTCTGGTACAGCTTTGTAATGATGGGATGGCAGACCTTCTCCAGCTCTTTGTGCTGATGTTCAAATTCTTCTTTTTCTGCGGTCTGGTTCTTATCCAGCCAGTTGATGATTTCATTACATTTGTCCAGAATTTTCTGTTTGTCCTCATTGTTGATTTTACCCTGAAGCTTTTCATCTTCAGCAGTTGCTTTCATGTTGAATGCGTAAGATTCAAGGGAATTCTTGGAGGACACCTTGTCTTGCCACTTCTCATCCTCAGCTTTGTACTTCTCAGCTTCCTGGACCGTGCGCTCAATGTCTTCCTTGCTCAGGTGACCTTTGTCGTTGGTGATGGTGATCTTGATCTCTTTTCCTGTACTCTTATCCACAACAGAGACATTGAGAATGCCATTAGTATCAATATCAAAGGTGACCTCAATCTGAGGAACGCCACGGGAGGCAGGACATATGCCTGTGAGTTCAAACTTGCCAAGTAGGTTGTTATTCTTGGTCATGGCATGCTCACCTTCATAAACCCGAGTGAGCACACCAGGCTGGTTGTCAGAGTAGGAAGTGAAGGTTTGGGTCTGTTTGGTAGGAATGGTAGTATTGCGCTTGATGAGAACAGTCATGACTCCACCAGCAGTTTCAACGCCAAGAGAAAGACGAGTGACATCCAACAGCAGCAAACCTTGAACATTTTCATATTTGTCTCCAGAAAGGATGGCTGCCTGGACAGCTGCACCATAAGCGACAGCCTCATCAGGGTTGATGCTCTTATTCAGTTCCTTCCCGCTGGAAATGTCTTGTAGAAGTTTCTGAACCTTGGGGATACGTGTAGAACCACCCACCAAGACAATAACGTGGATCTGAGACTTGTCTAGCTTGGCATCCCGAAGGGCTTTCTCTACAGGGTCCAGGGTGCCACGGAACAGTTCAGCATTTAATTCTTCAAACCGGGCATGAGTAATAGAGGTATAGAAGTCGATTCCTTCATATAGAGAATCAATCTCAATACTGGCCTGGGTGCTGGAAGAAGGCGTGTGCTTGTTGCGCTCCCAAGCAGTGTGGAGGTGACAGACCACCCTGTGGTTCTCGCTGATGTCCTTCTTAGGTTTGCGCTTGAACTCTGCAATAAAATGGTTTACCATTCGGGTGTCAAAGTTTTCTCCACCTAAGTAGGTGTCTCTAGCAGTAGATTTGACCTCAAAGATCCCATCTTTGGTAGTGAGGATTGACACATCAGAAGTGCCACCTCCCAAGTCAAAGATCAGCACATTCCTTTCGGCTCCAACCTTTTTGTCTAAGCCATAAGCAAAGTAGCAGCAGTGGGCTCAGTGATGATTCAAAGTACATTAAGACCAGCAGTAGTTCCAGCATCTTTGGTAGCCTGACACTGAGAATCGTTAAAATAGGCAGGTACTGTGACTACAGCATTGGTAACAGCCCTCCCAAGGTAAGCCTCTGCGATTTCCTTCATCTTTATCAAGACCGTAGAAGATACCTCCTCTGGATGGAAACTTTTGGTCTCTCCCTTGTATTCTACTTGGACCTTGGGCCTGCCAGCATCATTCACCGCCATGAAGGGCCAATGCTTCATATCAGATTGGACAACAGCATCATCAAATCTACGTCCAGTCAGGCATTTGGCATCAAAAACTGTGTCGGTGGGCTTCATTGCAGCATCACCAATCAATCGTTCCGTGTCAGTAAAGGTGACATAACTTGGGGTGGTTTGGTTTCCCTGATTGTTGGCAATTATTTCCACTTTCCCATGCTGGAAGACACCCACACAGGAGTAGGTGGTGCCAAGATCAATGCCAACTGCAGGTCCCTTAGACATAGTTGCTTCAATGTGGGCCCGGCCTGGCTTGTAAAGAAGACAGCTACCTGGAGAGCTAATGCCATGTTCAATGAGTGGAAATTGATCCTTTGAATGCAGTGTGAATATTAAAAAAAAAAAATTTAATGTTTGTTCATTTTTGAGGGAGCGTACACGTGAGAGGAGGAGGGGCAGAGAAAGAGGGAGACGCAGAATCTGAAGCAGGCTCCAGGCTCTGAGCTGTCAGCACAGAGCCTGATGTGGGACTCAAACTCATGTACTGTGAGATCATGAGCTGAAATCAGATGCTCAACTGACTGAGCCACCCAGGTGCCCCACTGTGAATATTTTGTAAACTAGCTGTTTGTTTTTTGACTTTGCTTATGGTGTGCCTTGCCATACTTAGTTTTTATATTATCAAATATTCTTTTATTGCTTTAAGATTTCTTGTCATGCTTAGGGATTTTCCAAGATGATGAAAAAGGAAAACAGAAGAAATTTTTTGCAATAATTACTCTTCAGGTTTTATAATTTATTTAAATATTTTATCCGCCTGAAATGTATTTTGAATGAGGGATATAACTGTGTAGTTTTCCAAAATGGCTAGTCAGGTTTTTCAACATTATCTATTAAATCACCTTTTCTATATGAATATATACCGATCCTCATTTCTAGTTCATATTCCATTTCTGTGCAATTAGTACAGACCTGTAATAATTGGTAGTTCTAGAAGATTTTTGAGGTCAGTGGAGCAGTAGCAGGTGATAGGTGGATTATACTATCTTATCTCCCCTTTTGCTTTTAAGATTGATAAATGATTGATTCTCTCAAGGGATGCTCACCACAGCCATCCTATGGACTTAAAGTGACTCTTAGATTACTTCTGTCTCTGTGGAGAAGGAAGTGAAGCTGCAATGAAGATCTTCTAAGTCATGGTCAGTGAGAGTTTTTTTAGAAAATAATCAGGATTTTATTTTATTTTTTAATTTAATTTAATTTTTAATTATTTACTTTTTGTTTATTTTTTTATTTTTTGAGAGAGAGAGAGAGAGAGAGAGAGACAGTGTGAGCAGGGGAGGGACAGATAGAGAGGGAGAGAGAATCCCAAGCATGGAACCTGATGTGGGGCTCAAACCCAGGAAACCATGAGATCGTGACCTGAGCAAAAACCAAGAGTCAGATAAGCCTAACTGACTGAGCCACCCAGGTGCCCCTAATTTAATTTAATTTTTAAAGTTTTATTTATTTGAGTAATCTCTACACCCCATGTGGGGCTTGGACCCATGACCCCCAGATCAAGAGTGGCACGTTCTTCTGACTGAATCAGCCAGGAGCCCCATGATTGGGATTTTAAAATGAGTTGAATTTCTCTAGGCAATAAAACCCTGCTAGTCAGTGCCTGTCCGTTAGCTAATTCTGCACTTGCCGCAAGGAGGCAAAGAAAATGTTTATTAAAAGAATTACAACTTGAAAAAATGGTTTAGTCATTGCTAATTGCTTAGAACTCTACTTTTAATGTAGTCACTGTAAGTAGGCCTTGATTTCTTTTCTTTTCTTTTTTTTTTAAATTTAAATTTTATTTTTTGTGCTGCTTGTTGCATGACTAGGGGTTAGAAGACAGGTATTCGTTCAGGCTTAGTTACTTACTGGCCAGGCCATGTGACTGTGGGCCAGATATTTAATTGCTTTGAATCTTATTTTAAATATAAAATAACCATCTTGCTTATCATACAGGGCTGTAAAGAATATATATTGTTTAATGTGGTGCCTGGGTGGCTCAGTTGGTTAACCAACTGACTCTTGATCTCAGCACAGGTCTTGATCTCAGCCCTGTGTTGAACCTACTTAAACACACACACACACACACACACACACACACACACACACACACACACATTAAATAAATATGTAACACTTGACGAATGTTGGTAAAACCCCAGATTTAATTTTGTGTACTACTGGGGACATCCATATCATAATTTCAGAAACAATTTTTAGGGAGTAGGTTGGCTCTGAATGTAAATGTGGACAATATAAATGATTTACTGTGTTGAGAGCAATTTGAACAGTCTCTCTCTAAGGATATGGAATGATCAAGGCAATAGTTTGAAGAGTTACTATTGAAAAAGAGATGGCCTTGGCCGTCCTCTGACATGGGAACAATGGAGAAGAGGGTTGAAGATTGTGAAAAGTAAGAAAGAGAAAACATTTAAGGACTTTGTACCCAAGGGATCAACTGGAGGTTGCTTGGTACGGCTGGACTTGAGGAAGGTAGAAAATGTTGAGAGCTATGGTTGTGAGGGCTGTTAAATTCATCAAGAGGTCAAGAAAATATTTCATTATTCTTTTGTGGGGCTGGTTAGGACTTGACAGCATCAGTTTAGAGCGGGCCCATTTTCTTAATACTCTCTGTAGTGCATGACCATTTGGAATCAGAGAGAGCAGATAGCAGACAGTATCTGGGTTTGGAATATGGCGTGGTGGGTCCAGGAAATTGGTGGCATTGAGGAGAGAAGAGTGGAAATAATGACAGAGGATTAGTAACTCCAGGGTGGGTAAGAAAACTGGTAAAGCAAACAAACTAAAAAACAAAACAGTCTCTGTCAGAAGAAGAGAAACGATTTCCCTAGGTTTCTCTTTAGAGCAATGAAACTTAACTAGAAATTCCCCAGCAGACTTCTTATGTCTCATTGGCCATAATTAGATTACAGGTTATGCTGGATATCTTCCTTTTGTCTCTCTACTCTTTTCTACCCTATTTTGTGTCCTGGGAGGCTGACCTTACTGGACTGTATCCATAGGTTCCCATGCCCTATGGTTTCTCGTAGAGTTTGGTCATGGGGGTTGGGGTCCGGCTGATGGAGAGGGAACTGACAGATCCAAGGGCAGAGAGAGTAAGGTGAGTGTGTTTATAACTTTCGTTATAAAGTTTTCCCTTTATTTAAAGTTACTTTCCTCCGTCTGGGTAACCATCACTCCTGTCTGATAGTTCTCTTAGAAATTCTCTTTGGGTTTCCTTAACCATTTCCCTCCTTTGCCCTTTGAAGCCTAAGGATAGCTTCCCTGGTATTTGTTACTAGCCCTAGAATTCCACACTATCCTTTGTTGCTTTTCTTAAACTCTGCCCGCACATGTATAAAAGGGCCCTCTTTGAACTCCTCTCAGTAAACTAGCTTGAGTGAGTCATTTTTATGCTGTCCTTGCTCTGACAGATACTCATGCCCAGTCTTAAATCAGTCTGGCAAGGGGAATGAAACCCATGCCCTTATTGGGGAAGCAGCCAACAGCATTCGCCATAGTTAGGTTAACTTAACAAAAAGTCGTGTACATACCTATCAGTTTTGTCAGCCAGATTTACAGTAAATTAGCCATCTAGAACAGGAGTTGGCAAACACAGCCATGTTTGTGTGTGGAGTGAATGGACCATATGGCCCGCAAAGCCTGAAATACTTGCTCTCTGGCCCATTGCAGAAAAAGATGTGCTGACCCCTCATTTAGAGCTGCACCGTTCATGGGACACCTGAGTGGCTCATTAGGTTAAGTGTCTTGACTCTGGATTTTGGCTTAGGTCATGATCTCACGGTTTGTGGGGTTCCTTGTAGGAACAGCACAGAGCCTGCTTGAGATTCTCTCTTTTTCTGCCCCTCTTCCTCTGTCTCTCTCAAAACAAATAAACTCGAAAAAGAACCATGCTGTTCAGTATGGGAGCTAGTAGACCTACATTTCAGTATCGTCTAGTTTAGCACTGGAAATGTGACTAGTCTGAATTGAGATAACACTGTAATTATAAAACACCACATTTCAAGGACTCACTTATACCTGTTGTGGCTCCTAGAAAAGTTAAAGTTACGTATGTGGTTCACATTATGTTTCTGTTGGACAGCACTCATCTGGAAAGTTGGTCATTTAGCAAGTAAGTAGATAAAAAGCTACCCTTAGGCAAAAAGCTTATTAAAATCAGTTTTATAAAGCAAAGCAAGCATGGCACCCAGAGAGACATTTGACCCAGGTTCAAGTCCCAAAAAACCCAAGTTTTTATAAGTCTTTATGCTCACTCTTTCCTCTATAATAATCTGTCTAGCACCTGTTCACTATGATTTTTCTTTATTATCTGGGACTCAGCTCAAATATTGACTTCCTCTGCAAAATCTCGCTCCACCCCACAGTCATCTGTATGTTGAAATTATCTACATTCGCACATTTCTCCTGAGATTCTAAAGGAAGGGTTTAGGATATGTGTGTACTACCCTTTATATATTGGGTACTCACTGGGTTTTTACTTAATGAGTTGAATATATAATTGAATGAATAAATGAGTTACCTATTTAACGAGCTTGGTTAGGTGTCTTTTCCTTCTGGGTAACCTTGGCAATGGATTTGGCATAGCAGTGTAAACATAGGATTGTTAGAGGAAGCGGATTTGACACAAAGCCATGAAGAGACCGCCCCATCGAAAGGCACAGCTCCTTGGAGCTGTTTGGTGTAGTCCTGATTGCTCTCATTTCAGTTTTACTGTAGGTATTGATAGCATAGTACAATAAATGATCGCTTTTACTGGACATAAAATGTATGTAGGATACAGTTGGGTTTTTTTTTTAAGGTGGTATATGATAAGGTGGCATGTGATAATTTTAGAAAGCTCTTCATCACAACTGGTTAAAATAAGATTTTTGATATTTCAGGGAATAAATTTTAAATATTCCCATTAAATAAATATAGACTTCACAAGGGTTAAGTAGTGTTCACAAAGGTAAATGTTGCAAACCTGGTTTATTTGTTGGAGATGAGAGTGCTAGGAGAAAACAAAATGTAGAGTAGTTTGTTGTTGTTTTTTTTTAAGGGATTTATCCTTGGGTCTGTTAATTAGATGTTATCAGTTAATGATCAGTTTTCAAGGATATTAATGTTACAAGTTAGTGATATCAGTAGACCTAGGAAGATCTTACAGAAATTGCATGATCAATGTTTTAGAAACCTAGAAACCTTGAGTTGAGTTATATGGTTGGAAGTCTGTACTTTAAATCATTGCATGTTACAAGGGCACCTGGGTGGCTCAGTTAAACATCTGACTTCGGCTCAGGTCATGATCTCATAGTTCGTGAGTTTGAGCCCCCGTGTTGGACTCTGTGCTGACAGCTCAGAGCCTGGAGCCTGCTTGTGGATTCTGTGTCTCCCTCTCTCTGCCTGTCCGCCATTCGTACTTTGTCTCTCTCAAAAATAAATAAAAAATGTTAAAAAATTTTTAAGAAATCATTGCATGTTAGCTTTAAGGGCATTATTCTTCTGGCTTTTTTGACATTTAATTTTTTAATTTTTTGGTAGTAAGAAAGTAAATCTTTTGAATATGTGTGAAGTTAATTTTAAGGTGAAGGAACATGAGTAGAATTGGCTTTTTAATATATTTTTCTTCCACTGTGTAGCTTTAATGTCATTGAGGGAGGCTTTCAGAGGCTAGTCTAGCTGTGAGCAAAAATACTGCCTATTTTCCAGTTCCCAACTAGTCAAAACCAGTTTGTAATGGTGGTTATGTTATTTATGGATAAACAGATGCCTTTTGGAAGTGATGTACAGGTAGTGAGAATTAATCTTTTACAATGATTCTCTCCCCATTCCCCCATGTAATTGAATTAGTTGAAGGGAAGAAGCTTCAGTATTCATTTACTTATGAAATAGATTATTTATGAAACCATGGTCCGATCGTTGATGGTAGAGAAGTAAATAAAAAAGGTGTTATAATTGACAGAAAAATCAAATTAATATTTGTCTTAGTCATATTTCTTGCCTATTTAAAGTTTGTGACTATCTTCAAAATTTATCTTCTCCTACCTACCCTCATTGCCATTTGTTTTGGTTTATGACCTCATTTCTTGTCTGAATTTATTGCATTTCTCTCTTCTGTGGTCCTTTTCATTCTGCCAGAGTGGACTTTCCCATATCAAATCAGTTATTTTCCTGCTTAAAATTCTTAGTTTCCTCATAGCCCTTGTTAAAATACACCCAGGCTCTTCATGACATGATCTCTAGCCTCCTTCCCAGTTACAAACTCCACCACTGTCAAAGGTTGAAGGTACTGATCCACTGTCTGGTGGCTTCTGTTGTTGGCATTGGTAAATCAGGCATAACTGCAATCCTTTCATAGGTGGTACTTGCTTTCTGGCTGCTTTTAAGAGGTGTTTTTTAAAATAAACCTGTGTGTTACAGTTTCACTAGGATATATCTTTTTTTTTGAGCATGTAATTTATTTTATTTTATTTTATTTTATTTTATTTTAATTTTATTTATTATTTTTTTAATATGAAATTTGTTGTCACGTTGGTTTCCATACAACACCCAGTGCTCATCCCAACAGGTGCCCTCCTCAATGCCCATCACCCACTTTCCCTTCCCTCCCACCCCCCATCAATGCTCAGTTTTTTTTCATTTTTTAAGAGTCTCTTATGGTTTGCCTCCTTCCCTCTCTAACTTTTTTTTTCCCCTTCCTCTCACCCATGTTTTTTGTTAACTTTCTCAGGATCCACATAAGAGTGAAAACATATGGTATCTATCTTTCTCTGCTTGACTTATTTCACTTAGCATAATACTCTCCAGTTCCATCCACATTGCTACAAAATGGCCAGATTTCATTCTTTCTCATTGCCAAGTAGTATTCCATTGTATATATAAACCACAATTTCTTTATCCATTCATCAGTTGATGGACATTTAGGCTCCTTCTGTAACTTGGCTATTGTTGAGAGTGCTGCTATAAACATTAGGGTACAAGTGCCCCTATGCATCAGCACTCCTGTATCCCTTGGGTAAATTCCTAGCAGTGCTATTGCTGGGTCATAGGGTAGATCTATTTTTAATTTTTTGAGGAACCTCCACACTGTTTTCCACAGCGGCTGCACCAGTTTGCATTCCCACCAACAGTGCAAGAGGGTTCTCGTTTCCCCACATCCTCTCCAGCATCTGTAATCTCCTGATTTGTTCATTTTAGCCACTCTGACTGGTGTGAGGTGATATCTCAGTGTGGTTTTGATTTGTATTTCCCTGATGAGGAGTGACGTTGAGCATCTTTTCATGTGCCTGTTGGCCATCTGGATGTCTTCTTTGGGGAAGTGTCTATTCTTGTCTTCTGCCCATTTCTTCCCTGAATTATTTGTTTTTCAGGTGTGGAGTTTGGTGAGCTCTTCATAGATTTTGGATACTGGCACTTTATCGGATATGTCATTTGCAAATATCTTTTCCCATTCCATCGGTTGCCTTTTAGTTTTGTTGATTATTTCCTTTGCAGTGCAGAAGCTTTTTATCTTGATGAAATCCCAGTAGCTCATTTTTGCTTTTAATTCCCTTGCCTTTGGGGATGTGTCAAGTAAGAAATTGCTGCGGCTGAGGTCAGAGAGGTCTTTTCCTGCTTTCTCCTCTAGGGTTTTGATGGTTTCCTGTCTCACATTCAGGTCTTTTATCCATTTTGAGTTTATTTTTGTGCATGGTGTAAGAAAGTGGTCTAGTTTCATTCTTCTGCACGTTGCTGTCCAGTTCTCCCAGCACCATTTGCTAAAGAGACTGTCTTTTTTCCACTGAATATTCTTTCCTGCTTTGTCAAAGATTAGTTGGCCATACTTTTGTGGGTCCAATTCTGGAGTCTCTATCTAAGTGTAGATTTTTATTTATCCTGCTTGGGATTCTTTGACCTTATTTCATTTGAGGATTGGTCTCTTTCCACAATTCTGGAAAGTTCTCAGCCATTATTACTTATTTTTTTGTCTCCCATTATAGACCTTTGATGGGGTGCATTTTGGACCTTCTCATTCTCCATGCCTTTTTTCCAAGTGAAGTATTGTAAAAGGGTATAAATAATCTAAATTTCCAATGGGGGATTAAATATAGTAAGTTTCAGCCATAAAAACAATAATAGGCAAATAAAAATGATACAGAGGCATATGTAGTAACATGGAAAGATATTCACAATATATTAAGTGAAAAAAGCAAGTTCCAAAACTATGCATGAGTCCACTTTTATAGTATGTATATTTGCCAAAGTAGAAGGACAAATGGTATCTACCAAAGTACTAATATTAGTTACTTGAACACTATAGGACATAGGGTAGTTTTGTTAGAGCTCTTTTGGGAGAGAGCATTTGGGATTTTAATTTCCTGTAATGAAGATTACTTTTAGAATAGGGAGAGAGAGTTATTAAATTTAAATTAGCCCAAATATGGGGTGCCTGGGTGGCTCAGTCAGTTAAGCATTGGCTCAGGTCACAGTCTCATGGTTCGTGGGTTCGAGCCCTGTTTTGGGCTCTGTGCTGACAACTCGGAGTCTGGAGCCTGCTTCAGATTCTGTGTCTCCCTCTCTGTCTCAGCCCCATGTACACTCTCTCTCAAAAATAAACATTAAAGAAAAAAAAATTAGCCCAAATTTGCTCCCAACATTCATTCTGGTGTTAAAGAACAAAAATTCAACTGGGTGAATTTGAGGATCTAATTGGCTTTATTAATTGATTCATGAATCGGACATCAACCCATCAGGCAAGTAGGGGGGAGCTCAGAGGAGCTGTACAAACTGGAAAGATTTTATAGGCAGAAACTGGGCAGGACGATTAGTAAAAGAAAGGGCAGGAGTCTTATTGGGTGGATTACCTTCTCTTCCTTTGGAAGGGGGTGGGATGTAGAAGGCCATGTGACTGATGACCTCATTGATACTGACCAGAGAATTCCTGATTAGGTAAAACTGCATTTCAGGAAGTGGTAGAAACTTTAATTAGGTTAGGTTCCTATCCTAATGACTTGGCCTGGCATATGTGACTCCCATTTTTGGCCTGCGGTTTTCTTTTTTAACCTCCAAAGTAAGTATTTCTGGGCAATTACTTATAACCTAGAATGCCCTTCACTCCTTCTTTTAAGTAGAACATACAGTAGCAATTGTTGATTCTGAAAGAAAAATACTCAGGTAAATTTTGCCAAGGAAAATAGATAAGAAAATGTAAATTCTCATTAAAAGATACTACTAAAATGATACAAAATTACATTATAGGTTTTTACAAAGACAGCAAAGAGAAGTGGTGGTCTTCCTATGTTTCAGTTTGCATTCTGTTCTGTCCTATCCATTTATTTGTGTGGAAAATCTCTCTACACATGATGATGTCTGATATTATTGGTTCCTATAGTAGAGTAGACACCTTGACATTTCAATTAAAAAGATAAAATAGGAGCACCTGGGTGGCTCTGTCCGTTGAGTGTCCGACTTTGGCTCAGGTCATGATCTCATGGTTTGTGAGTTCGAGCCCTGCGTCAGGCTCTGTGCTGAAAGCTCGGAGCCTGGAGCCTGCTTCGGATTCTGTGTCTCCTTCTTTCTCTGCGTCTCCTCACTCATGCTCTGTCTCGCTCTGTCTCTTTCTGTCTCTCTCAAAAAATATTAATAAACATTAAAAAAATTTTTAAAAGATGAAATAGCATTTAGTATCAGATTATAAAATTCCTTTTCTGGAAGAAGATACTATAATATCTGAAGGTATGCGTTGAAAAAAATACAAAAATGAAAAAGGTACCATTTCAAGATCACTAAGTCTATGTTGAACTTAAGTGAATTTCAGTAAAACTCTAACTCAAAGGAAAACCTAACGTTAACAAGAGGTTCCAATAACATTATTTTAGTAAGCAAAATGAGCAGTATATGCAACTGTTAATGGGCACCAAGTTCAATAGAGTAGACATTAGCTTCTGCATTGACATTTAATTTTTCAAGTTATGTTAAAAGTGTTGCTTTAAGCTGTGAATCTTTTGCCAAAGAAAAACTTTAAAAAATTTTTTTATTTAAATAATTTTATTTTCTTTCTGCAGATAGGAAGGATACAAGTTAGAAATTTTACCAAGAAAACTTAAATGTTTAATAAAGATATCAAAAGCTAAAACTTGGCTAAGCTATTATGCAAGATACTGTGTGTAAAGACAGACTCATGAATGGAGGCAAATTTCATTCAAAATGAACTCTACCCTTATTTTATTAAAAGGGCAGACAGGTGCCTGGGTGGCTCAGGTGGTTAAGTGAGCGACTCTTGGTTTTCGTCTCAGGTCACGATCTCATGAGGTTGTGAGTTTGAGCCCCACATTGGGCTCTGTAGCTAGTAGCACGGAGCCTGCTTGGGATTCTCATTCTCTCCCTCTCTCTCTGCCCCTCCCCTGCTCACAATGTCTCTTTCTCAAATAAATGAACTTTAAAATAAAATATAAAGAATCGGGGCGCCTGGGTGGCGCAGTCGGTTAAGCGTCCGACTTCAGCCAGGTCACGATCTCGCGGTCCGTGAGTTCGAGCCCCGCGTCGGGCTCTGGGCTGATGGCTCGGAGCCTGGAGCCTGTTTCCGATTCTGTGTCTCCCTCTCTCTCTGCCCCTCCCCCGTTCATGCTCTGTCTCTCTCTGTCCCAAAAATAAATAAACGTTGAAAAAAAAAAATTTAAAAAAAAAAAAAAAAAAAAAAAAAAAAAAAAAAGAATAAAAGAGCAGACAGTCTGCCTGCTTGCTTAAATTATAGTAGTACTGTGATTCACTGTGAAGTTAAGGAACTGTCTTTGAGTCCATGACAGTCATAAATCACAATGTACAGTGGGTATGGGAGTCATAAAGAACAACAGGTTATCATAAAAAACAAATCTTTTAAGACCTTGAAAATCAACTTTTCTTGAAAATCATGAAGAAGGTGCTCAGGTTAGATTAATTAATAATAGACTAATAACCTCAGTTAAATTAAACATTAGGGAGCTACATTAATGCGACTTAATATACAGAAAGGAATCTTTCAGAATAAGGAGATTAGAATGAAATGAATTTTAGATTATTTTCTCCCCCCCCCCCCCAAAAAAAAATGTGTGCACATTATGCAGGCATTCCCTATTCCTCACTCTCCTGCCCCTGACCCCTGGACAACCACAAACCTTCTGTCTTTGTAGAATTGTCTATGCTGGATTTCATGTAATGGAGTCCTACAACGTGTAAATCTTTTGTGACTGACTTTCATTCAGCATGTTTTCAAGTTTCATCCATATTGAAGTGTGTATGAATGTTTCTCCTGTTATTGCTGGGTGATATCCCATTCTGTGGCTCGACCACATTCTGTTAATCAGTTAATGGATATTTGAGTTGTTTCACTTTCTGTTAATATGAATAATGCTTCTGTAAACATTCATATACCAGTTTTTGGCTGGGCATCAGATTGTGACCTGAGACCAAGAGTTCGGACGTTTAACCTACCGAGCCACCCAGGTGCCCTGTTATAGGTGTTTATAGACACTTCTCTAATTGTATCATAGAAGAGCTGTCACATCCAGTCCTTAAGTAATACTGTTCTCAGAATTTCCTACATGTACAGCTCTTTTTTCCCCACCAGCATTATTGAGATAAAACTGACGCATTAACATTGTATAAGCTTATGGTATACAATGGCCAGCACTTGCTATTTTTGATGATAGCCCCCTAGTGGGTATGAAGTGGTATTTCTTCATGTTTTGATTTGCATTTCCTTGGTGGCCAGTGATGTGGAGCATCTTTTCATGTGATGTTGGCTATTTGTATATCTTTCAGGGAGCAATGTTTGTTCAGATACTTTGCCCATGTTTAAATTGGATCACTTGTCTTTATTATTGAGTTGTAAGAGTTCTTTATATATTTTATTTTTTTAAATGTTTATTTTTGAGAGAGAGCGAGCAAGTAGGAGAGGGCAGAGAGAGAGGGTGAGAGAGAATCCGAAGCAGGCTTTGCACTGTCAACGCAGTCTGACGTGGGGCTCAATCTCACGAACCCATGAGATCATGGCCTAAGCTGAAATAGAGTCCGCACTTAACCGACTGAGCCACCCAGGGGCCCCAATATATATACTTTAGAGTGCTCTATACATATGAGTTCCTGATCAGATTTGCAGATTTTTTTTTGTCTCATTTTGTGTGTTGCCTTTCTCCTTTTCTCATGTTGTCCTTTGCAGCAAAAAAAATTTAAAAATTTTTTGATAAAGTCCAGTGTATCTAATTTTTCTATGGTTGCTTATGCATTTTAGTAGTTACAGTTGCAAGATCCATTCACAGAGTCTAATTTCTCATACTGTCAGTATTGGATCTTATAGCATCATATGATTAATGTTGTGAATGTTGTATGTACATACAGTAGTTGTTTTTTTTCCTTCAACCTTTTTTTTTTTTTTTTTGAGAAACACGAGGGAGGGGCAGAGGGAGAGAGAACCTTTAAAAAAATTGTTTTAATGTTTATTTTTTTTATTAAAAAAATTTTTTTTTAACGTTTATTTATTTTTGAGACAGAGAGAGTCAGAGCATGAACAGGGGAGGGGCAGAGAGAGAGGGAGACACAGAATCGGAAGCAGGCTCCAGGCTCCGAGCCATCAGCCCAGAGCCCGATGCGGGGCTCGAACTCATGGACCGTGAGATTGTGACCTGAGTTGAAGTTGGACGCGTAACCGACTGAGCCACCCAGGCGCCCCTTAATGTTTATTTTTGAGAGAGAGAGAGAGAGAGACAGAGCATGAGTGGGGGAGGGGCAGAGAGAGGGGGAGACACAGAATCGGAAGCAGGCTCCAGGCTCTGAGCTGTCAGCACACAGCCTGATGTGGGGCTAGAACTCAAACTGCAAGATCATGACCTCAGCTGAAGTCGGACACTTAACTGACTAAGTCACCCAGGTCCAGAGAGAGAGAGGGAGAGGGAGAGAGGGAGACTCTTAAGCAGGCTCCACTGTCAGCGCAGATCCTGATGCAGGGCTCGATCCCATGACCCTGGGATCATGACCTGAGCTGAAATCAAGAGTTGGATGCTCAACTGACTAAGCCACTCAGGCACCTGTCTTCTTATGTATAAATTATGTATAAATTTCCTTCTACTGATAGTGCCCATTCTTCATTTTTTAAGAGTTGTCATGTTTTGTGGTTTTACCGTAATTTACATAGTCATCCTCTTCTGCTTGATTTTCAACTTCATGATTTAAATAGTGCTGATTAGGGGCACCTGGGAGGCTCAGTCAGTTAAGAGTCTCACTTTGGCCCAGGTCATGATTTCATGGTTCGAGAGTTTGAGCCCTGTGTTGGGCTCTGCACTGACGGTATGGAGTCTGCTTGGGGTTCTCCCTCTCCCTGCCTGCCCTCCCCAAAATGAATAAATAAACTTAAAAAAAAAAAGAAAAGAAAAGAAATTGTGCTGGTTAGCTGTATCCATCAACTTAAAAGTTACCTTTTTTTCTTTCTTTAGGTAGGATTGATATAAAACAGTTGATGGCAAAGAAGCTACGGTTGACAGCAGAGGCAGAGGTAAGTAGCTCCATGTTTTAGAAACAAGAGTGTAGAGTTAGGGTAGGGAGCTCTGTTTCCTAAAGTTTTTAATGCTCACTTGCTTAAGGATTAATTTACCTTTCTTATCAGTTGACACTATCCTGCTGTGGAACAGGAAGATAAGGTCTGCCACTTTGCATCCTACATTTAAAAACCAGATTGCTTTTTTCTCTTCCATCCTGTCCATCACTCTCACTTCGTGGCTTTTGCCAGCAGAACTTGATTTTTGTGAACCACCATATAGTTGAATGTGTGAATGTCTGTGCAGGTACTTTATGAAAGGATCTATTGTGGTTCATAGTAAATAATAAGCCTCCAGTAAGATTCCTTGTTAGGGATAAAGAAGAAATACCAAGTCAAAAACAACATGGAGCCATTTCAAGTGAGGCAGACTGTTCTACAGTTAAGAATTCAGCGGTGCCCTCAGGAAATGCTAGAAGACAAAGAAGATTTTTTTTTTTTTACTCTGAACTAATACTGTGTGTGCCTAAATGTAATGTGACTTCAAATCCAAGGCAGTCTTTTTTCCAATGAGAAGATCACTTCCAAACCTTATTGGGTCACCTTGAGTGTGTACACATCCGTTAATGATGAAATAGGCCTGTTTTTATTTATTAATTTAGTGTGCATATGTGCCTTTGTATAGGATAATTTAAATTTAGATATTTAAAAAAATTTTTTTTTTTTTTAACGTTTATTTATTTTTGAGACAGAGAGAGACAGAGCATGAACGGGGGAGGGGCAGAGAGAGAGGGAGACACAGAATCGGAAGCAGGCTCCAGGCTCTGAGCCATCAGCCCAGAGCCCGACGCGGGGCTCGAACTCACAGACCGCGAGATTGTGACCTGAGCTGAAGTCGGACGCTTAACCGACTGAGCCACCCAGGCACCCCTAAATTTAGATATTTTTGTAATCATATTTCATAAAACACTATGTGCAAGATTATTTACATCCGCTTTGGTATTAGTGTCTTGTAATTATAAGTGCTCGTTTTCCAGTTGTTCTCTAGTCCGGGACAGAAAGCTTTTCCTTTTGCCTAATCTTTTGGAAGCACAGCACTTTTTCAGTCCAGGGATGATGCTGGCACTGGAAGTTTTAGTACAAATACCTATTTGCTTAACATTAACAGACCTCTCTCTACCCCCACTCATCCGTTCAATATATTTGTGATTTCTACAGTGTAACGACTCACTGTATTTTTTGTTTGTTTGTTTACTCACTTTTTGAGAGAGCGAGCGAGCGAGTGGGGGTGCAGAGAGAGAGAGGGAGAATCCAAAGCAGGGTTTAGGCTCTCAGCTATTGGCACAGCCGTTGGGCTGGGATCTGTGAGATCATGACCTGAGCCTAAGTCGGGCACTTAACTGACTCAAGCCACCCAGGCGCCCCTGACTCATTGTATTTTTATAAAGTAGTATTCAGTGGTGTATTTACTATGCTTGAAACCGTGAGTCTAGACTTCGAGCTAACAGTGTGTTAACTTTTTATTTATTTTTTCTGATTTTATTGGGTTACCTATAAGCCTTCACGACTGCAGTGATCAAGATCATTTCTGGTGCATGTCTTTTCCATTTAATAATTTGTTCCATTGTGAGTGACTGTTTAAAGAGTTGATTATTAGGTAACCTTCACTTATCTAAGGGATAATTTATAATTTTGGCTAGCAAAAGAAAAATCTTTAAGGGCGCATGTGCTGTTTTTAAGGGCTTATTCTTGCAAATATAGTGATAAAAGAAATTTTGTTTTTGTGGCAGGCTAGAGTATTTCTGACCCTTATTCCTCTAGACTGGCTGGACACACCTGGGTTTATGTTCTGTTACTTTTCTAATTCCCCTTCTGTTCCTCTTGTTCCTTCTCCACCGCCCAGCAAGAACACAAAGCCCTTATCTGTTCTGTTTGTGAGGGAAATTTTCAAATAAGTGAACCGGCTGTCGTTACTGTTTATTTAAAAAAAAAAAATCTGAAGTGGGAGAGGAATTCTTTTTGAATGCAGAATCTCAAATCCAAAGAGGAAAGGGAGGGAGTATGGAGTGGGAAGCAGAGGTCAGGGGAAAGCCACAAGGTGGGCAGAGGGGGGATGTTTCAAGGATTTAAGTTGCAAGCTTTGTTATGAAGAGAATATCCTACTTATCCGCTTTACATATTAATCAGTGAATAAAAGTATTACGTTTTTAGTTTGGTCAGTTAGGAGGATCTGAAGGAGAGAAAGAAATGAAAGAATGGAAAAGAAACTGAGGGGAAAGGGAAGGTGGATATTGGTTAATCTAGTATTTATTACTCTGTGTTGTACCAGTGCGGGTGACATAGTGGAGCAAGATTCGCTCCCTGTTGTTGGGGAGGACGTAGCTCCAGCACAAGTGTGGAGGTAAGAGGCTCACACCAGCCGTCTATCAGAAATGACACTTGATCAGCATCTGCGCCCCTGTTGGGGCACGATAGAAAGAAAAATACAGTTGCAAAATTGTAGAGCTAGATTGTAAAGCATTTGCTTCTCTGCCTTCATGCCCTGTTCGGAAAGCTCCTTCCACTTGAAACTTTCTTTAACTTCCTGTTTCACCAGTCAGAATACTGTCTGTCCTTGAAGTTGTAGTTCCTGTTGCCGCTTCCACAGTTTCCTAAGTACCAGCTTGAAACGATGTCCTCCCTCCTTTATACTTTATACTTTACACCTAGTGTATACCCTGAGTCTATACTCTGCCTTTATTACACAGTGCTTTCTAAATGAAATCACTAAAATTCTTTTGGTGAACTTTTGGTGATTTGACTTAGGAATGTTTTTATTGGCAATTTGATATCTAAAGAGATAGAACATCTTGCATTGTGTATTAATTGGAATGCTTTTGAGGGAGATGTATTAGGAATGCAGTGCTGATCTGAAGTTGAAGATGATGTATAGAGTTTGGAGACAAAAGATAGGAAGCTATTGTGATACTTTAGTATTACTGAGTAAACAGGCAGGGAGAAGGGAACTACATTTAGATGTCTTGTTATGGGCCACAACTTGTACTAGGTGTTTTATGTTTTACGTACATAATTTCATTAAATTATCCCACTTACAAGAGCGATTTCTTAACTGCTTATATTTTGTTGTTTTGTTTTGTGACTTGATATTTACTAATGTGAAATGACCATTGAGGTGACAGGTATGTGAATATTGTTTGGAGCCATAAAATTGACTTCTTTTCTCTTTTGGGTTTTTAGAAATAATTTTTAAAACAAACGAAAATCAAGAATCTTTGTAGTTATTTGTAATTTGGAGTCCTGCTCTAACCCATTTGGTCACTCAACTACATTGGACCATCTTCCCCTAATCTTTAAGGTGAGGACATGGGGCTAGCTACCTCCAGGGCCCCCTTCAGCTCCAATAGTCTGTGTCATTGTGTCGTTCACTTAAACTTTTGTTCCTAATTCACTGTTTTCGTGGTGTGAAGGGAATGGGTAGTCTGTAAATTTTATGGGGCGACTCTTTCAGCTCCGCAGAACTGGAGTTGTCAGATAAAGTACAGTAGGCTTACATTTATTTGTTGTTTGTTTATTCCAGATAAACAACAAATAGTTTTTTAGTCATCATGCAATATTTGAGACATAATTAGGCCAAAAAAGTCATTTGTGTCAAGTTCACATTTAACTGGGTGTACTGTATGCTCATTTGCTAAATATGACCGACAAAGAGCTCTCTGAAAGATGGAAGAGCTCATGTTAAAGAAAGGTGTGCAAAGGGTTGTCAAGTACTGAGCAAGCTCTTCAGTCTGAAGGGAAGAGGAACGAGAGATGATGAAACTAGTGGTTGAACTGATTGAATCTCTTAAGGTCACATCTAGGTCCAAGTGCTGTCATCAGAAAGTTTTAAGTACTTAATTACAAAAAAAAAAAAAAAAAAAAAAAAAAATCCGGTGCTGGTGGGATCATACAACATTGTGTAACCCCGAGTCGTGACCTTTTGAAATGCTCAGAATTGTGTTGTAATCAGACTTAAAAGCGCTTGGACTAGTCCAAGAGAAATTCAAGTGATGAAGTCCCAACCAACTTATGTTAATAAATTAGCTTCGTTTTAACATTGCGTTAGTGAAACTATCAAGTTATTTCTTTGGTTGCAAGTAAAATTAGAAACCTACTTTGGCTTATTTAAGGAAAAGAAAATACATTTGAAAGATATTAATGTATCTCTGGGAATCCTAGAAGTTGAGCACTTCAGCTTTTGAAAATGGAAAAGGGCTTTAGTAGCAAGAGTTCAGATATTTCTGAATTTTTCAGTTAATAAGGTTTTTGTCCCTCTTTTTAAGCTCAGAGTTGTAGATCTTTGAGAGAGAGAATTGGGATTTTGGCCAGAAGGGCAGGGCCGTATGGTACAGCCCTGGCCTAGACACTCAGTTCCTGTCTTTACCCTTGAGGACAGTTTCCAGAGAAAAGAGGATGAGAAGAGTTAAAAAGGGAGTGCCTTGATGCTGTTGATTATCGTGGAGCTTTTATTAATGTAGACAGCTTTGTAGAGGGAATGCTAGGTCTCATGTGAGGGGATGAAAAATTACTTCGTGTTTCTATTTCTTAAAAACACATATTGCAACATATTTCATTTCCTTCTGTTGTAGCATTTCCATTACTATTTTACACATCAATACCTTATGCTATTGCCTAACTATTATAAATGAGCAAACTGTCATGAGTAAGGCTGGGATGGCATGTCTGCAAATGAGGACTTCCTTTCATGGTTTATTGCTCATCCAAGTAACCTCTTCCAAAAAAGTTTTTGGAGAGTGCCAGTCTATTTGATATATTGGCAAGACTGCTGGAGACGTAAGTAAGTCTGAGTCTTTTCGGCCTAGAAATTCTTTGATTATTGTATACTTTGAGGTTAGGTTGTGCTCACACAAGATAAACACAAGAGAAACACAAATAATTATGGCTTAAACAAGATAGATGTGTATTGCCCTCTCATGTAAATGATCTAGAGGTGGGAAGTCTAGGACGGTTATGGTGACTCTGTGGCCCTCCAGGACCCTGGTCCCTTCTACCTCTGTGCTGTACCATTGTAGGCTGTGATCCTCTTTTTTGTTGTCCAAATGATTCCAGCCATTTCATCTAAGTTTCACGGAGCAGGATCGAGTTAGGAAGAAAAGTAGGTTGACACCTAACAGCCTCTACTACAACTGTCCATTCTACTTTCCTTCCCTTGACCTTCTGGTCAAATCTTTTGGCTGTGTGACTGTAGCCTTCTGTTATTTCCCTTTCTCATTTTGCCTAAATGCGTAGATGAGTCAGTCTCTAGTCTCCTTTGATGAACCTTGGGAAAATCAGTTTATTGTTCTTAGGATTTTGTCGGTTATAAAATGCAGATAGGTGCCTGTTATATTGCCCTCTCAGGGAATGTTCAGTAATCTAGCTCCTTGAATTACCAACTAGTCGGTTCCTTTGTCAGGCAATATGTTAGGTGCTAGGATTCTGAAGAAGTCATGTTTTCTGTCCTCATGCTGGCTCAGAACGCTCTGTATAGAATAGGTTAACAGAGGAACAACAACTGAATCAGATACTTTATTTATTTTTTTTTTATTTAATTTTTTTTTTCAACGTTTATTTATTTTTGGGACAGAGAGAGACAGAGTATGAACGGGGGAGGGGCAGAGAGAGAGGGAGACACAGAATCTGAAACAGGCTCCAGGCTCTGAGCCATCAGCCCAGAGCCCGACGCGGGGCTCGAAGTCACGGACCGCGAGATCGTGACCTGGCTGAAGTCGGACGCTTAACCGACTGCGCCACCCAGGCGCCCCTGAATCAGATACTTTAAAAATGCTCTTTGAAAGCTATAAAGTGGTGTCAGTGTAAGTTGCTATTTGTGGTAAGAAGTTACATAATTTTAGAGCTTTATTGAAAACCTTATAGGTGGTAGTTACTCCTTATTTTACATTAGTGAGAATCCAAAGCATCAAAACTAGTCAGATGGTAATGTTCTGCATATCACCGAACATTCTGGTTCTGCTCTACCCCCCAATATTTTGTTTTCTTTCTTCCATCATACACAGATCCATGCAGACAGTGTAGACACATGTAGGCGTGTACATCATAGATACATCGGCAAAATAAGCAACAATTTGTATGTTCAGTTATATATTTTTAAACATTTTGTGGGGTTTTTTTTGTGTGTTAAAATGTTCTTTGACAATATGATATAAAATGATTTCATGATAGTCATTTGTATGAATGTATCATTGGTTAACTATGACACTTTCTGGTTTTCTAGCGTTTAACAATGGCTTAGGAAGTTGGTAAAGATGATGAGAAATAGCAAAATACATCATTTGGATAAGATGAGGGAGCTGCTTAAGCAGAAGAAGATAAATAAACGTGTTTCACCTCAGTTTATTTTTTTTTATTTTTTTATTTTTTTATAAATTTTTTTTTTCAACGTTTATTTATTTTTGGGACAGAGAGAGACAGAGCATGAATGGGGGAGGCGCAGAGAGAGAGGGAGACACAGAATTGGAAACAGGCTCCAGGCTCTGAGCCATCAGCCCAGAGCCTGACGCAGGGCTCGAACTCACGGACCGCGAGATCGTGACCTGGCTGAAGTTGGACGCCTAACCGACTGCGCCACCCAGGCACCCCTCACCTCAGTTTAGATTGCTAAAAATAAGATATCAGGAATATCATGGTCTGACTTAAGTTGGGAGACAGCTCAGGATGACTTTTATTTTAAATAAAAGGGATTATAATTTAGAGCTCTAATTTCATTAGCCACTGGGTTATCTTGAACCTTTGGCTTCTTGTTTTAAGGATTATGCAGTAGTTACACTCAAGACTTAACTCGCAAACAAGTGTTTCTTTTTAAATATGGAGGAGGAATTTATTATAATATGCTATGACTGTAAACCTCTGTTACGTTAGTGCGTTGAAATGAAATGCAAATTTCATGAAATTTTGTGATAGGACTAATTTATTAAATTACCTACTATTTTCAGGCTACATGTACATTGTTCCCTTTTTTTTAGGTTTTTGCTTTTTTGGTTTATGGTGCTAATCATAAAGAAAATATTTTAGCTCCAGTATGGTAGAAAGTGATATAATGTTATATGATGTCTAAGGTCATCTAGGCTGGGGGTTCTAATCCTGGTTCTCTAGTTTACAAGGTTTGTGACCTTGGGGAAGTCACATTACTTGATTTGTTCGAGCTTAGATCTCTCCTGTGTAAAGTAGGAATTATGTTGCCGATTTTATGAAGATTGTTTTAAGACTAATATATAAAGGCCCCTAACACAGTATCACAGACATTAAGTCACAGCCATTACTAACAATAGCAATAGTAGTGATTTTTAGTCCCTTTTCCTTCATAGCTTTTAGTAAGAAATCAGGGTGAGGGAATTCTTCTAGACAAGTACTTTCTGCTTTGTAATAGACATTGAGTAGTCAGCAGTGGTATGAGTAGGAGTTTCAGTGCTAGGGGTTGGTTTCCAAAGCTGTTTGGAAATACACTTAACACGTAAACAGTCTTGCAAGTTGCTTTGCTGAGAGCTAGATGTACAGTGGTTAACAAGAAGACATACTGTTTAAAGTCAGGTGGGGGAGGCTTATTTTCTTATATAGAAATGTATATAATGTTAGATGATATTAAGTGCTATGAAGGAAACGAATAAGGTACAGTAGCTTTAGTGTGAACTGTTAGGAGAAACCTCTCTTGAGGAGTTAATTTAGTTTAAGACCCAAACATTATATTACCTATTCTATTGTCTTATCTGTTTTGTTCAGAAAGGTCAGATTTCTGGTTCCATGCCACTGTGAGGTTAAAAGTTCTCTGTGCAAAGCCGGGCATTGAGTCAGAGACATAAGTTCACGGACTAGCAATGTGACCTTGGAGTCAGGGTGTAATTTTTTACACACCGTCCTCAGTATGTATTTGTACTTTGTATTTCTTTCTCTGTTTACTTTTTTATTTTTTCCATGCCTCTGTGCCTTTGAAGGGGTGATTTTATCTATCCATAAATGACCTTGCTCTTGTCTCGTTTTAAAACTCAGTTCAGGGTAACCTGTACTTGGAAGGCTTTTTAGAAGAATTATCTCTCTAAAATGTAAATCGGAACATGCTTATAAAACGTGTTGAAAACCTCATTGTGGGTCACCTGGTTAAGCTCCCAAGGCTTGATTTCTGCTCGGGTCATGATCTCACGGTTGTGAGATTGAGCCCTGCCCGTCCAGCTCGGTGCTGAGCCCAGATCCTTCTTGGGCTTCTCTCTCCCCTTCTCTCTCTGCAACCGCCCCCCCTCCCCCGCCACATGCACTCTCAAAATATATAGACATTAAAAACAAAACAAAACAAAACATCATTGGTTTCCTGTTGCCTTTATGATAAAACGAACAATTCTTCTAATGGCCTGAAGGTCTGTCACAGTCTGGCCCCTTTGCTTCTTCAGCCTCATCTCTGATCGCTCATGCGCACCTTCACTAAGTGGACCATAGGATCTTTGCTTCATGATGGTTGTTGCCCATTCTTAGAATCTTAGAGGTTGTCCAGTTCAGCTGCTTATTTTTAAAAATGAGGTTTCTTTCAGAGGGGGTCTGGTGGGGGGATGGGCAAAATGGATGAAAGGGAGTGGGAGATACGGGCTTCAGTTAATGGAATGAGGAAGTCATGGGAATTAAAGGCACAGGTTAGGGAATATAGTCAATGGTATATTGTAAAAGTGTTGTATGGTGACAGATAGTAGCTGCCTTTGTGGGCACAGCATCACGTATAGAGTTGTCGAATCACTGTGTTGTACATCTGAAACTAATGTAATTGTACATCTGAAACTAATGTAACATTGTGTGTGAACTACACTCAAAAATCGTTTTTAAAAAATGAAGTTTCTTGGGGCTCTTAAAATACAGTGATTCTGTTTAAATAGATTAAGCACACTGCTATTCTAGTTTCTCATTAACTGCCTGCCTCCTTCCTTTGGTCGTCCTTCCGTCTGTCTGTCATCGTGCTGGGACAATCATGGGCCATGGGCTGGTGAAATTAATATTAATAGAGATGAAATTGAGAACATAAGCAAGTTAGGAAGCCTGTAACACCCCAACCTCCTTTTCAGGTTGCTGATACCAGCTATTCAGATTTCTAGTGATCACATTGTGAAGTTCTGTAATTAGTGACAGTCTCATGTTATGGACGAACTCCAAAGGCAGAAGTGGAGCACTGTTTGTTCTGTATTTTTCTATATTTGCTCTTATAAGGGGAGTGACAGTAACAAGCAGTCACTATTTTCATCAGTATTTGGATCCATGAAATGAGGAGGCTGAGGAAACTCCGTGTCCACAACAGAGTTCTTCCTTGTGTCTGGGTGGCCCCAGCTTCTGTTAGCTTTGATTCCTCAGAAAAAGGACAAATCTGGGCATTAAGTAATGAATATTAGGCATCTTGTGGATACGGTGCTGTGTATAGGAATGTGGTAGATTTGAACCTTTTAATAGTTATAGTGCAATGACGTGAATACGGCTAGAGGGTATGATGCCAAGTGAAATAAGTCAGAGAGACATTGCACTCATGTGGAATTTTAGAAGCAAAACAAATGAGCCAAGGGGGAGAAAAAGAGAGAGGGAGAGGCCAACCAAGAAATGGACTCAACCTTAGGGAACAAACTGATGGTTCCCAGAGGGGAGGGGGGGTGGGGTTGGTGTAAATAGGCCACGGGGAATTAAGGAGGGCACTTGATGTGCCGAGCACCGGGTAACGTTGAAACACTATATTGTATACCTAAAACGAATATTACACTGTATATGAGCTAATTGGAATTTAAGTAAAAAATGATAAATCATTACAGCACGATTTTTATTTTACATTGGTTTTGTTTGTCTGTTTGTTTTTCCTTCACTGGTTAGCTCTGACTGGGTTGGAGCAGCAGATGTCTGTCTGTAGGGTGATAACTATGTCAGATCCTGTGCTGGGCATTTTTTGCAGGGGCTTTTGTTTCGGGACTTTTTTTTTTTTTTTTCACACCACAGTTTAGCAAGTTAGATGTTTTTTGTCTGAGTTTTCCACATGAGTAACTGTGGTAAAAGTGAAATAGCTTGCCTGAGGCCACACTCAAATGGTGGAGGTAGAATTTGAACCCAGGTCTGCCTAGCTGAAAGCGTGTATTTTTCTACTTTATTACTCAACACTAAAGATATCTTTTTCCTACCTGCATATAAATTCTACCTCAGGAAAAGGAGACATAAGTTAATCATATTAAAATAGTACCTTTTGGGGGCGCCTGGGTGGCTTAGTCGATTAAGCACCCGACTTCGGCTCAGGTCATGATCTCACGGCTCATGTGTTCGAGCCCCGCGCCGGGCTTTGTGCTGAGAGCTCAGAGCCTGGAGCCTGCTTCGGATTCTGTGTCTCCCTCTCTCTCTGCCCTCCCCTGCTCACGTGCTCACTGTCTCTCAAAAATAAATAAACATTTAAAAAAAAAAAACAGGTGCCTTTTTAGCTCAGCGTCCCCAAGAAGTGTTCTGTCCTGTCCAGGGTATGAGCAGTTGAGGTCATATGTGGAGGGGAGGGGATTGTGAAAGCAAGTTACAAGGAGGCTTGACATCTGTCACCACCTTCTACTGGCCCTCACGCTATTGGGATGACTGATTTAATTCTTTTACCTTGTCTCTTCTCTGTTTCTCATCACTCTCAATGCCACTTTGTGGTATTCCCTGCACCATTAATAATTTATGTCGTTCCTCTTTGGACGGTGAGCTCAGCGAGAGCAGGGCTGTGTCTATCTTGTTTATCACCCTAGGTGCTGAGTAAGGTGCTCTTTGTCCTCCAACTGGGTTTGGTTCTGGGGATTGGATAGTGGGTTGGGAGAGCAAGGGGACGCTCTTATTTGTGGAGCGACTGGAAAAGAAGAAAAGGTAGGAGTTTTGGAGTATGGAGAAAAAAGGGATAGAAGGAAGGGGAAAAGAAGAGGGTACAGTTGATGAAGAGGGTGAGGGTTGGGAGATTGTACTTTGCTCACTACAGGACCAGAGGCTGCAAGTTCTTTGGAGTGTAAGGCAAAGGCTTGTCTGGGGGGGGGGGGGGGGGGGTGTAGTGTGTAAGGCCAAGAGCTTGTGACAAAAGAAGCTGGCTCTGTACCCTATTCACCTTGAGTTGGGTGGGTTAGGACCTGATTTTAACGATTCTTACTGACATTTATGTAACATTATGATTTTTTTTTTTCTTGCTTCCAGTCTGCTTAAGCCAATACTTATTTGGGAAGGGGATTGGTTCCAGAATATGAGGAATCCTAGCTAAAAGGAACAGCTTGACTCCCTTTGCCACATTTCAAGATTCCAGGCTTTTTTTTTTTCTTTAATTTTTTTTTAAAGTTTATTTATTTATATTTGAGGGAGAGAGGGAGAGAGAATCCCAAGCAGGCTCCTCACTAGCGAGGCTCGAACTCATCCATGAACTGTGAGATCATGACCTGAGCTGAAACCAAGAGTTGGATGCTTAACTCACTGAGGCACCCAGGTGCCCCCCCGTCTGACTTTTTAAGTTTATTTATTTTTTTTTCGAAGTTTATTTATTTTGTTTGAGCATGCAACTCTTGATCTCAACAGTTGTGAGTTCAAGCCCCGCATTGGGTGTAGAGCCTACTTAAACAAAGGAGCTGTTCTAGCAAGGGCCACACAGCATCCTGAATTTAAATGGACAGCCCGTGTGCTCGCTTTGGCAGCACATATACTAAAATTGGCACGATGCGGACATCAGCATGGCCCCTGCGCAAGGGTGACCTGCGGACTCAGTGGACAGCCACATTGTTGCAGGCGTCTGCATACCCTGCTGCAGGTTTGACTCTCTAAGGAAAGTCCTTGCAGAGCCCTGCCTGGGGCTCATTCCCACGAACCACGAGAACCCTGAGAACCTGAGCTGAAATCAAGAATCCAGCACGGAACTGTAACCGACTGAGCCTCCCAGGCGCCCTGCAGGTTTCTTTTTTTAATGCTGAGCAAAATGTCAGTGGTCTGATTTGAATAGGGAGCAGAGTGTTAAGACCTTATGCTGGGTAGCCCCCCCCCCGTCCTGCCTCCCTCTCCTCCTTTTCTTGTTTCAGGTAGGCTCTGCGTCCTCCGTCCTCCTTTGGGCTTGAACTCATGACCCTGAGATCAAGAGTCACGTGCTCGACCATCTGAGCCAGCCCCACCCCTCCTTCTTTCTGACCTCAACTCTTATCACTCCTCTTCAGCTGTGACATCCTGCTTCCTTAATATTTCTCACATTAGCTCAGGGTGTTCCCGCCTCAGGGTTTTTTGCAATGATCCTTTTTTCTTCCTGATACTTTTCCCACAGATACTCACTAACTTGTCCTCTTACCTCCTTCACATCTTCTCCAGTGTACTACTATCTTCGAGGCGAAATTTCCTTGACCTCTGTGAAAAACACCTTCCCCTGCCTGCCCCCCCCCCCCCACCGTCCCCAGTACCTTTGCATTATTTCTTTCCCAAACACCTGGCCTGCATTCTGTTATGTCCTGTCTACCCTCGTTGGAATTTTAAGCTCCATGAAGACAGGGACTTGGTTTTGTTCATTGTATCTCTAGTGCCTGGAACTGCATGGGACAACATTTTCATACGAGCTGGAAAAAAAAAAAATCTTTATTAATCAGTCCAACTCTAGAGATTAAATGAGAACGCACCTTTTTTGTTTGCCACTTTTTTTTGGTTTTGTTTTGTTTGTTGGGGAAGCATTCTATTGAAAAATTTCAAAATATGAGGATGGACATATAATTGAAATGGAACAGGCAAAAGAACTAAAGTAAAATACTAGGAGGTAACCTTCATATGAAAAAATAATTCTATAAAGCTTTTTATTCTTTCTTCCAGGGAACATAGGTCCTTAATAATATTTTGTTCTTAAAAGCAGCCTGTGTGGTTCACTTCTGCTGTTTTGGCTCATACTTTCCTATCTCTCTCCATTTTATCACATCGTCTCCTTCTGGCACTTTTTTATTTTATTTTATTTTATTTTTGAGGTTTCAGCTCAGCTCCCAGTTCAAAAAAGACCCTTCCAGTCATCTCCTACTTGCTTTCTTTGCTGATATCCTGTATGTTGCTCAGGTGACACTTAGGTGGTCCACTGTGTATTGTTTATATGTGTAGATCTTGTATTTTCCATCTCTGTCTGCTGTCTTGTGGCAGCTGGGATTTTAGTGTAATCTCACTGCTCAGGACCCAAAAGGCATTTGGGAATTGCGGGAGCAGTTTTGATGCAGATGGACTGGGTCTGAGGACCCAGAGAGAGGGGGTGTCCCACAGGACCAGCCAGGAGGGTCCTTGGCTTTGTGCAAGATGGAAATCCAACACCCACTGAGAGGAAGTGAGAACAGAGTTTATTGAACACCAAGAGTGAAGATAAAGGAGTGTCTGGGAAACTTGGAAAGAGGAGTGAGACTTGTCTTCCCTTGGAGTCCAGGTTTTTTATTGAGGATTGTGGTCTGGTGATATGTCTTCTCAGGCATTCGGAACAAAGACACACATTTAGGTGTCCTTTCTAAGTCACTTATGCCCAGGAGCCCAGGGGTCTTGGAAAATCCGTCATGACCACCCCACCTGGTCACTTTTAGGTGTTATCTCTTGTGCTGCAAGACTCCAAAGAAATCACTAACTCCTTGACCTTTATAGGGAGGACTTACATTATCTGATCTGTAAGGTGTATGTAAGGCAGGGGTGTGAGTCCTAGCAAGAATAGAAGTAGGAAAAGGAACAGAAAAGCAGTATTTCATGGGATCCCTTTAGTTTCCCTGTCTCAGTTTGAAAGACCTTCATGTGCCTCAATTAGATACATTGATATTTTTAGGCTTACTTTTAAAGACTTAGTCAAGCTCTTAGTATAACACAACCTAGAAAAATGCTACTTGTGATATTTTAGGCTCAACCTAAACAGTTTAGTTAGGGGAATGAGCATTTATTTCTTGAAACAATTTTAAGACTTTTTCCTTTATGTGTATGAGTCCTACCAATTTAAAAATGCTCAGATTTACAATTTGAATACCTATAATAGGTGGCCCGTTATAACCTGAAGAGTATGTTTTTGGTTCATACTTTTTAAAAACTGTGGATATGTAAGTTTTAAGATGGTAAAAATAGTTTGAGAGCAAAATATATAACAATTTTATGTTACGAAAGTGTGTGTGTGTTACGGTTAGGTAAATATATAGTTGTGGAGGTAGTAACAAATATTATTGTATAAATGTTGATATCCTGTGGAAATGACATGACCTAAAATATAAACAGTGGGTCTTTGTGGGTGTAGGGGTGGCTTGAGAGGAAAAGGGACTTAAATTATATAATGATGCCATAATACTGACTTTTTACCTTTTGTTATTTTCCACATAAAAATTGGAAGAGAAATAGATTGTCATTTTTATCGTTTCTGTTATTTTGTTTTTATACATCTTTTGTAGAAGTTCGTTTAGTAGGGTATTACTTTGATATTTTGATTGATGCATAAAAGGATTAAATTTTTAAGAAGACCTAAATTAGCATGTTGCTTTTTCAATAGCCATTTCTGCATCTGCACCTTGGCTGTGGAAATCAGTTTTCTGTTTTTACTTCTGTGAACTCACTGAACATGGATTTCTTTTCTTTTCTTTTTCTTTTTAATAATTTATTGTCAAATTGGTTTCCATACAACACCCACTGCTCATCCCAACAGGTGCCCTCCTCAATGCCCATCACCTACTTTCCCCTCTCCCCCACCCCCCATCAACCCTCAGTTTGTTTTCAGTATTTAAGAGTCTCTTAGGGTTTGCCTCCTTCCCTCCCTATAACTTTTTTCCCCCCTCCCTTCCCCTCCCCCATGGTCTTGTGTTAAGTTTCTCAGGATCCTCATAGGAGTGAGAACGTACGGTATCTGTCTTTCTCTGCCTGACTTATTTCACTTAGCATAATACTCTCCAGTTCCATCCACATTGCTACAAATGGCCAGATTTCATTCTTTCTCGTTGCCAAATAGTATTCCATTGTATACATAAACCACAATTTCTTTATCCATTTGTCAGTTGATGGACATTTAGGCTCTTTCCATAATTTGGCTATTGTTGAGAGTGCTGCTGTAAACATTGGGGTACAAGTGCCCGTATGCATCAGTACTCCTGTATCCCTTGGGTAAATTCCTAGCAGTGCTATTGCTGGGTCATAGGGTAGGTCTATTTTTAATTTTTTGAGGAACCTCCACACTGTTTTCCACAGCGGCTGCACCAGTTTGCATTCCCACCAACAGTGCAAGAGGGTTCCCATTCTCCACATCCTCACCAGCATCTATAGTCTCCTGATTTGTTCGTTTTAGCCACTCTGACTGGCATGAGGCGATATCTCAGTGTGGTTTTGATTTGTATTTCCCTGATGAGGAGTGACGTTGAGCATCTTTTCATGTGCCTGTTGGCCATCTGGATGTCTTCTTTAGAGAAGTGCCTATTCATGTCTTCTGCCCATTTCTTCCCTGGATTATTTGTTTTTCAGGTGTGGAGTTTGGTGAGCTCTTCATAGATTTTGAATACTAGCCCTTTGTCTGATATGTCATTTGCAAATATCTTTTCCCATTCCATCGGTTGCCTTTTAGTTTTGTTGATTATTTCCTTTGCAGTGCAGAAGCTTTTTATCTTGATGAGGTCCCGGTTGTTCATTTTTGCTTTTAATTCCCTTGCATTTGGATATATGTCGAGTAAGAAATTGATGCGGCTGAGGTCCGAGAGGTTTTTTCCTGCTTTCTCCTCTAGGGTTTTGATGGTTTCCTGTCTCACATTTAGGTCTTTTCATCCATTTTGAGTTTATTTTTGTGCATGGTGTAAGAAAGTGGTCTAATTTCATTCTTCTGCATGTTGCAGTCCAGTTCTCCCAGCACCATTTGCTAAAGAGGCTGTCTTTTTTCCATTGGATATTCTTTCCTGCTTTGTCAAAGATTAGTTGGCCATACATTTGTGGGTCCAGTCCTGGAGTCTCTGTTCTATTCCATTGGTCTATGTGTTTTTGTGCCAATACCATGCTGTCTTGATGATTACAGCTTTGTAGTAGAGGCTAAAGTCTGGGATTGTGATGCCTCCCGCTTTGGTCTTCAATGTTACTTTGGCTATTCGGAGTCTTTTGTAGTTCCATACAAATTTTAGGATTGCTTGTTCTAGCTTCGAGAAGAATGCTGGTGTGATTTTGATTGGATTGCCCTGAATGTGTAGATTGCTTTGGGTAGCATTGACATTTTAACAATATTTATTCTTCCAATCCATAAGCACGGAATGTTTTTCCATTTCTTTGTACTTCTTTAATTTCCTTCTATAGTTTTCAGCATACAGATCTTTTACATCTTTGGTTAGGTTTATTCCTAGGTATTTTATGATTCTTGGTGCAGTTGTGAATGGGATCAGTTTCTTTGTCTTTCTGTTGCTTCATTATTGGTGTATAAAAATGCAACTGACTTCTGTACATTAATCTTGTATCCTGCAACTTTGCTGAATTCATGTATCAGTTCTAGCAGACTTTTGGTGGAGTCTGTCAGGTTTTCCATGTATAATATCATGTATGTCATCTGCAAAAAGTGAAAGCTTGACTTCATCTTTGCCAATTTTGATGCCTTTGATTTCCTTTTGTTGCCTGATTGCTGATGCTAGAACTTCCAACAGTATGTTCAACACCAGTGGTGAGAATGGACATCCCTGTCGTGTTCGTGATCTCAGGGGGAAAGCTCTCAGTTTTTCCCCATTGAGGATGGTATTAGCTGTGGGCTTTTCATGTATGGTTTTTATGATGTTTAAGTATGTTTCTTCTATCCCGACTTTCTTGAGGGTTCTTATTCAGAAAGGATGCTGTATTTTGTCAAATGCTTTTTCTGCATCTATTGACAGGATCATGTGGTTCTTATCCTTTCTTTTATTAATGTGATGTATCACATTAATTGATTTGTGAATATTGAACCAGCCCTGTAGTCCAGGAATGAATTCTATTTGATCATGGTGAATAATTCTTTTTATATGTTGTTGAATTTGATTTTCTAGTATCTTGTTGAGAATTTTTGCATCCATGTTCATCAGGGATATTGGCTTGTAGTTCTCTTTTTTTGCTGGGTCTCTGTCTGGTTTGGGAATCAGAGTAATGCTGGCTTCATAGAATGAGTCTGGAAACATGGATTTCTTTTGATCTAGCTCTGTTTAAGAGAATCCTTTGGAAAAATGTTAATAACCTGCAAGCATGTGCTAGTTCCTAATGTGTTTTTTTTTTTTTAATTTGTTTTAAAATTTAGGAATTGAAGCCATTTTTTATGAAGGAAGTTGGCAGTCACTTTGATGATTTTGTGAACAATCTCATTGAGAAATCAACATCATTAGACAGTGGTGGGTGTGCCATCACGAGCTTTTCTGTTCTTGAAGGAGATAAAAACCATAGAGCTAAGTAAGTATGAATATTAGTTTCTTTTAGTGCAAACATGTACTCTGATCATGCTCAGTAGTCAGAATATGGACTGCAGGAAAAATGCCTGGATTCACATGCTAATACCACTTTTTATTAGCTCTGTGTTGTCTTGGGCAAATGAACCACTTTAAGGGTGGGTTTCTTCATCTTAATATGAGGATTATAACAAACATGTACCTCATTTAAGACCATGCCTTTTTTTTTTTTTTTGAGGGAGAGAGGGCGCAAGTGAGCAAGGGGCAGAGAGAGAGAAGCTGGGCTCACCCAAAGTGGGGCTTCTGTTCTTTTGTTTTGTTTTTACCCAAAGTGGGGCTCATGCTCACCTGAAGTGGGGCCTGCGGTCGCCCAAAGTGGGGCTCAAAATCGCAGAATGTGAGATCATGACCGGAGCCAAAATCAAGAGTCAGATGCTTAGCCAATAAGCCACCCAGGTGCCCTGGCATCATGAATTTCAGTGCAGTTTCAGAGGACAGGCCAGTAACAGCGTGTGAACTGGAGCAGGGCTAGAGGCCTGTTAGGAGAAGAGAGTGGCCGTCTGTGTGATGGCAGGCATGCATTTCCATAGGGGCTGGGCTATGGAGAGCCTTCGAACCCTGCTCTAGTGACATCTCTTCTTTCCTAACCAGATAGGCCTGTATATAGCTCACAGCATTGTTCAACATTAAATGATACAACATGCATAAAACCCTTAACATGGTGCCTGGGTCATAGTGAGAAGCTGCTTTATTAATGTTATATGCTATAGTTTCTCTTATCTATAGGTTTACATTTCTTAAAATACTTGCTGTATTTATATTTTAATTTAATTTTTTGCTCTTTCCAGAGATCTCAGAGCACCTCCAGAACATGGAAAGATTTTTGTTGTAAGGCGGTCTCTCTTAGAGTGAGTATTTTTAGTTGCTTTTATTAAATTCTTAGTTTGAATTAAAAGTGTTCTGATTATTAAAATCACTGCTTAATCTACACATGTTTAGTGAGTTTGTTCTGTATTCATATAAATCATTGGTTTTGATACTTCTTGTACACTTGCTGTCTCTTTTCGTCCTCTGTGATCTTCTGGTTCTATGTCTAGTTTTAAAGGAGGAGTTAGCGGTAACAATGGTTAACTGTCCTCTGATAAATTCCTTGAAGTTGTGATGCAGAGAACCTATTACTGAAAAAGCTAGAACAAAAGTTTTCTGATTAGGTAAACCCCATTATGAGAGTTCTAGTGTTGCTGTCTTCTTAGTATATTATGTATATTTTTCATGTCTTTGGCTAGCCAGCCCAGAGACTTGATAGTTTTCTCAGATTTACTTAGTTTAGAATCCTGATTGTGTGAATTTTATGGAAAAAAAAAAAATCAAGCAATGTATATTAATCGTGGCGACCTCATTTGTGAACTGCAAATTAAAGTTGTACTTTGGGTAGGTAATGATTGTTTCTTTTATAGTATTCTCTGAGTAGATCATTTATTTATTTACTCAGTCATTTATTCATTAACAGACTACTATAATTTCACCTGCATTAGTACAGGTCATCTGAAATAGTTGGGCTGGTGAAAAATTACCTTGAGTGTCTTAATGTGCTATTTATTTATTTATTTATTTATTTATTTAAAATTTTTTAACGTTTTATTTATTTTTGAGACAGGGAGAGACAGAGCATGAACGGGTGAGGGTCAGAGAGAGAGGGAGACACAGAATCCGAAACAGGCTCCAGGCTCTGAGCTGTCAGCACAGAGCCCGACGCGGGGCTCGAACTCACGGACAGTGAGATCATGACCTGAGCCGAAGTCGGGACGCTTAACCGACTGAGCCACCCAGGTGCCCCTTAATGTGCTTTTTAAAACCAATACATCTTCAGGGTGCCTGTGGCTCAGTTGGTTAAAGCATCTGACTCTTGATTTCAGCTCAGGTTATGGTCTTGGAGTTGTGGGATTGAGCCCTGCATTGGCCTCCGAGCTGGGCGTGGAGCCTGCGTGAGATTCTCTCCCTCTCCCTCTGCCCCCCCTCCACATACACCACATCCCACACACGCACTCTCGCTCTCTCTCAAAACAGAAAAAAATAACCATCTTCTACTTACCAAAATTTGCTTTCTGTGAGCCAACTTGATCTGTATTACTTAATTTTGATGAGAAGAAAAGAGGGGTACAGAGGATCTGAAGCAGGCTCTGTGCTAACAGCAGAGAGAGCCCCATGCAGGGCTTGAGCTCACGAACTGTGACATCATGACCTGAGCCAAAGTCGGACACTTAACCAACTGAGCCATTTAGGCACCCCAAGAAGGCCAGTTTTCTGGACCTGTTATGTTATATAGAATACAGTTTCAGTGTTTGCCACACTGTTGTTTGAAGAAATTTATCTTTTAAAATCTGTGTCTGGGGGGAAATGCAGGCTTTTCACATAAAAGGGAAAATAAATGATTTTGAACATTGTAATGAAGGTTTTAATGATAGAATTGTGCTATATAAAAAAATAAAATTCAAGTATCCTATAATTATAAAACATTTTTCTTTAAGTTTATTTATTTTTGAGAGAGAGACAGAGTGTGAGTTGGGGAGGGGCAGAGAGAGAGAGGGAGACACAGAATCTGAAGCAGGCTCCAGGCTCTGAGCTGTCAGCACAGAGCCTGACGCGGGGCTTGAACTCACAGACTGTGAGATTATGACCTGAGCCGAGGTCGGATGCCCAACCGACTGAGCCACCCAGGTGCCCTTATAAAACATTTTTGTAACCAAGGAAATAAATATTTTATGGATCAGGTGGGTTTTTATTAGAATTTGAAGATTCCTAATCCAGGGCAATCTAAAATATCATCGAAAAGTTATTTAGATGATGAGCATACATCTTTGCAAAAACAAGGCTAAACAAACGTGTTTTAGTCAAATATAAAAAATACCTATTTAAGAAGGTGTCATCTAGAAAGTCATTGCTGTATTTTAAAAGTAGCCCTAATTAAATGAAAAGATCAATGAGGATAGAAAATAAAAGCATTTGTAAATGGTTAAGTTTATAGATATGTAGGGTAGTGGTTGATTATCATCGTTATAGAAATGCATACATATGAATTTTTTTTATGTTTTTTAAAAATGTTAGAGAGAGAGAGTGCAAGCAGGAAAGGGGCAGTGAGGGGGGGACAGAGGATCCAAAGCAGTCTCTGCATGACAGCAGTGAGCCCCATGTGGGGCTCAAACTCACAAATGGTGAGATCACAACCTGAGCCAAAGTTGGACGCTCAACAGACTGAGCCACTCAGGCTCCCCACATGTATGTGAATCTTAACATGTTGGAAATAGATAACACTTAATGTAAGTTAAGTGTAGGGAGTGGAATGTAAGAATAAGATTAAAAAAAAAAACTTGTAATCTTTGGAATAGCTTTTGTGTTTCCTGTTTTCATTGCCTTTTGCCTACTTACAAAACAGCCACTTCCGGCAGGTTTTCAAGAATGCCCATCATTTGTTTTAAATGTTTGATATCCATGCTATTTCTAGAAGGCAGTATCATTTTATTAGAAAGAACCTTATGCTAAGCTTTTACATTAAGTTTTTACCTTGGTCATGTCATTGACTATCTCTGCTTCAGATTTAATATTCTGTGATTACTACTGGAGATGTTTGCTCATGATTACTATTCAAGGGTAGATTAAACCCCTGCCGAACTGCCTTAAGTGTTTAATATGTGGTGTTTTAAAGTTAAATATAGATAATTAATTTATTGGTTTGAACTGCATTTACAGCGAGCTGTTTGAGGTGGACCACATCAGAACAATATATCACATGTTTATTGCCCTGCTCATTCTCTTTATCCTCAGCACACTCGTAGTAGATTACATTGATGAAGGAAGGTAAGGCAAGAAAATGAATGTTTGGCTAGTTCCTGCATGGGGTATTGGGAGCTTTTGTGACATTTAAATTTTGGTAAATTTTGGTGATTTGGTTAAGTTTGCTTCAGGAAATCCCAGAGCAGCTCACTGGAGGATGAGATTCCTCTCTCTCAAGAGCACAACTAAATGGAATATTGGAAGTTTCATTAGTTTTATTTTTCAAATGGTCTTTTTTAGTACATTTTAGCAGTTTCTAAATAATTTTCCTAAATGGGAAAATTGTGTATATACTGTTATCAATTTTCTGCTACGGTATGCATTTCAGGTTGTTACTAAAAATAAGTAGCTTATTGGAATTATGCTTGAAAAACATTTCTTTTTAATGTAAAAATGAAATTATAACTTTAAAAATGATAGGGTGGTAATCATACATTGAATTATGTGCATTATTAGAAAGTCACATTTTGACATAATGGTTTAAATAGTATATTAGTAGAGTTTTGAATTATTCCTATTCTTAAAAATCATCTTTTGGACGTAACAGTGATTGCTATTTCAATACTTTAGATATTAACTTTATAATATCTTAGAACTGAAAGTTTATGAATGTTAGAATCTAATCACAAGAAGTTTAAAGTTTTATTGTTTTAGGTTATCTTGGGTACCTTATGTTCAAAAACTATATTATATTAGGGCTTTTAGAAAATTTGTTGTTGGGATACATTGTGAAGCAGAGGCTTTGGAGCAGTTCTCTCTCTAGCACAGCTCTTACCTCCACAACTAGAGTAGATTAATGTTGTTGTGTTTCCTAAGGTTCAGAGTTTTAGGTCTGAAAGTTTGGGATTCTGTGAGTCAACGCACATTAAAAATTTCTGTTCTTTCTCTGTGCTTCTTCTCCCTAGGCTGGTGCTTGAGTTCAATCTCATGTCTTACGCTTTTGGCAAATTTCCTATTGCCATGTGGACGTGGTCGACCATGTTCTTGAGTACACTTTCAGTTCCCTATTTCCTCTTTCAACATTGGGCCAGAGGCTACAGCCAGAGTTCTCACCCAGTGGTCCATTGTCTCATCCATGGCTTCCTTTTCATGGTCTTCCTGATAGGAGTTCTAGGTTTGGTACCAACATATGTTGCGTTAGCTTACACGCTCCCACCAGCTTCCCGGAGTATTGTCATACTTGAACAGGTAAGGTTTTGAATGTTGCCCAGTGCAATGCAACTTAGTTATTTTAACTTAGTTAAAATAATACTGATGTTCTGTTATTTTTACTTGTATTAGTTGGATACATCTTTCTATTTGGTTCTTTGTGCTATTGTGTATAAAATTAAAGTGGTAAACTAGATCATCTCCTATCTTAAAATTCATACTAGTTTCAGTATCCTCTGATTCTTGGTAATTATATTGAACTGTGCTGGGTGAATTCAAATTTTGTTCTTGAACACGTGTAGAAATCATTTAAAGTGTAAAATATTTTTGTAATTAAAAACTCTACCTTTGAGGTGTCCGATTCATTGTTCTGTCATATAAACGGTTCCCATCTGAATAAGGGATTTATTTTGTTCATACACCCTTTAGAATTTTCTGACTTACATTGGCTGTCTGTAATGTTCTGTGTGACTAATGGGAAGGACTATTTCAGGAAACTTTGTTTGAATAGGTTTTTTGTTTCTTACCGTAATACGGTTGTAATAGATAATGCTGTTAGATGCAAAATAATTTGAGTAATAACATGTCCTTCCTTAGAGTTTGTTTTTCATTTGTTTTATTCCATAAAAGTGAACTTGAGTTGGTGTATGCAAAATTAGGAAGTTCTTTATATGGTTACAATCTAGTGATGTTCTGGGGTTGCTTATGGAGACAAGACGATGGTAGAAAATTCATCTTTTCCCCCCCCTCCTTTTGTAGATTCGTTTCATAATGAAGGCCTATTCATTTGTCAGAGAGAATGTGCCTCGGGTACTAAATTCAGCTAAGGAGAAATCAAGTATGTAATTTCATTAGGTCAAGGATTATTCAATAGAATATTTCAACCTTTGGTATTTAGTGGGATGGCTTATTACATTCTGTAGACGTTATGTTCGATTTCAGATATGTAGGATCCATACTGATTTGGAAGACTGTCTTACTGTTTCCTGATTGTTCCCGTTTTGCCTTCGTACCTACAATTGAAAAACATTGATCACCAGCCTCTTACACTTGGTCTTATTTTTATAGGATGTTAATAGACTCATTACACCCACGTGTGCTTCCCTTTGAATTGCTGCTTCAAACTCTAGAAGGTATTTCTAAGTCACAGGAATAACTTAGTTTAGACAGATCGGTAATACTGAATCCGTATAAGAATAAGAAGTCTTCATCTGGGGAGATCAGGAAGAAGTGACGTGGGCTAAGAGAAGTCATTTTATTCTTCCCTATTGTGTGCTTTCTTCTCCCTTTTAGTTTTGCCAGGAGAAGTTGAAGAGTGTCTGATCTAACCACAGTTTTCCTTTTCCAGAGACTGTTCCAGTACCCACAGTCAACCAGTATCTGTACTTCCTGTTTGCGCCTACCCTCATCTACCGTGACAACTATCCCAGGTAATGGTAGCGTGAGGTTCGAAGAGTGTTGAGCACCAGAAGTGTAGCCTGAGTGAGGTGGGATAGTAGGCAGGGGCCAGTTCATATAGGGTTATAAAGAGTATAGGATGAGTTTTAATTCTCATGCTGGCATGGGAAAGCCCTAAATGGTGATTCTGGCAATCTGATTCGATTGCAGTAATTCTGGACAGAATTATACAGGCATTTCCTATGCCAGAAATGATGTTCTGTGTTCATTAGCTTTCTTTAGAAAACTTACTTTGTTTCTTCCTTTTTAGGACTCCCACTGTAAGATGGGGTTATGTCGCTATGCAGTTTTTACAGGTGAATTTTTTCTTTAACCACTTAAGATTTGTTGATTGGTGGGAGATGGGGATTCAAATTTATAATACTAATTTAATGTATTGAAGCTGTTGGTAAATTCTTGTCATCTGGGGACTCTAGAACGCTTTTTGAAGTCTTTTAAAATGTTACCAGTACAGTAAATGGTATTTGTTTTGTCAACATCAAAAGTCATTTCTTTCAGTAAAAGAATTTATTTTAATTAAGTCATTTCATTTGGTAACTTTAGTAAGCCTTTACATTTATTTCTCCCTCCCCTTATGGTTTTTTATTTTGGGAAATATATGTGTGGGTATAGTTTGAATGGTAAGAATCATAAATCCCAGAAGTTTCCATTTTAAAATCTTGTCTCAACCAAATACCCATTTATGAAATAAGTTCCTCTGTTCTGGGTTTTATGTAACAGGATAAGCAGGTTCCAAGGGTTTGGTATGTCATTTGGTAAAGGCTTGAGAGAAGGTATGATAGAAACTAGGCTTGAGAAATATCTGTGAAGGATTGTAGGTTGGCAACTTTATGTAGTAGCACTAAATGGAACATAGATGGAAACATCAGTCTGAGGGTCACATTTCTCTTCTATTGAAGGAAAAAAATCCCCGTCTTTCCTTATCAAGCCATGATTAGTATGTCCTTTTATTTTCCAGGTTTTTGGTTGCCTTTTTTATGTATACTACATCTTTGAAAGGCTCTGCACCCCCTTGTTTCGGAATATCAAGCAGGAGCCCTTCAGCGCTCGCGTTCTGGTCCTATGTGTATTTAATTCCATCTTGCCAGGTAACATGGGTACTAGTTAATGTGCCTATTGATGCAGGAAAAAGAGGGCTATTGAATATGCACTTTTTTGATTTACCTGCTTTTTGCTATGAACTCATCTGTACATCTGTACCCATGTCACCCTCTTTCTGTCTCCTAAGTAAGTATACTTCCAGTTTCAGCCCAGTCTTCCCATTTGTCTTCTGACTTCCACTCAAGTTTTGCTTTCTGTGACTGTGGATAGTCCATATTTACACCTGATCTTCCCGTTCACTGTCTACTTTACTGTAATCTTCCTCCGACTCCATCCAGGCCGCAGACATGGCCTTTATTGAAATCACTGGTAACCTCCTGATTCTAAATCCGGTAGATGGTTTAGCCTTTATCCTGTTTCCTCTCCAGGAAGCATTTGTTGGATGCTGTTGACCACATTTGGAAACCTCTCGCCGCCTGTTCTTGTTCTCCTGTCTTTCTGGCCATACCTCTATCTCCTAACTTCATTCATTCCACTTAGTTCTTTTTTTAGAGATGTAGGAGTACCTATTATGTGCCAGGTGCTGTGGACCTAGTAGTGAACTGGACACACATACTCTACTCTCTGGAAGCTTGCATTTTAATTATATTTACAGTTTCCTTTACTTTCTTTCTTTTTTCTCTACCTCTTAAATGTTGGTTATGTCTTTTATTACCTTCCTTCTTCCTTTCCCTCTCCCATGCTCCTAGGTAACCCTTTATGATTGTCCCCCAAGATTTACTCCAATAAATTCTTTTATCTGTCCCTCTAATAGAATATGTATTAAATGCATATCTTCCTCACTAGGCTGCAAATTCCTTGAGATCAAGGATTGTGTCCTTGAGATCAAGGATTGGCCCGTCAGCCAATCACAGTCTTTCCGATATTGTCTAATACATAATAGATGCTCCATAAATATGTTTTGATATTTTTTTAATAAACAGGTGAATGAAAGGGGTAGGCATATAAATGGATATTTTACAATATAATGTATAATATATGTTACAACGTAATATATATTAACTGGGATGAACAAGGTGCTGATGAACTTCGCATCACATCAGACATGACATTTGATACTGAGTATTGAAAAACAGCTAGATGTTTGGCAGAGAACTGGTGGAAATGTGCTTTTAGGTGGTGGGATGGAAGCAGAGGCATACGGAGGATTTTAGGATGGCAGGAGTCCAGTCATGGACAATGTTTACAGCAGTGCGAGTAGAGTCAGATTGGTTAACTTGGTCACTTTGGACATTTTGCTGGATAACTCTGTTTAGGGAGGCTATCTTGTGTATTGTAGGATATTTAGCAGCATCCCCACCTCTCTAATTAGATACCAGTAGTACAGCCCATATCCCTTGAGTCGTGACAATGACATTGTCAGATGTTCTCTGAGGAGCAAAATCTCCCTCCGTTTTTGTTTTTGTTTTTTTTTATCTTTATTTATTTTTGAGAGAGACAGAGTGTGAGCAGGGGAGGAGTAGAAAGAGAGGGAGATACAGAATCCAAAGCACGCTCCAGGCTTTGAGCTGTCAGCACAGAGCCCGATGCAGGGCTCGAACTCATGAACCGTGAGATCATGACCTGAGCTGAAGTCGGATGCTCAACCCACTGAGCTACCCAGGTGCCCCAAAATCTCCCACAGTTTTAAGCAGTTGGTTTAGAGGAATGCATGAGGGCCAGATTTTAAAAGGCCTTGGGTACCAAGTTAAGCCGTACATCTAGGCATTTCTTTTTTTCTTTTAAAATTTTTTTAATTTTTATTTTTGAGAGAGAGAGAGAGAGAGAGTATGTGTGAGCAGGAGAGGGGCAGAGAGAGAGGGAGACACAGAGTCTGAAGCAGGTTTCATCTAGGCATTTCTATTAAAAACAGGCTGGGTCATGGGGTACCTGGGTGGCTCAGTTGGTGAAGTGTCTGACATTGGCTCATGTCATGATCTCATGGTTTGTGTGAGTTTGAGCCTCGCATCAGGCTCTGCACTGACAGTGTGGAGCCTGCTTGGGATTCTCTCTCTCTCCCCGTCCTCCCCCTCCCCCTCCCCCACTAGCATTCCTTCTCTCTCAAATCAGATAAACTTAACAAATGACCTAGCCTGTTTTTTTTTTTTCTTTTTATCTTGAAACCCGCTTGGAAGGTAATTATTGCTTTCTAAAATTAAAATCACTTTCAAAAGAACATTCTGTCATCACTTGAATGGGTAAGCTGGAACAGTAACTTTTATTTTACAGAAAATTACGACTAAGCAAATGGTGACATAAAATTAATTGTTGGGGGGTGCCATGGTGGGTCAGTCCATTAAGCGTCCGACTTTGGCTCAGGTCATGATCCTGTGGTTCGTGAGTTTGAGCCCCACGTTGGACTCTGCTGTGAACGTGGAGTCTGCTTCAGATCCTCTGTCCCCCCCTCTCTCTGCCCCTCTCTCATTTGTGCATGCACTCTTTCAAAAATAAATAAACATTAAAAAAAATTAACTGCTAGGTATATGAACTATTTGGAAAGACTCTTAATATTGTTCATCTTATTTTTAGGTGTGCTGATACTGTTCCTTACGTTTTTTGCCTTTTTGCACTGCTGGCTCAATGCCTTTGCTGAGATGTTATGCTTCGGTGACAGGATGTTTTATAGGGTAATGTATACTTGCACTTCTCTTTCTTTTCCCATTTTTCTTAAGTACTTCCATCTTCATTGTTAAGTATTTGAACATTGTTGGCTACTAGCTTTTTAACATAAACGTTGTGAAATTTTTTTTCCATAAGTTTACCAACATTAAGTCCGAAATTCTGATACTGATGCAGTTAGCACAGCCTCACAGCCACATCTTCTACCTCTAATATCTGTTCCCTTAATAAAGTATAAAGTTCCTGCTGGTACCTGTGTGGGTGATGAAGTGGGAAAGCAAGTGTCCAGAGGGCATCATGAGACTTTGCTGATCCTTCATCCGAAATTGGCTCTCTGGTGCCGTAGGAGCGATCTTCTTAGCAAATTGTGTAGGATTGTGTAATAGTTCATAAAGGAAATCACTTTTCCCTCCTTTATTTTGAAAGGCCTCAATTATGCTTAAGATAGTATTCTTATACTTGCAAAGTTGGAATTAAGCTTCATACAGGAGCGGGGTTGCTCACAGTGTTCCGTGACCCTGCCTAAAGCCCTCTGGAGTTTTGTTTCTTCGTGGTTCATCTGGCAACACCCAAAGCCTTGCACTCCTTTCTGAAAGAAACTGGGAGTGTGGGTTGTAAATTGTAGCTTTCTGATTCCATTGGTTTGATCTGAAAGTAGGGAGCAAGATATGTATGAAGGCGCACCGGGACTTGCAGGTAACCATTGTCTCGCTCCCTTGTGCAACATAAATTTTGTCACTTGTGGTACCAGTGGATGTTTCTTCAGGTTTGCACACTAAGTCTACATGACCTTAGAATTCTCTCCTTGTGTTTTAGCAAGGTAAGGGGATTTGCTATTTAGGTGAACCTTAGGTTTAATAATTCTGTATGTTCTGTATCTTCCATCGTAACTTCTTTAATAATGAGACAAAATGAGCTTAGGGACTTTAGAACCAGAATTCATGTCTTATTGAACACTAATAACCAAAATGCCTTTTAAGTTTTTTCTGACATCAGCGTATGGACTAACAAATTATAACACACTGGATATTATGTTGTGTGCGTGTGCTCTTTAGGAACGTTCAGGGTGTTTTACTTTGGTTCTCTGTGTACGTGTGTGTGTGTGTATGTAGTTCTGAACCTTTGCTTTTTTTCCCTCAGGATTGGTGGAACTCTACATCATACTCTAACTATTACAGGACCTGGAATGTGGTAGTTCATGACTGGCTATATTACTATGCTTACAAGGACTTTCTTTGGGTAAGCAGCAAGATTTAGTTCATGTTCAAAAAATGGAGATTCTTTTCCAGAAGGTATTAGTATTGTGCCGCTGGAAGAAGTTATACTTAGTTGTCTTCAGTTTGCTCTGGGCCATTTAGGTCTATATGTCCAAGAAACCTTATGCTTTGAACACTACTCCTTAGGGACTAGTATGTACAATTACTAGATCTAATACCATGGTTTTGCTTTGGATTTTAGTTTACATGGTTACAGTAAGAACGCATGGAGGATTTTGGAGACGTTGAAATCATCTACCAGTAATGGATCATTTCTTTGAATCTGATTGCCAACAAATAATCTAGCTTCTTGGTTTTTGTTTTTGTTTTTGTTTCTTTGCGAAAAAAGGGAAACATTTATGTTTGGTGTATCTCCAGTTGGTGATATGTGTCTTTGAGACCTTCTTTAGAATGGAATCTATTTTTTTTTTTTTTAAATTTTTTTTTTTTTCAACGTTTATTTATTTTTGGGACAGAGTGAGACAGAGCATGAACGGGGGAGGGGCAGAGAGAGAGGGAGACACAGAATCAGAAACAGGCTCCAGGCTCTGAGCCATCAGCCCAGAGCCCGACGCGGGGCTCGAACTCACAGACCGCGAGATCGTGACCTGGCTGAAGTCGGACGCTTAACCGACTGCGCCACCCAGGCGCCCCTAGAATGGAATCTATTTAGACTGATGAAGTGTAATCTTGAATCTCGTGATTGATTAATGCTGGTATCTCTGGATTGCAGATTTTAGTTGTTAAGTAAGTGACTGTTGGGTTAAGCAATAGCATGATGTGCAAATAGCGCTATAGTCGAGTGTTCTTTCATTTGTAAATATAGTTTCACTTATGGACAAGGCATGTCGCTTCCTTCCAAATAAATCATAATTTAGTTACCTGTGAAAATGTGGAGGATGCCTGTCCTATCTATCGTACAGTGTTACTCTAAAGGTTGAGATTGGATGTGATGTGTCCATCTATATATGAAAACTGTGGTCTGTGGTAGTGAATTGCAAATAGTAGTTACAAATAAGTTTTTGAAAATATGCCCAGATCCTTTGACATTAATGGCTTTGACAATGCCTCATTTTACTAAAATAAGGATTCTTAAGCATTAGATGTTTTTTGTAATTATTTCACTACATTTCATTTAATCCAAAGAGTAGATCAGAAAAATCAAATACAAACATAATTAAATAGGTGCCTTTAGCATGTGATAATTTTTAAAAAAAATTTTTTTTTTCAACGTTTATTTATTTTTGGGACAGAGAGAGACAGAGCATGAACGGGGGAGGGGCAGAGAGAGAGGGAGACACAGAATCGGAAACAGGCTCCAGGCTCTGAGCCATCAGCCCAGAGCCTGACGCGGGGCTCGAACTCACGGACCACGAGATCGTGACCTGGCTGAAGTCGGACGCTTAACCGACTGCGCCACCCAGGCGCCCCAGCATGTGATAATTTTAAGTCTTATATACAGCTAACTCTTGAACAACACAAGGGTTAAGAGTGCAGACCCTCCCACACAGTCAAAAATTCGCATATAATTTTTTGAGTCCTCCGAAACTTAACTACTAATCACCTACTATTGGCTGGAAGCCTTACTGATAACAAATAGTTGGTTAACACATGTTTTGCATGTTATACGTATTATTACATACTATATTCTTAAATAAAGTAGGCTAGAGAAAAGAAAATGTTATAAGAAAATCAAGGGTCAGCTGTATATAGTTCATGCTTATTACTTTTTAAAAAATGACTTTTTCCTATTTTCCTTTTATCCTAGTTTTTCACGAAGAGATTCAAATGGGCTGCCATGTTAGCTGTCTTTGCTGTGTCTGCTGTAGTGCATGAATATGCCTTGGCTGTTTGCTTGAACTTTTTCTATCCAGTGCTTTTCGTGCTCTTCATGTTCTTTGGAAGTAAGTATCTTGGCACGCTGTGAGTACCGAGTATCAAGGTAAAAGAGAAATTGAGAAAATACAAGGCAGCATAGAGGCAAGGAGTTAAGATGGTGGAGAAGTAGGGGGATCCCTGGGCTTTCCTCATCCCTCAAACATAGCTAATATTGAGGTCAGATCACTTGAAACACCCAGGAAATTGATCTGCGGAGTGGCGGAAGAATCTCCACAGTTGGAGGAAGAGAGCTTGGCAGATACTAGGCGAGTGGAAGTGAATTAGGGGAGAGGAAAATGGCAATGCCATGGAAGGGAGGGAACCCTTTCTGTGAAGAGACAAAAGGGAGAGAGAGAAAGAGAGAGGGATTTAGGAAGTGTGGCACTGAGTTAGCACAAGAGGAAAACTTCTCTGGACCATGGACTGGGGAGCGAGAAGCAGTGAGTGTCTAGTTCTGTTTGTGTGTTTGTTTGTTTGCACACTGCATTCCGAGCTCAAACTCTTGAGGTTTTGGAAGTGCGCAACCTTCTCTGGATTGGAGCTGTTGGCGTGCGCTCCTGGGGAGGAGGGAGTTGGTCCTGGAGTGTATAGAGTGGTGTAGAGATCTCTGGGGCGCATTGGGAGGGAACATTCTCCTTCCTGGAGTACTCTTGGAAGAGGGTTTCTTGCCTCCCCAAGGACAAAAGACCCAGTAGGTGCCAGCCAAAGGCCTTTCATCATGAAGGTAGAGAGGCTCTACCCCAGAGGAGGGGAGTGGATCTGTATGATGCTGGGTCCTTTTAGATGCTGGGTTTTGGATCCCAGCTGTCTGCAAGGAGAAGGTGCAGGATAGTTGTAGCACAGGGCAAGCTGACTGCCCTCGCTATTCGGTGAGGGCTGCCTGAATACCAGGAGGTATGAGATCCCCGGTCCGGGGTTGAGAGATTGGGATGGCACCATTTCCCCCCCCCAACATCAACACTGTGGGACTTCAGAGAACAACACAGCTGCCCCCAGTGGAGGCAGGACTTCCTTACACCAAACCCCGCCCCTTCGTGCCTGGCAACTGCTTATTTACTGGAGCAAGACTGGCTGACCCAACTCAACTGCTACTGGCCTCTCCTCCAGACCAGCACAGCCAGCACCCAGCATGCACCAAGTGCATTGAAAATCGAGTGCTTGACAATGACACCTGCAATTCTTTTTTCTTTTTTTCTTTTGGAACCAGGCTTATAGTTTCTTGTTTGTTTTTTTCATTTTCTTTTCTCTTTTTTTTGGAAGGGGCTTTTTTATTTTTTTCTTCTTTTTCATTTTTTTTTTTCCTTTTTGTTTGGAATCAGCCGTATAGTTTTTTGATTCTCTGTTTGAGAGTTTTTTTGTTGTTATTGTTCCCTTTTGTTTCCTTTTCTTTTTTTCTTTTTGGTGGTGGGGGTGGGGGGATCAGGCTTTCCCTCTCTCGTCCTGTTTTCCAGGGTTACTCCAACAAACAAATCAAAACACAGCTAGTTAAAGGTCCAAACACTCCCTCACTGCAGACAAGGAGGAGCTCTGCAGAGGACTGACCAGTGGGAAAGAGCAGCCAAAATGCAACAGCAGAGTGCACACAGCATATACCAGAAACACTTCCTCGAGTGCCAGGCCCCAGACAGTGTACAACCCCTTTTTAACAGCATTACTCTCAGGTCTAGGAAATGTAACAAGATTTTAAAACACACAGAAGACAGAAATTTAGCCAAAGTGACAAGACAGAGGAATTCTCCCCAAAGGAAAGGTCAAGAAGAAATCATGGGTAGGGACTTACTCAAAATAGACAAAAACAATATATCTGAACAAGAATTGAAAACAAGAGTCGTAAGACTACTAGCTAGTCTTGAAAAAAGCCTGGACACCAGAGAACCCTTGCTGCAGAGATCAAAGACCTAAGAACTAGTCAGGCTGAAATAAAAGATCCTATAACTAAGATGCAAAACAAACTGGATACAGTGAAAACGAGGATTGAAGAAGCAGAGGAGAGAATAGGTGATACAGAAGGTAAAATTGTAGAAAATAATGAAGCTGGAAAAGGGAAAGGAAGGTGTTAGATCACAAGGGAAGACTTAGGAAACCAAATGATCCCATGAAACGAAACAATATCTATATCATAAAGTCCCAGAAGAAGAGTGGGAAAGAGGGGCAGAAGGTTTATTTGAACAAATTATAGCTGAGAACTTCCCTAATCTGGGGAAGGAAACAGGCATCCAAGTTCAAGAGGCAAGAGAACTCCCACCAAAGTCAACACAAACATGCCAACACCAGGACATGTAAGCGAAACTTGCATAATACAAAGATAAAGAGAGAATTCTGAAAGCAGCTAGGGACAAAAGGTCCTTAACCTACAAGGCTAGACACCTAAGGTTAGTAGTAGACCTGTTCACTGAAACTTGGCAGACCAGAAGTGATTCGCAGGAAATATTCAATGTGCTGAATAGGAAAAATCTGCAGCCAGGAATGCTTTATCCAGCAAGACTGTCATTCAGAATAGAAGGAGAGATGAAGAGTTTCCCAGATCAGGACACCTGGGTGGCTGGCTCAGTTAAGCGTCCGACTTCAAGCCCTGCATTGGGCTCTGTGTTGACGGTACGGATCCTGACTGGGACTCTCTCTCACTCTCTGCCCCTCCCTACCCCTCTCTCATTAAAAATAAATAAACTTAAAAAGAAAAGCTTTCCCAGACAAAAACTAAGGAGTTCATGACCACTAAACCACCCTGCAAGAAATTTAAAGGGGGTCTGAGTGTAGGAAAAAAAGACCAAAGCAACAAAGACTACAAAGGACCAGAGAACGTCACCAGAAACACCCAACTCTACACATAACACAATAGCACTAAACTCCTATCTTTCAATAATTACTTGGAATGTAAATGGACTAAATGCTCCAACCAAAAGACATAGGGTATCAGAATGAATTAAAAAACAAGATCCATCTGTATTCTGCCTACAAGAGAGCATTTTAGACCTAAAGACACCTGCAGATTGAAAGTGAGGGGATGGCAAACCATCTGTTATGCTAATGGAGGTCAAAAGAAAGCCAGAAGAGCCATACTTATATCAGACAAACTATTTTATTTATTTTTTTTTTATTTTTTTTTTTTAAAAAATTTTTTTTTTCAACATTTATTTATTTTTGGGACAGAGAGAGACAGAGCATGAACGGGGGAGGGGCAGAGAGAGAGGGAGACACAGAATCGGAAACAGGCTCCAGGCTCTGAGCCATCAGCCCAGAGCCCGACGCGGGGCTTGAACTCACAGACCGCAAGATCGTGACCTGGCTGAAGTCGGACGCTTAACCGACTGCGCCACCCAGGCGCCCCCAGACAAACTATTTTAAAGCATAGACTGTAACAAGATGAAGAAGGGCATTATATCATAGTGGGTCTATCCATCAAGAAAATCTAACAACTGTAACAACACTTACAATGTGGGAGCACCCAAATATATAAATCAATTAATAACAACATAAACTCATTGATAATAATGCTATTATAGTAGGGGACATTAATATTCCACTAATAGCAATGGACAGATGATCTAACAATGGACAGAAAATCAACAGTGGCTTTGAGTGACTCACTGGATGGGTTGGACTTAACAGATATATTCAGAACATTTCATCCTAAAGCAGCAGAACATACATTCTTCTTGAGTGCACATGGAACATTTTCTGGAATAGATCACATACTGGGTCACAAATCAGCTCTCAACAGGTAGAAAAAAATCTATATCATACCATGCAAGTAAACCACAAGAAAAAATTTGGAAAACTTTCAAATACATGGAAGTTAAAGAATGAGTTAACCAGGAAATTAAGAAATAAGAAAAAAACAAAAAAACATGGAAGCTGTTTAAAATGAAAACATGACAGTCCAAACCCTTTGGGTTACAGCAAAGCAGTCAGAAGAGGAAAGTACATGGCAATTCAGGCCTATCTCAAGAGGCAGGGAAGGGGGCGCCTGGGTGGCGCAGTCGGTTAAGCGTCCGACTTCAGCCAGGTCACGATCTCACAGTCCGTGAGTTCGAGCCTCGCGTCAGGCTCTGGGCTGATGGCTCAGAGCCTGGAGCCTGTTTCCGATTCTGTGTCTCCCCCTCTCTCTGCCCTTCCCCCGTTCATGCTCTGTCTCTCTCTGTCCCAAAAATAAATAAATGTTGAAAAAAAAAAAAATTAAAAAAAAAAAAAAAAAGAGGCAGGGAAGGTCACAAGTACACAACCTAACCTTATACCAAAAGGAGCTGGAAAAGGAGCAGCAAATAAAGCCTAAAGCCAGCAGAAGAAGGGACATAATAAAGACTAGAGCAGAAATAAATGATATAGAAAAACAGAGTAACAGATCAATGAAACTAAATGCTGGTTCTCTGAAAGAATAAACAAAATTGATAACCCCCTAGCCAGACTTACCAAAAAGAATGAGAAAGGACCCAAATAGGTAAAATCATGAATGACAGAGGAAAAATCACAACCAACAGCACAAAAATACAAGCAATTATAAGAGAATACTATGAAAAATTATATACCAACACACTGGGCAATCTGGAAGAAATGGACAAATTCCTAGAAACCCACACACTACCAAAACTGAAACAGGAAGAAATAGAAAATTTGAGCAGGCCTATAACCAACAAAGAAATTGAATCATTTATCAAAAATCTCCCAACAAATAAGAGTCCTTGGCCAGATGGCTTCCCAGGGGAACTCTACCAGACACTTAAAGCAGAGTTAATAACTATTCTTCTCAAACTGTTTCAAAAAATAGAAATGGAGGGAAAGCTTCCAAACTCATTCGATGAAGCCAGCATTACTTTTATTCCAAAACCAGGTAAAGACCCCACTAAAAAGGGGAATTAAAAGGCCAGTATCCCTGATGAACATGGATGCAAAAATTTTCATCAAGATACTAGCAAATCAAATTCGACAGTACATTAAAAGGATTATTCACCATGCTCAAGTGGGATTTATTCCTGGGCTGCAGGCTGGTTCCATATTTGCAAATCAATCAATATGATATACCACATTAATAGAAGAAAAGATAAGAACCATATGATCATCTCCATAGATGCAGAAAAAGTATTTGACAAAGTACAGCATCTCTTCTTGATGAAAACCCCCAAGAAAGTAAGGATAGAAGGAACTTACCTCAACATCTTAAAGACCATTTATGAAGATCCCACAGCCAATATCATCTTCTATGGGGAAAAACAGAGCTTTCCCCTAAGATCAGGAACACAACAGCGATGTCCACTCTCACCACTGTTATGTACTGGAAGTCCTAGCGTCAGCAATCAGATAACAAAAAGATAAAAGGCATCCAGATTGGCAACGAAGAAGTCAAACTTTTACATTTTGCAGATGACATGATACTCTACATGGAAAACCTGAAACACCCCACCAAAAAACCGTTAGAACTGATATATGAATTCAGCAAAGTTGCAGGATATAAAATAAGCGTAGAGAAATTGGTTGCATTTCTATACCCAAATAATAAAGCAGCAGAAAGAGAAATCAAGGAGTCTATCCCATTTACATTTGTGCCAAAAACCATAAGATACCTAGAGATAAATAACCAAAGAGATAAATGATCTGTATGCTGAAAACTATAGAAAGCTTATGGAAGAAATTAAGGAAGACACAAAGAAATGGAAAAACATTCCACACTCATGGATTGGATGAATAAATATTGTTAAAATGTCTGTACCACCTAAAGCAATGTACATTCAATGTAATCACTATCAAAGTAACACCAGCACTCTTCACAGAGCTAGTACAAACAGTTGTAAAATTTGTATGGAACCAGAAAAGACCCTGAATAATCTAATGTTGTAAAAGAAAACCAAAGCTGGAGGCATCAAAATTTTGGCCTTCAAGCTTTATTGTAAAGCTGTAATCATCAAAACAGTATGGTACTAGCACAGAAACAAACACATAGATCAATGGAATAAAATAGGGACCCAGAAATGGACCCACAAATCTATGGTGTACTAATCTTCGACAAAGCAGGAAAGAGTGTCCAGTGGAAAAAAGATGGTCTCTTCAGCAAATGGTACTGGGAAAACTGGACAGTGACATGCAGAAGAATGAAACTGGATCACTTTCTTACACCATATACAAAATTAAATTCAAAATGGATGAAAGACGTAAATGTGAGACAGGAAACCATCAAAATCCTAGAGGAGAAATCAGGCAGTAACCTCTTTGACCTCAGCCTCAGCAGCTTCTTACTAGACATTTCTCTGGAGGCAAGAAAACAAAAGCAAAAATGAACTATTGGGACCTCATCAAGATAAAAAGCTTCTGCACAGTGAAGGAAACAATCAGCAACCCGAGTCAACTGATGAAATGGGAGAGGATATTTGCAAATGATGTATCAGATAAAGGGTTACTATCCAAAATCTATAAAGAGCTTATCAAACTCAACACCTAGAAAAGAAATAATCCGATGAAGAAATGGGCAAAAGACATGAATAGACACTTTTCTAAAGAAGACATCCAGATGGCTAACAGACACATGAAAAGATGTTCAACATCACTCCTCATCAGAGAAATACAAATCAAAACCACAGTAAGATACCACCTTACACCTGTCAGAATGGCTAAAATTAATAACGCAGGAAACAGCAGATGTTGGTGAGGATGCAGAGAAAGGGGAACCCTTTTGTAGTGTTGGTGGGAATGCAAACTGGTGCAGCTACTCGGGAAAACAGTATGGAGGTTCCTCAAAAAATTAAAAATAGAACTACCCTACCAGCCAGCAATTGTGCTACTATGTATTTATCCAAAGGATACAAAAATGGTGATTCAAAGGGGGCACATACACTCCAGTGTTTATAGTAGCGCTATTAACAGTAGCCAATTATGGAAAAAGCCCAAATGTCCATTGACTCATAGATGAATAAAGAAGACATGGTTTACATATACAATGGAATATTACTTAGCGATCAAAAAGAATGAAATCTTGCCTTTTGCAACAACATGAGTGGAACTAGAGTGTATTCTAGGCAAAAAGTCTGTCATAGGAAGATAAATATCATTGATTTTACTTGTAGAATTTAAGAAACACAACATGGACATAGAGGAGGGGAAGGAAAAATAAGATAAAAACAGAGAGAGAGGCAAACCATAAGAAACTCTTAACTACAGAGAAGAAAGAGGGTTGCTGTGGAGGGTGTTGGGTGGAGAGATGGCCTAAATGGGTGATGGGCATTAAGGAGAGCACTTGTTGGGATGAGCACTGCATGTTATATGTAAGTGATAAATCATTGGGCTCTTCTCCTGAAACCAGTACTACTGTATGTTAACTAACTTAAATTTAAATAAATTAATTAAAAAAGAAAAAAATCTATAAGGCAGTCTAGAAAACCAGATGTTAGTTAATACCATTTCGAGGCAGTGTTTGTGAGATGCTTACAACATTGATTTTGAGTAATTTAAACACAAACTGTTGCAGGGTGCTTAAATTTGAAGTAGAGAAATGGACATCAAGAGCCTTGAAGACTAATGACAACAGTAATTTGGGAGGTCATGAAAACTTTAAACAATTCAGTGTTCTCTCCCTGAAAAACGTGGACCCTTTTTTGGGTGGGTGGGTGGAGGGTCAAGGTTAAATATGAATGAGTCCATGAAATATATTTTCACCTGTCCTGAATATTATTTGATTTCCAATTAATCACTGATAAATTTTAACTCTGAAGTTTTATTTTCACTTATAAGACCTGTATACCTGTATAAATAAATAAACAAACCTGAATACCCACAGTTGATGCTCATTGTGATGATGATCAGAGCATATATCTGAAGCCACTTATTTCCTGACAGATTGTTACATTATTTATCATCTTTCTGACTTCAGTGGCTTTCAACTTCATTGTCAATGACAGTCGGAAAAGGCCATTTTGGAATGTTATGGTGTGGACTTCCCTTTTCGCGGGCAACGGAGTCATCCTGTGCTTTTATTCCCAAGAGTGGTATGCACGTCAGCACTGTCCTCTGAAAAATGTGAGTCCTCATTCAGGCTGGAGCGGAAAAGCAGTGTTTTCGCCCCCTGGTTGTGAGGGTTCGTGGGCAATATTAAGGAGAAGAGTAGTGGAGATGATGCCAGATTAATGTTAAGGGGAGGGAGGTAAAAGGGTTAGCTTATTATTTGATCTTACTGCACAGTCTTTGAAATTTTTCTTTTCTCTGGTTTTGTTTACACTGAGCACTCCTAGTTTTCGGTTCTCTCTTTCTTTTTTTCTCCCCCTTTCACTGCTTTTTCTGTAGTGTTTTCTGATTTTCTTCCTGAAAATTTTCGTCTTGAAAATGTGGTGTTCTGCAGTCTTCTCAATGGCACGTGTGCCCCTCCTGCCACCACGTCATCCCAGAATAGCGAACTGTTTGTGAAAAAGTCCAGCTACACTCATATGCCTAGGATCCCTTTTCCCTTGATTTTGTTGTTGTTTGTAATTATGTACGATTCTCATTTTTAGAGCCTTCACTTTTAGTTGCGTATGGAGAACTCCCGAATATTTAATGGTGCTTCCTTGATCTGTCTACTTGAGTATCTCTCACAGGGACCTATAACTGAAGTTGCCTAGAGTCCAGTTAATCAGTTTCTCTCCCAAAGCTTCTCCTACGGCCTTGTTTTTGTTATGCTGCCCCAATGCTCCCTCCTTATTTCCTGTTAACCCCCTTTTTACATCTGAACTAGCTGCTTTGGGCTGTCTCTGGTTATGGTACTCTCTGCACTCCAAATCCACCTGTCAGATTTTCTTTTCAAATCCGGTTTGGATGCAACATCTTCCAGCTTTTTCAGATTCTTGCTCCAGTCTTTTCTCATTTCTGACCTTTCACGGTGCTTCATCTGTTCTCATTTAGTCATTTCAAACCTCATATTATAGTAATTTGTGTATATATTTCATCATCCTCACCCTACCACCATTTAGATTTTAGACCACCAAAAGTAGGCCTGTGCTAAGATAAAATGCAAGATACAGAAAAGAGGTAGTGCCTGTTTGGAATTTGGTCAGAAGCTTTGTGTAAAACTTGTAAATCGGTATAATCTGTGTTGCAGATAAAAATCTTTTGAATTAGTGAGCTGCTTACAGCTTAGAGGTTGTGGAAGTGCTGGGAGGCATTGTAAAACTGTGCGGTGTGTAGCATTAACACCCCTATCTACCCTGACACCTTGTGCTCACAGTGCCTGCAAATAAGCCACCCTTCCCTTCTTTTTTCCCCATCGAAGCCCACGTTTCTGGATTATATCCGTCCGCGTTCCTGGACTTGTCGGTACGTGTTTTAGAAGCTTGGACTCCCGTTTCATTCCTTGACACTGAAGATGGGATTTCTGCCTGATTTGGGGCCAGCATCTGTTTCCAGCTGTTACTGAAGTTATCTGTGCTATTTGGACCACTCCAGGCTTTACAGATGGCTTGCTCCATTCCTAGGTCAGCTGAGATGTTGGAAGTTTACTGGAATCTTGTGCACTTGAAGCAGTACTTTTTTTCTTTTTTTTTCCCTACCTTTTTGGGAGAAGGGAGACTTATAGCTGACATAATGACAGATTTTTGCTGGCTTTTCGTTTTTTGACTCCATCTAAACATCATGACTAAACATGTTTTCTTGGCCACTGAATTAGCCAAAACACGAATAAATCATTTAAATATTTTAGGCTTAGGAATTTTTTCATGCACACTGTTGGAATGTATGCTAATTAACTGTGTACTTGGGAAAGAAAAAATAATGTGGAACATTTTGCTGTTTTTAGTAGAGGGGAAATAACTAGTTTCCAAAGATAATCTTGTTATACATCTTAATTGTATTTTTTTTTTTTTTTTTTTGGAAAGAGGTACAGTTCTATTCAGTTTTTGCCTTGTTTCTCTATAAGGTGTAGGTCATAATTTCTGTGAAGCAAAATTATACCGTTCATTTTGAATTCCTGAGTTTACATCCGAAATATTATAAACTGAGGGGGACAGAAGTAGGAAGGGAAAAAGAAAGAAGTGACACAGGACAAAGAAAAACGCTTCCTTGTACAGTTTCCAAAGCAATTTTTAAAGACTTGCTGAATCAATCGTGTGTTTAAATTATTTTATCATGGAATTTATGTGGAAGGTAACTGCTTTGTTTAAACTTTAAGGTAATAACTTTTTGGAAGTTATTTAGAAGTACCCTTTGGTATACTTATTGTTTAATAAATACTGACTTGAAACATTTTGCACACTAATAAGTCTGTGACATATAAGTATTAATCACCTCCATTAATATTAAAGTGATTTTTAAAGATCCAGAAGCTGGCTTCTGCATTGCTCAATTATGGCATTTTTAATGGTAGTATGCTTTAGGTGAAACAAATTAATATGTGATCATTTTGAAGAAAAGGTGCTCTATTATGTGATGTTTCCGTGTTATAAGATGCCCATTGCTGATAAAGTGTGGTGTGCAGGAATTGTTTTGTTCGTACGTATGAGGTGTGATTATGTTTGTAAAGACCAAGCATTGAACGGGATATCCGCGACCATGTAGTTGAAGTTTCCACTCAGTGAAGTGAGACCGAAGAATTACCCAAAAGAGGATTCTTACTTGGAGTAGCCACCTTGAGAAGTTATCTTGGTATTATAACAGCCCTACTTCCATCCAAACAGTTTTGGGACATCTTTTTGGAATTGTTTTAAAGTCTGTTTGAGTCTCATAAGAAGGTAAATAGACTTTGTTAGTAAACACACCTGAATTTGTACCACAAGTATCCAGCCTCATTACCCATTTTATTCCAATACCTTTGATCCATATGAGTTCAGGCCATTCCCAAACACCAAATCCAGCTTTTTAACAGACAAAAGTGCATGTTAAAGGAGGTTATTTTTTAAAAAGTAACTCCCATGTTCCCAAGCGGTAATTGTCTATACAGTGGTCTGGTAATTGTAATGGAGTCATAACCTCCACAGATTGCTTTAACATAGCTTGTACTTTCTGGCATTTTTATTAAAAATTAAAATGAGTCAATCACTTGAGTTGATAACTCTGTTTTTAATATGACGAGGGAGTTAAGAAAACCAGATTGATCTAAGAGTTATTTATGCACAAGTCATCTACTTAAGGAGTGGTAGATCTCTGAGACCATGGAATTCTTAGATCTGTATTTCTGTTAAGTGCTGTGGATGTTACACTCTCATTGACGAGGACTTTGTTGCTTTGTACTGATTCTGAATACTGTATTTGTTGGACTGACCAGTGCTGTTTTTTTTTAAGCTCTCCTCTTCCTTTTATTGGTGATTTTGTTTTTCTGCCCAAAGACTTTGATGTGACAACAAATAATATGCTTAAAACTAAAGACTCTAGAATGATAAGAATGCTCTAAGAAATTTTCACAAACACTTAAAAAATAGCTGCTTTCTGTGAGAGAAACTAGTTTGGTAGCTGTGGCCTTCCTGCTAGCTGCTTTCAGCAAAAGTCTTTTTCTTTAAATCACTACTGTGGTGCCTGGGTGGCTCAGTCAGTTGAGTGTCTGGCTCTTGATTTCGGCTCATGTCATGATCCCACAGTTGGTGAGATCGAGCCCCGCGTGGGGCTCTGCGCTGACAGCACGGAGCCTGCTTCAGATTCTTTCTCCCTCTCTCCTTTCTCTGCCCCTGGCCCCCCACTCGTGTGTGCAGTCTCTTGCTGTGTCGCTGTCTCTCAAAATGAATAAGTAAATGTTAAAAAAAAAAAAAAACGCTACTTACACTCCTAAATAAATTAAAACCTCTATATGTTTTAGGATGGTTTATTGATTTTTCCTCTTGCTAATAGGGGTCAAAGTTAGTTACGGGACAATACTTTTTTCCTTATGAACAGGAAAGAGTTTCAAATTTTGTTCTTGTAAGAAGTATTTTAAGTTTGTTTACTTTGAGAGAGCAGAGAGGGTGTGCGTATGCATGAGTTGGGGAGGGGCAGAGGGAGAGGGAGAGAGAATCCCAAGCAGGCTCTGCCCTGTCAGCGTGGAGCCCAATACAAGGCTCAATGTCTGGAGGGGGTTTGATCTCACAAACTGAGGTCATGACCTGGGCTGAAATAATGGAGTCTAATGCTTAACCTGCTGAGGCCCCCCAGGTGCCGCCCCTTTTCCTGTGAGAAGTATTAATGATAGCAGCCATTTTTGTGTTTTTTTCCAAAACAACAGCTAAATCTCAACCTTTGTTATATATCTGTTAGATGCTTTCATTTTTCAGTTCTGGATAGTGAAGGAAAACGGGTTTTGTTTGTTTTCAGTGGATTAATCTCCTGCAATTGCCTAAATAAAGTTGCTTGCTTTATGTTAGAATTTAATCAGAACATTGAGGCTGCTTGTGACCTTTCAGTAACTACTATTTTTATTTGTTTGTTTGATAGTGGACTTTACTGGGAAAAATTAGTGTAAAAAACATTCAAATGCATAAAATTTAAAGAAGACCATAAAATTATACCTTTTAGCTATAGTAGTCATAATAGCAATCCCAAATAAGGTAAACCCTAAATTATTGCCTAAGCAAACGCTATTTTGTCAGGCTTCTATTGCAAAGCCCGAGGCAGGAAATACTGCAGTTATTAGAGGTGAGCCCCAATGATGAATTTGCATTTGAAGCTGAAGAAAGGAAAAGAAAACCCAACATAACAGTAACTACTTTTTGCTTTTGGAAGCATAAGGAGTGGGGAAAATGTTGTTTTCCTTTTAGTTGTAGGGTAAAATAGGTGACATTGGCAGGTTAATAAGGTGTAGGGTGTAAATACTCTGTAATCGCACACACATTACGTTGCACAAGTAATTCATTTAGGATAGGCAGTTTTCATTGAATTTTAAAATTCCACTTGCCTGAGAAATGGAATCCTGAAGTCTTTGTAGAAAGCCTAACAGAACAGTGTGTATTTAAAGATTGGTCATGTGGGCTATGTAGCCTAAAAAGATACAATTTATGAATCGTTGAGGCCCTTTATGCAAAAAGATAGGTTTGTTTTGTGTGGCCACAGGTAATTTTGCGTAAAGTTTATTGTTTTGCATGGCGAAAAATAACGAAGATAAACTACTACAACTGTGGTAACCAGAGGCCTGATGTAGCATTTGTTTTAATTATGAAACCATTAAAAAAAGTAAATTGTTACACATAAGCCCAGCATGCAAAACAGATAAAATATAGCTGCTTCTGGTTGAGATTGGGATGGCTGGCTGGAGCCCTGTTGTTTGGTACACCTGTTCTCTCCTACCCAAAGTACCCAGTCAGAGCATCACGGGTGCAGCAAAACGTGCACAGGCATTTGATGCAGACAACCCCATGCTTACTAGCAGCGTGACAGTGGGCACAGTTGCTTCATTTATCAGAGCCACAGTTTTCCTCACCTATAAATGGGGGTGATAACTACCTCATAGGTTTATTGCAGAGCACTAGTTCTGGCCAAAAAAGGGCCTCGTTATCCTCTTACCCTCCGTAAAGTCTAAATCTGAATCCTTATTATCTTGTTGGAATCTTTTAAAAATGTGAATGTTTCAAATGCTGCACACTCCCGAGAATATGTGCTTTCACGCAGACTCGAGATGATGTCAGTCCCCATCATACCTTGACTGATTTATAAGCTCTCCCGAAATGGAACCGACAAGAATTGAACAAGATTGAGTGGCACTCATGTTTCCGCCTCCAAAATTACTTTCATCTTTATCTTGTTTAGCATAGGGGTAAGCTGCTAAAAAGAAAAGTATGTCTGCTTTTACCTAGGTATTTAAGTCAAGTGTTAGAACTAATGTGTATATTTTATAGTTAAATTTTAGAATTTATGGAGAGGAAGGCAATTAATGAGGCCTTTTGCCAGTGTAAAGAATGCTTATCATCTTGGAAGGCAAAATTCTTAATGGAAGACATAGTTCATACTTTTGTTAATAATGTGTAACGGGCTTGCTTACTAATCTTGTGCAAAACTTTATGTGACTTATGTAGTTTATATAAGACAGTTTATATATGTATGCATATATACTGAGAAAGGCCTTAGACATTGCTTTACATATCTTATCTCCAGGCTTTATGTTTATGGCTCAGAAACCGAAGAAACTGGGACATAAAGGTTTTGAGGAATAAAATGAGTATTATTAGTAAAGCTCACATAAGCATCTGAGTAGTTTCTAACAGCACTAAAGTTTCTATCCGGTATAACAGGTAATAGAATGTTGGAACCCAGTTTATGAAGGAGGTAAAACACGGCTTCAACTCTGGTTGAAATAGGGAGAATAAAGGCCTTCCGATTTGCCACCCCCCAATGCTCTTCTCACCATAACTTAATGCTCTGTTTGAACATCAAGAATGATAAAATTGATCAGCTTTACATTAGTAGGAATGCTGTACAATCTATATGATCTACAAAGTTTCTTAATAAAGTTTCCATTTTTTGTGTGCATAAAGCATAAAGACTTTTTTTTTTTTTGAGAGAGAGCGCGTGCAAGCAGGGGAGGAGCAGAGGGAGAGAGAGAGAACTAACAGGTTCCACGCCCAGCACAGAGCCCAAAGCGCGGGGCTCGATCTCATGACCCCGAGATCATGACCTGAGCTGAAATCAAGAGTTGGATGCTAAACTGACCAAGCCACCCAGGCGACCCCATAAACCATCAAGACTTTTAAGTAGCTAATTTGGACTTGAGAAAAAGAAAGGGTTAATCTCAGAAGTAATGGTTTGTTTGTTTGTTTTTTTAATTCCAGATTGCCTCTTCTGTATTCCTTCTTTCTAAATGCTTTCTTCTTGCTTCTACATTACAACATTGCATTCCCATTTCCCCTGTCAGGATGCCCGTCCCGGTGGCGTGCTTTCAAGCTGGCAGAGACTCCACTCTGCTTCGTGGTGGTCATGTTTTAACAAAGTGGCAGATGTACTTTTCTCATTGTTTTAAATAATTCTGAAACGGGAGGAAGTCTGTGCGTCCAGTCGATTAGGGTTACAATTCGAATTCCCTTGTGCGAATGTGCCAACTCTTGGGTGAGAGGAGAGAGCTCAGGCCCCAGCCAGCCAGCACTCTGCTGTTTGGCCGGTGCGGCAGCGTCCTTCCTGGGTCTCCACCTGTCCAGCTTGTGCTTTAAATCTGTCGTGTTCTGAGCGCAGCAGAAGGGTCATGGAGAACCCGAGGTCTTTTCTAATTCAGTCGTGTTTACTCTTTTTCTGAGTTTCCGATTCAGGAGCCCCATCCCCTCGTCCCCTTCCCTGGTTGTCGAATCACCGGTACCATCACTTTCTTTAGTATGCACTGTCTTAATGTTAACTTAAAATCTACGTTCAAAAATGGTAACCTGTTGCATATTTGAAGAGTGTGGGGAATAATAATATATTTGGAGAAAACCTAGTCTCTTATGTTTTCACAGTAACTTCCAAGTTTATTCCATATCATCTACATATTTCATAATTATAAATGTTTTTCATCTCCATGTCAGGCAGCTTTATGTGCTGAAGATAGCCAGAGAGAAGGGAAAGAACAATTTTCTTACCCAGAATGATAGAGGAGGAGCCAGGTTACAGATGCCAGGTTAATAAATAACAAGGCCCAGTTGTGACAGTGACACTTGGAGCCTCCTCTCTATTGTGGTCTTTCTTGTTGCTTGCTTGATTCCTTTTGCTCTGGGCCTCTTAAAACTTGTGAATGGCTGTTTCTGAAAATGCACCTACCCCCTCCCCTAATGGGCAGAAATGGGACTTCATTTTCTAATGAGAGGTGGAAAATCTGTTGGTCAAGAAGCGTGCCTTTTCAGAGAAGACTTGGGGAAACTGATTTTGAAGCGAGAGACGTTGCTTTCCTTCCTCCAAAGAATCTCCTCCTAATAGAAACCTATTACGACCAGGATTGGATATCACAACACTCTTTCCATAAAAGCATTTATCACACGGACATCCAAGAATTTCTCTAGTCTTCCATGGTCTAGCTCTACCTACCTGCCTCTGCAGGACCAGAGGAGTGGGAAGGGGGAAGTCCCTTCCCCCTTAGGTGTCCCCCTCCCGCCCTGTTTCTCGGACCACGTGAGTACTGATTGGCACTAGGGGCGAAGCCACAGTGTGGTAGTTTTCCTTGATGAACTCACCGAAGTTGAGGGTGCTGACCTTTTAGGCTCAGCCTGCATTTGGACTCAACTACCTACGGTCATGGATCTGGTGAATAAAACTGGCATACCGGTTTGTACATGTACCACGAGAAATCGCACATGGACGGGCATACTCAGCCCAGCACGGTTGCTGACTGAATTTGCTCTGTAGAAGCCCACTTTATGGTCTGATGAGAAAGATGAGTTTGTTCTAGACTGCATCAATGCCATGTTCCGGTACTGTGCTCTGCACTGAAGATAATGCTTGTGAACAAAGCCGAAAGCATAGTTCTTCCTGCAGGCACACCCACGGGGAATCAGAAGGAGGGTACTTAAGTGAATTGAATGATGGAACTAAGACCGGGTGACGTTCCGCTTCCCCTGAGAAGTGCTTGGCTGGGCAGTACTTTTCCTAACGTCTTGATTTCTTTCCCTCACGTCTCTTTCACAACATTTATTGGTAGCTTCGTTCTTTACATTAAGTACAAACACTGGCCTACTTCCCACTCAAACTCCCTCCTGAAGCCATGCATGCGACATGTAAGTGCCCGCAGGTGGGTGTCCAATCCCTGCCCACTCGTTTAGAAAATGAATTGGTACAAAGGAGATGGGTGCAAACACGCTCCCTCTGTTTGGAGTTTCTTTTCCCAGTTGAGGGCATGTTTAGTGATCACACTGACTGGTTCTGTTCTGAGATCACGTCCACTGGAAGCCGGAGGACCCTCCTGCTGAGTTGGTGTTAAGCTGCCACCAAAGTCAGCCAATGCCAGCCAGCTCAGTTAGCCCCGCTTCTACCTTGGGCTGACATTTTTACTATCGTGAGGTTTTCTATTTAGGAAGATTATTACCTGCTCATCTTGGATTTTGCTGTGATATTTCCTTTTTTTTTTTTTTTTAAGTTTATTGAGAGAGCCAGAGAAGCAAGTGGGGGAAGGGCAGAGAGAGGGAGAGAGAGAGAATTCCAAGCAGGCTCTGCACTGTCAGCGCACAGCCTGATGTGGGGCTCAAACTCGTGAAACCTTGAGATTGTGCTCTGTGCCAAAACCAAGAGTCGGACACTTAACCGACTGGGCCACCCAGGCACCCTTTGCCGTGATATTTTCCATCAAAGACCTCAATAATACTTCACTTTTGTCCGTTTTAGGTTCCCTTGCTAGCATTCAAAATTACAAGAGGAATTTCCCAAGAGTAGCAACTGTATTCTTCGATAGCTATGGTCTTACTGTAATTTTTTTTTTAATTTTTTATGTTTGTTTTTGAGAGAGAGACAGAGACAGAGTGAAAGTGGGGGAGGGGCAGAGAGAGAGGGAGACACAGTCCAAAGCAGTCTCCAGGCTCTGAGCTGTCAGCACAGAGCCTGACACGGGGCTCGAACCCATGAACCGGCAGATCATGACCTGAGCCCAAGTCGGGTGCTTGACCGACTGAGCCACCCAGGCGCCCCAATTGTGATGTTCTTAAATTCTCATCTGTTCTTGTGCTTATTGCTCCATACACTTCTACAACTTTGCTCAGGAAACAGCCTGTGTAATCACCACACCCCTGCACAGGACAGAAAATGAGAAGTTAACCTTTGCTGTAGAGCGAGTGCATGGAGGAGGAACAGAAAAGAGGGAGAAAGAATCCAAGCAGGCTTCAGGCTGGCAGCCAAGAACCCGAGGCGGGGCTCAATCCCAGGAGCCCTGATAGGACCTGAGCTGAGATCAAGAGTTGGACGCTTAACCCACTGCACCACTTAGGTGCCCCTGGATTATACTTCTATGTATCTCTTGAATCTGTTTGCGGGTCTTCACCTCTTCTATCAATGTCCTACTGAGATTAAAAAAACAAACAAAAAAACAGGTTAAGAATGTGTAAGATGAATTATTTTGTTCTTCCAGTACCCAAAGGCTTGATAAATTGTATAAGCCGAGAGCTGTAATTTTAGGGCCTCTGAAGTTCAGTCTTCTTATGGTTCCAAACTAGAAATGGATAGTCACAACACCGATGAAGATGGAGAAACACAAATACAATTTGCAGGAAAATTACTGTCCACCTGCCTCTGCATTGTTTCTGCCCTTAGCCGATTTTGGTGACTGCCAGTTCATGTGTGCTCTACGAGTGCTATGTGTGTATTTTAATTGTTGGAAAATCTAGAGAAAAACTAGGGTGATGGGATAGGGTTAAAGGCTAAAATGCTCAGACAGCCAACGTGGTTGCCTAGGAAAATTAGAAGGGGCCACAGGGATTGTGCTGTTTTTATTTTCCACACTTGCTCATATTTTTCATTGCTATTACCCTGAACATCAAAAACCAAATCCCTCAGCACAGGACAGTAGAACGGTCCAGTTGATTTTCAAATACCATGGACTGAAGGTGTTTGGGCCGGGCTTGTACTGTGCTTGGTACTAAGAAATGGGGCTGTTGAACAAGATAAGTTCCCTTTCCTTTTAAAGTTTATTTGCTAGACTGGAGTCATCCAGACACTGGGATTCCAGCCATCATTGTTTGGCATTAAGGCTCCATCTTAACAGAAAATGATCCTTGGGGGCGGTAAGGGGCTGGGATCTCAGTTCCTCCTCTCAGTTTCCCGAGAACAGGGTTTTAAGAAGACCCAACGATGTTACTTGGGTTGGTTTCGCCTTAAGTGTAGTCTCCTTCCCTGCCTCCAGCCACAACAAGCCTAGACCTAAGAATGCTTTCAGTGTGCTGGGTCGGTTATGGGGTGGGGCAGAGGGCTGTGCTTAAGCGCCCAAAGAAGACTTGTTGGAGATGTCAAGGCCAGGGGGCAGCATCGGCAAGGAAGCTGGGGACCCAGAGCTTTTGATTCCCTAATTTCTCCTTGAATCTGGCTTTTAGAAAAATATGCAAAACAACATAAAAGTGGGAGAGATCGATGGAAAAACAAATCTCTTACGGGACGCTGGCTCCAACTCATCGATACCTGCTGTCGGGAGCCACTGAGGTCCTTCCCGGGGGAGGGGAAGAGCGACCCCGGCCACTGCTAGCGCCTGCGCACTGGCGACGACCTGCGGGCGGAAGCACCGGGATCTAGACACTTTCGCACTCCGTGAGAACGGCCCGATTAAATATTTCTGTATTCTGTTGCTGCTGAACCTATGCCGCGGTGAAAACCCCCGAATCCCCGAGTGTTGGGATTGTTTGTTAGCTGTCTCTCCGCTCCGCAGGCACCGCCCAAGACAGCCCCCAGTGAGCGTTGCGAAAGCTCGGGGTCCTGGGTTTCTATGACAACACGCAGGCGTTCCGGGAAAGGGCGAAGCGATCAGATGTCTGGCGGGAAACACAATTCACAGGTACCGGCTCCAAGTGCGTGTTTCCCATCACGTCCATTGCCGCCTGGGCGCGCCCCCTGACCCGCCCGGAGTCCGCGGAGGCGGCGTGCTCAAGGACGCTGCGTGTCGGGAGGCCGGGGACCGGAGCTCCCCACCTGGACCGAGGGGCGCCCTTCGGGTGGGGCCCGCGGTAGGTGGGTGGGCCGAGCGTGCCCTTCCCGGCCTGGACCCAGACCCTGACCCACCCGTAGGCTTCAGTCGGGTCAGGTGATGTGAGAGAACCCAGAAGTCTCCCCAAAGAAGGAAAACCCACGCCAGATGTATTATAAACTCTGATCTTAAGACTCAAAACTCTGATCTTTGCATATTTTTCTAAAATGCATATTTTTGCATATTTTTCTTAAACACTTAATGGGACTCCCCCCCCCCCCCCCCTTTTTTTTTTGTCTGCAGGACAGTGTGGCAAACCTGCCAAATCCCAGGACGCTGAGGATTTGTTTCTAAGTTAGCTTTTTGGAGGGACGTTCCAAATTACTAAAGAAAGTGGTAGGAGGCATTGTTGATTATGTCTCTTCCAAAAACGCCCTCCACATTGCTAACCTCCGTGTCAACGGCAGAGGGCAAAAAATTAAAAGTCTCTGCATCCAAGGAAGAGACAGGTAAAGTTCTTCATGGATCCCGCAGACATCAGTGATCATGGCCGTAGTCGGAACTCACAATCCACAATCCATTCACCTTTTTCCAGAATCTGAGATATCAGGCTACCTTAATTAGTTGCATTTTCCAATACACTCGTTTCAATAAAATAAAAAAAAACATTCCTTTTATAGTATTTTTGAGTCAGAGTCCTGCCTCACTACTCCACCTAAAGACTAATTTTTGTTTTCAGATGTTGAGTTTTTTGTTTGTTTTATTTATTTATTTTGAGAGAGACAGTACTAGTGGGGAAGGGAGAGAAAGTATCCCAAGCAGGCTCTGCGCTGCCTGCACAGAGCCTGATGCAGGGCTAAAACCCAGTAAACTGGGAGATCATGACCTAAGCAGAAACCAAGAGTCCCACGCTTAACTGACTATGCCACCCAGGTGCCCCAAATGATGATGAGCTTTATATTGTGTTATTATTTAAAATTTTTTATATTTATTTATTTTTTAGAGAGAGTGAGTGAACAAGCACGAGGGGGGGAACTAAGGATCCATAGCAGGCTGTGTGCAGCGATGCCCAATGAGGGGCTGGAACTCATTGTGAGATGATGCCCTGAGCCCAAGTCTGACGTTTAACCAACTGAGCTGCCCAGGCTCCCGGTTTTATATTGTTTTAAATTCACCCATTTTAGGTACCAATAGTTGCATGAAACTATTTTTTTTGGTACCTGGTCTCTGACTTTAAGGAACCAGTTTGTATCGGGTTTTAGTAATTATTCTTAAGAATTCCTTATTTAAGAATTTTCTTTCATATACAGATAATGCAGATCTGTACTAGAATAATAATCAGCTAGGGGCGCCTGGGTGGCGCAGTCGGTTAAGCGTCCGACTTCAGCCAGGTCACGATCTCGCGGTCCGTGAGTTCGAGCCCCGCGTCAGGCTCTGGGCTGATGGCTCAGAGCCTGGAGCCTGTTTCTGATTCTGTGTCTCCCTCTCTCTCTGCCCCTCCCCCGTTCATGCTCTGTCTCTCTCTGTCCCAAAAATAAATAAACGTTGAACAAAAAATTAAAAAAAAAAAAAAGAATAATAATCAGCTAGACTCATTCCTACTCCCATGCTAACCTCCCTCCAACACTTTGATCTTGTTTTTAGGGAAGATTTCGCTAAAGCCCTACCCAGCATTTTTTTTTTCCTGTTGTGATATTCTAACTCCTTTTCAAACATTCAAGAGATAAAGAGATTTGGTCATGTGAACTTGAGAAGTTTTGTTGGTGAACAGGAAGGTGTGACCTTGTAGAAATTAACAGAAGCCATACTTTGTGAGGGATGCAGATCTGTTAAGAGTGACAGCCCAACCCTCCTTGACTGACTTCATAGGAAGCCTTTTCCTATTTATCTCCCCCCCCCCCCCCCCCATTCCCCATCTTCACAATCCCTCTGCCCTAGTCAGGCTGAGTGGAACATTCGTACTGTTCCTGCTCAGCCGATTTTCTCAGATGATTCCACTCTTCATTGCCAACAGTCCTAATCCTGCTTTTCCTCTTAAACCCGATTCTGATCGCTTCCACTCTACAAATGCCCCAATTTAATGTCGATTATTCTCACCTTTGACTTTACACAGAAATAATTACTCAATAATTTGACAGTTTTGAGGAGAGATCTGTCATTCTCACATCAAAGGGGAAATAGACATTTCCATCATTTTAAGACTATCCCGTTTCATTGAGCAAGTGAAGTGAGTTTAATTTTCAATTTGGAATGTGGAATAATTGTGCATCAGTTTTTGAAGCTGTGTGTGGTGTAAAAGTGAGGGGGGCAGGCAATTTTTTTTTTCCCTTGACAAGATGATGTTCAGTGTTTAAAATAGCGTTATGTTTCTGGCAGCTAGAAGCAGTGTTTTCTCTGTTGGAAATATACAGATGGTATTGAGGCAGCGTGGGAACCTCCGAACTAAATCTACAAAAAACTACAGCAGGTTTTTCTTTCCCGTTACTTTCTTAGGACTGCCTGAACTAACGGAGAAAAAAACTATGGTGGATCGTTCAAAACCCCTTCCTTCATCCCTTCAGAATGAGTTCATCCCTGAGGAAGTTCTTCTTTCTCTGGCCTCTGCAGCCAATGCTGGTCCTTGTCCTGAAAACTTACTGCCTCCTAAGAAGACTAAAACCCCAAAGGTGAACATACACATACATCGAGTACTTGGGAACACATGTCTTCTTGGTATCCGGCTCATTAAGTATTTATTGAGCGTGTTATTGTTAAAAACCAAAATTCAACTGAGTCAATTTGAAGACCTAATTGGCTTTCTTCAGCAATTCGTGAATCAGGCAGCATCCCAAATGGGAAGTGGAAAGGAGTTCTGAGGAACTGTACAAAATAGAGGGCTTTTACTGGTAGAAGGGGTCAGGGACAAGGAAGTCATTAACAAAAGAAAGGATTATTTCAGGCAAGGTCATCTTCCCCTTGGGGGAAGGGTGGGAGCCTATCAGGCTGATTACCTCACTCGTGCTGATCAGGAACTTCCAGCTGATGGGCTTAAAACGCCCCTTTGGGAGATGCCAGAACTGCGGTTAGGTAAGATGTTACGGAAATGTTGGTTTGCTGATGTGGGGCTTAGCACATCTTACTCCATTTTGGGCCTGTTGTTTCTTTTTTTAACACTATGTATTCTTGATTGTCTTTCAAAATACTTTAAAATTAATTTCCTAGTTTGAAAACTAAAATCGTTTGTACCAGTGTTGCCAAGGAAATGCTTTTTTAAATTTCTTTTTTTTTTTTTTTTAACGTTTATTTTATTTTTGGGACAGAGAGAGACAAAGCATGAACGGGGGAGGGGCAGAGAGAGAGGGAGACACAGAATCGGAAACAGGCTCCAGGCTCTGAGCCATCAGCCCAGAGCCCGACGCGGGGCTCCAACTCACGGACCGCGAGATCGTGACCTGGCTGAAGTCGGACGCTTAACCGACTGCGCCACCCAGGCGCCCCAGGAAATGCTTTTTTAAATGTGATTTACCTAAGCGAGCATTACTACTCTTAGTCTTGATATTTTCCTTTCACTTTGGAATTGTCCTAGTTTCACTTTTCCTCCACAGTATTGAATGAGAATTCTTTTTCTCCTCAGACTATCCAACTGCCCTTAATGTAAACCTTGGAAAGGATTAAGGATTGATTTCATTTGACTACAGCGCCCTCTGCTGTGTATTCATATATTTGCCTTTTTTATCCCCAGGGCACTCTTCCGCGTCCGACTGACCAAGTCTGGCATCACCCTGTTCGAAGAACTAAGTTCAAGTACCTGATTGACCATCCTGTTTCCCTAACGGGTGCTGGAAGGTAAAGAGGCAGATGCAGATGAATTGAGTCATTTTCTCATTTTATCTCATTTCTTTGGGAGCATCACAGTTGGAAAAAATCATAGAATCAAAGATTTTAAGTTTAAAGCCTGCAGTATATTTGATGAAGCAGAATACAATCTGAAGAAGGTACAGGACCATCCTTCTGTGTGTCTGGTTATTATCTCTACCTACTTTTGGTTTGTTTAGATTTGCTTTTGCATGCCTTTCTGTACTTGTCCTCACTCTTCTGTCCCTTGTCGTCCCCTAGTAAAAGAGACCAGATCTGATAGAGTGCCTTTAATGCCTCTTCGCCTGTTCATTTAAGAAGAGTGAGGTAGCATAGCTTCATGAAAACCTTGAAAAGCAAGTGCTTACTCCCTGGTTTTCCTCAGAGTGAAAGCTTAACTTTTACACTGTTTCAGATCAAATCAGCAAGCACTATTTGTTGTTTTTATACCATTCCTAAAAATATTCTAAATGTCACCATTTTCCCTGGGAGGATTGCGACCTGCTCATTTTCTCTGCCTGGTCCATTTATCAGTTGTATGCCCCTCATGAGACCGCTTCATCTGAAAGAAATGTTGTGTAGGTTATTTAGTCTGAGTTCCATTTGCTCATTTGTAGAAAGAGAATAATGGCCTTACTCCATTTTGTGTACCTCCCAGGGATATTGTGAAAGAAGGTATTATAAAGGGGATAATGGACAATGCTGTCTAGCTAGCTAGCTAGCTATCAAGCCCTACACCCGACATGGGGCTTGAACTCACGACCCTGAGGTCGGGAGTTGCATGCTCCACCAACTGAACCAGCCAGCTGCCGGTAAATATAAGCTGTTATTACCCAGCTATGTCTCAGTGCTAGAAAAAGTGGCAGGAACTTGGGCTATTAACTTTTATGTCCTGGGGCTTTAGTGTCAAAATATCTGTACTTTATACCTTCAGATCATGGTTATAATTATTAGTAGTAATAATTGGTAGTTACGAGATGTTTGAAGTACTTTGAAAAAAATAATAAGCTATATCTGAGTGTGGCAATAACCCGACATTAAAGTTCTAGTGTCAAATGGCTTCTGACTTGGAAGTTTTAAACCATGAAGATCTTCACTGTGGTAAAAAGGATAATGGCCTTCCCCCAGATGTTCTCACTGTAGCTCAGGACCTGAGTACATACCTTACATAGCAAAAGAAACTCTGCAGATGTGATTGAGGTTAAGGACTTTGCGATGGAGAGATTACCTGGATTCTTGGGATGGCCCAACCTAATTGCCTCAGTCTTCAGAGTGGAAAAAGAAGGAAGTTGAGTGGTTGGAGAGATGAGGTGGAAGGAGGACAGATTCAAAGTGCAAGAGGGAAGGGATTCAGCCTACGATTGCTGGCTTTGCAGATGGAGGAGGGGAGGATACAAGCTAAGAATTGCTGTCGGCCTCTAGAAGCTGGGTATGGCCCTCAGCTGCCAACTTTCCAGGAAACAGGGACCTCGGTCCTAGTACTGGAAGAAATTTGAGTTAACTCCAGTGGACGTGGAAATGGATCTTCCCCTAGAGCATCCAGAAAGGAGTGCAGCCCTGCAGGCACCTTGATTTTACCCCGTGAGACCCATGTTGCACTTCTGACCCACAGACTGTAAGATAATAAACCTGTGTTGTTTAAGCCGCTAAGTTTGTGGTGATTCATTATGGCACCAGTAGAAACCTAGTACATGTATGCACGTATGACATGAGAAAGCTTGTACATGTATACATGTATGACATGAGAAAGCTTGTCTAGCAACCTTAAATATTTAGAGCACAGAAGTAAAATAGAAAACAACCCAGCAAATAGCCTCTGAGTAATGTTTTTCAACAGCTTTATCAGTCAGAGTTCAGGGCAGAAAATAAAACCTATTTTAGGCAGCAAATCAACTATTTACAAAATGGTTGGAAGGGCTAAAGGAGCAGGTGTGGAGCACTACTTTTGAGAATAAGGCTCAGAACAGAATGGAATTCACCCCTGGTGCAGGCTATTTACCTCCAAGGCTGCGAGAAGAGGGCCCCTTGGGGCCCCTGTCAGTTAAGCATCTGATTCTTGATTTTAGTTCCGGTCATGATCCCAGGGTGGTGGAATCAGCCCTACATCAGGCTCGATGTGAGTGTGGAGACTGCTTGAGATTCTCTCCCTCTCTCTGCCCCTCTCACCTACTCATGCATGCTCTCTCTCTCTCAAATTAAAAAAAAAAAAAGTGTATGCCTCCTTGAACAGACATTTGTCCAAAGAAGATAAAACTAGCCAACATGCACATGAAAAGATGCTCAACATCATTAGCCATAAGGAAATGCAAATCAAGCCACGAAGAGATGCTATTTCACACCTTCTAGGATGACCATAGTCAAAAAACAGACGATAACGGGCATTTATGAGGATGCAGAGACGTTGAAAGTGTCAGACATTGCTGGTGGGAATGTAAAATGGAGCAGCCTCTTTGGAAAACAGTTTGACAGTGCCTCAAAAATGTAAACATAGGCCCCTCACATGACCCAGCAATTCCACTCGTAGCTGTGTACCCAAGAGAATTGACAAGATATGTCTGCACAAAAACTTGCATGAGTGTTCATGGCAGTATTATTCGTGCAGCCAAAACGTGGAAACAAACCAACTGTCCATCAACTGCTGAAAAAATAAACAAAATGTCATCTGCCATAGAATATTATTCAGCCATAAAAAGGAATGTAGTACTGATAAGAGCTACAACATTGACAAACCTTGAAAACATGCTACATGAAGGAAGCCAGTCATAAAAGGGCACACGTGTGTTTCTGTTTCTATGAAATGTCCAGGATAGGCAAATCCGTAGAGAGAAAATTAGATAACTGGTTGCTGGGGGTGAGGCTGGGGAGGAGAGTGGGGAATTACTGCTAGTGGGTAAAGATTTTTTTGGGAGATGATAACAATAGTCTAGAACTAGATTCTGGTGGTCGTTATGCAACTTAATGAATATATTAAAACTTGTAAATTGTGAATATAGGAAAAACTTGTGACTAAACTAAAAACTTGTAAATTGTACTCTTTAAAAAGGTGAATTTTATGGTATGTGAATGATACTGCAATAATAAACAAAAAAAGTCCCCTTAACTGTGATCCAAGAATCAGGAAGCTGAAATCATAAAGCTGTTACTGCTGTCACTGCACTGCCCCTCTGGATCTGGGTAGCTGGAGAGTGGATTCTGGCATGTTGCTTCAGGAAAACCACTTCTCCATGGTGTTGCTGGCAAAATCCGCTGAAAGCATGACAAGAAAATGGCTTCTCTCTCACTTCTACCTCTAAAATCTTGCAAAAGTGCATCTACTGTGGAACTTATTTATTTTTCAATACGGAATGCTTCACGAATTTGCATGGCATCATTGCACAGGGGTCATGCTAATCTTCTCTGTATTGTCCCAATTTTATTTTATTTTATTTTATTTTTTTTTAATTTTTTTTTTCAACGTTTATTTATTTTTGGGACAGAGAGAGACAGAGCATGAACGGGGGAGGGGCAGAGAGAGAGGGAGACACAGAATCGGAAACAGGCTCCAGGCTCTGAGCCATCAGCCCAGAGCCCGACGCGGGGCTCGAACTCACAGACCGCGAGATCGTGACCTGGCTGAAGTCGGACGCTTAACCGACTGCGCCACCCAGGCGCCCCTGTATTGTCCCAATTTTAGTATATGTGCTGCCGAAGTGAGCACTACTTATGGAGCTTAATTCATGCCCAGAACCCTGGCTGCAGGGGTGTCTGGGAAAGTGCTTTCCAACCCTTCCAATCCGAAGAGGGTATCCTCCCCGCCACCCCCCACCCCCCGACCCCCAACATCAGTGCCTGCCATATTCCGGTAAGGTTTCAGAAACATAACCAGACTGTCCTCAAGACACTTCTAGCTTAAGAAGTCATTACCTGAATCGTCAAGAAAAGATTATATTGAGTTACACATATTCTGTTCAAGAAAGCCACAGAGTTTTAAATACATTTTAGAAAGACTTAATGTTTTTCAAAAAGCATACCGCAGGGATTTGGAAAATCACTATCTCTGAAATACCTCATTCCCTGGCAACTTCAGATAAAAAAACATGCTTATTTATGAACATAACCAGTGATGATTTGAAGAAAACATTTGAAGGATGAATTTAGTTTGATAATCTGGGGGACCCAGTTTTTATATTGTGGCTCAGAATCTAAGTTGTTTTTGTTTTTTGCTTTTTTTCTAAATAAAAATAGGTTTTCCAGAAGAGTGGAAGCAGGTGATTTTCCACAAGAGTTTTATGAGAAATAAAACATATCTCTATTTTTTAATGAAAAGTTATATTCCAAAAAATAGACCAAATGTTTCCTCTAAAAATAAAGATAACCAATAATTTAATAGAAATATAAAGCCTCCTAAAATTACTCTTAGAAAATTTGAATGACACTTACCAAACCAAAATTTCCCTTCAAAAGATGTATATGTGTATATATATGAACCATTCATTGTTTTTAGCTAACAAAGTTGTATTGGCCAATCTCTGGCAGTTACTGGTGTAATAGTGACTAATGTCCCATCATCCTGAGAGCGTCTTTCTGAAAAAACAACTTTATTGAGATATCTTTGGCACAAAAATTGTGTATATTTAAGGTGTACAATTTGATGTTTTAATAAATGTATACATTGTGAAAAGATCACAATCAAGCTAAATAACTTATCTGTCACCTCTATATAGTTAGCATTTATGTGTATGTGTGGTAAGAAGATTAAATTTAAGATATATTAGCACATTTCAAATGCACAATAGAGTATTGCTAATTAACATCACCATGCTGTACATTAGATCTCCAGAACTCACTCATCTTGCATAACTGAAACTTTGTACTTTTTGACCAACATCTCCTCATTTCTCTCCCTCCCTTTATACCCTCATTTGACATATGAATGAAATCATACAGTATTTGTTTTTGTCTGGCTTATTTCACTTGGCATAATGTTCTCCAGTTTCACCCATGCTATCACAAATGGCAGGATTTCCTTTTTATTTTTATTTTTATTTATTTAAATGTTTTATTTATTTAAATGTTTTATTTATTTTTGAAAGAGAGAGAGAGAGAGAGAGAGAGAGAGAACAAGTGGGGGAGGGGCAGAGAGAGGGAGACACAGAATCCGAAGAAGGCTCTAGGCTCTGAGCTGTCATGTCAGCACAGGATTTCCTTTTTAAAGGCTGAATAACATTTCAGTGTGTGTGTGTGTGTGTGTGTGTGTGTGTGTGTGTGTGTATGTACATTTCTTCATTCATTCACTAATGGACATTCAAGTTGTTTCCATATGTAAGCTATTGTGAATAATGCAGCAGGGAACATGGAAGTGTAGATATCTTGTCAAGAACCAGGTTATTTTCCTTTGGATATAAACCCAGAAGTGGGGTTGGTAGATCATATGGTAGTTCTATTGTTTATTTTTTAAAGGAAGCTCCATACTATTTTTCATAATGGCTATACCAATTATAATTGGAGGGACAGAGACATGTGAAAATCACGTGCAGTAAGTGACATGATTATAACTGTGCTATAGGATGATGAATCTGGAAGAAGTGTGTAGAATATACTAGAGAGACTTGAGAATCCACATTAAAAAGTATGGACAGCTTGGACTAGTGATTTGGCATTGGCAAGAGACAATAGGATCAAATACTAGAGTGATAATGAGGGTGACTGTAAAATTAATGAGTGTTAGTGATATATGGAAATTAGGGCAATGGATGGGAAGGAATCAACTATATATGCTGAGATTTTGATGAATGGAGTGGTGGTACTTCCTGACAGAATTAGTGAGGATAGGAGGGTGAAAAGTTAGAATGGAGCGAGAATTATCCAGTGGTATATATAGAGAGAGGTAACAAATGTGATAAGGTGAGATTTGACGGCATTGCTTAGAGAGAAAGCATAGGGAAAGAAGACAGAGGGATGAGGTCAGAATGTTGCAGAACATTTCCCTTTAGTAGGCGGGAGGTCATAGAGAAGTCCAAGAAGGAGTAGTTACGGCAAAAGAACAAGGAGAATCCAATAGCACAGAGGATAGAGGAAAGGAGAGTGTTTTTATTTTTATTTTTTATTTTTTTATTTATTTATTTATTTTTTTTTTATTTTTGAGACAGAGAGAGACAGAGCATGAACGGGGGAGGGTCAGAGAGAGGGAGACACAGAATCGGAAACAGGCTCCAGGCTCTGGGCCATCAGCCCAGAGCCCGACGCGGGGCTCGAACTCACAGACCGCGAGATCGTGACCTGGCTGAAGTCGGACGCTTAACCGACTGCGCCACCCAGGCGCCCCAAGGAGAGTGTTTTTAAAAAGAGAGATGATCAACCCTGGGAAATATTACAGGGAAACAGTGGAAGGGAAGAACTGATGACTTAGCAGTGGAAAGTCATCAGCTTTTTAGAGTGGTTTCAAAGAGATGGAGATGGAAATCAAGACTGCAAGGAAATTTCAAGGAATCTGATGTTTAACAGAGTGAGAGATCCATTGATCAATAAATAGGTCGTGATAACATGACAGCAGTGCATGGTCAAGGGAAGATTTTTAGAAGGGGAAGAGACTTGAGTTATAGACCAAAGTTATATTCCAAGAGAAGGGGAGACACACAGAAAGCAGACTGATGGAATGAGATCCCAAAGGATGTGGCTAAGGATGAAATCAAGGACATCAATGGAGGAAATAACCCTGGGGAAGAGAATGTATCTTAGCCTGAAGTTGAAGGAGGGGAAAGAATTTGTGAAGTGAATGAGAAATGTGAGGTGGAGAAGAGGAAGAGTGGGATGGGGGTGGGGGTGGTTCATGTCTAATACCTCAGCTGTCTTAGTGACGTATGAGGACAGGAGACTGGTTCTGTGCCCCTTTTCATGCACTAGAAGGACCTTACCTACTCTTATCCAGTAGCCAGACAGAAAATTTATTTTCTGAATATATTTTTCTTATTTTTTAGGGATATTTCTTTTCTGTATGATGTTAAATATGTTAAAGGAGAGACTAGGGAGAGTTCGCTTTGTCCCCCACGTTTGGACCGTTCGTTACAGTCAAATGATGGTGTCATTGTGCCTCATAAGGTAAATAGAGTATTTAACAAATAATTTCCTCTTTCTGTACTTAAAAAAAATCATTTCCTTAAAATATAAAGCAATGTTGTACTATAACTGTATTGCTTATTAGTTTTGTAGCACTTTCTAATTATTTCTAGGAAAGGGTATTTAGTGTGAAAAGATCTAGAATACCTTATTTATCTAAGTGGATAACTATATAACTATAGTTACAGAAATCTAGAAAATACAGTATAGGAGACTGGGGTTTTTTTTAATTTTCTGTTTAAGGCTGTAGAATTCTTATTTTTGGCATATTGCTAAGGTGAATTTTAGAGTCAGTGGGTTACTGAATGTAGGGACATGTGTAAATAATACTAAAACCAAGGCTCTTTAATTTATGGTTATTTTTTTAATGTGTTCTCTGCTAACAGTTTTTTACTACTTGCCATGATCCATATTAGTTACTGATACTGTTCTCTCTGTAATCAAAATCGCTTAACTTAATAAATAGTATCCCTTTGGGATAGGAGTGTTGATTTATGCAATTCAGTTTTTTTCATTTACTAATGTTTTCGTTCTTGTCCATCTTTCTTTTTAAGCCAAAGAAACTAACAGACACTTTGATTCCTGAAGAATTTCATATTGTGTCAAATACAGGAGTTTCAGGTTTGGAGTGTTATGATGAGTGAGTACTGTGATATGCACACACTGCCTATCTGACGGGTGGAACTGTTTCCTCCTTCCCAGACACAGAAGAACCTGAGAATGGTGCACCCATGTCTACATTGAAATAGGGAAACATTTGGCTTTCCTTCCTAAATTTAAGAAAGGTGTCAAAAACTAATGAAAAAGTTTTATTGAAAAAAGTTTCCGATTTCACTGGTCAAATTGTTCTGTGTCTTTGCCTACTATTTAATTTTGAAATAAACAATTGATCTTTAAAGAAAAGAAAAAGGATCTTTGTTCTGAATGCTTGCCTGTGCCTCTTTAGCAATGGGTTTTGAGCCATGGCCATGGAGACAAAGGAAAGTAGCCCTGTGAGCTGACATCTCATAACTAACACACCCTCGATGGCTTCGCTCCAGCCTGTGCACTTGTCATCTCCAGTTTTCTTTGTCATCCTGCTTATGGGGTGAAAACTGGGATCTTGCTTATATTTGCTGAAACAGTGTGTGAACGTTTCATAGTTTAAACCACAAGAACTTTGGACTAAGGTCTTATAACAAAATCTCCAGAGGCTGTCTTGCCAGTTCATGTTATACGGCATGTCCTTATGATAGTGGCTTTCAGAACAATATTTTGCCAAAGAGAACTAAATGGAATTCATTTGGGGGGGGGGAATTTTTTATTTTTATATAATTTCAAAAATTATATAAAAGTTATAAAAATAGGAAGGACAAGGAGCTCTCATGTACTCTCTATTTTAACTCACTGAGTATTTACATTTTGCCTTATTTATTTTAAAATACACATATACATAAACACGTTAAAACTGTTCAAAAGTAAGTTGGAGATGTCATGACCTGTTATCATCAAATATTTCAGTGTAAATTTCCTAACAACCCACCAGCTGTAGATATTTTTGATGACTTTTTTAGCGTCATCATTTCTCATCTGTTTATTAGTTAGCATTTTACCATATGGACTCAAGGATTTCTTTTTTTTTTTTTTTCCCCAGGGAGTTATAATTCTTTACTGCGATTATTTATTTTTATGTTCAAAACTTCTTTGATTTGGCCAGTGTTAGCTCCTTTGATCTGGCTTGTATTCTCTTTGGGCATGTCCCCATCATTCTTTGAGTGTTTCCTTATTTTCTGATTCAATAAGATTTCCAGGTTCACCCTGTATTTCCCAACTCAGGCTGTGGAATGAGCTATGTCGCTTCTCCTGGGAGTACTGATTCCTTTTGGTGGAGAATGGTACTTAGAAATCACGATCTGGATAGTGGGTGTGTCCATTGCTCCTGGGGTATCATTGCTTCTGGTTTCTCTCACTCATTTTTGAAACTTTATTTTGAATTTTTATGTTCTCTGGAGATTTTTCACTGATCTAAATTCTGAAAGTGGACCTTATTAACCAACTTGAGTTCTGGTAAGGGGCAGAACCAAAGAAAATGCTTATTAACTAGGGGAAGAAAAAGACACATAAATAATAATGAATTAGATGAATTACCATGTGGTTCTCATTGTGATACTCATTTAAATGTAAATTTAAATGTGATACTCATTTAGATATGGTTGGGAGTTAGGTAGACTGGGTTCTAGTTTCATCCTTGCTTATTTATTTTATAACCTGTTTCATTACTTAACTTTGTTGACTTCGGTGTTCTTAGAACACCCTTCCACCTTTGAAAAGGCATTTAAAAAGAAGAATCAAGAAAGTTTTCATATTTTAACATATGGAGAATGTGATTAAAGCTCCTTTAGTGAAAATATTCCAAATATGATAAATATCATTACATCTGTGTCTGTAGATATGTAGGTATGATCTTGTGTGTAAAATGATGCACTGTTTTGATTGCCTCCAACCTTCTCCATTTGATTAGGTTTTAGGTTCATCATGTTGTCATATGTGATAAACAGGCCAGTTAATTTTCTCCCAGTAATATTGACCCGTTTTATTTATTGCAGCAAATATACTACTCTCCTCACAGATAATGAAAACAGGCTATTGCTCTTCCCATCCATGTAAGTATGGTTTATTTTTGAAAGTATTTCTTAGAAGGAAAATATGCATATTTTTATTTTTCATAGTACTTTGTTATACAGAAAATATTAAAATTGTAGCAGAAACCCAATAATTGTCCCCAATTCTATCATCTAATCAGTGTTTTCATTTGTCCAATTGCATATTCAATTTTACATATTTATAATATTTAAGTACTGCAAAATATTTTTTTTAGTTTTAAATTTCTTTCTTCTAAAATTTTATTTTACTGTGGAAGGAACACTTAACATGAGATCTAGCTTCTTAACAATTTTTTTTCAATACAGTGTCAGTGAGTCTAGGCACAATGTTGTACAGCAGATGTCTGCTACTATTGTCTCCTTTTTCCTTCTTCTTACCTCTCCTTTTCTTCCTATCTTCTCTCTTATCTTTCCTCCCTTTTCTTTTCTTACACTGTGAAGTAACCAGTATTAACAGCTTGGTATTTACCTCTCCACATTTTTCCTCTGTTCTTACAATCCTACACAATAAGTGTAGAGAATTTTTGGAGGGAACTATTATTTTCTTTACAAAAAAGAGGGCTATACTGTTTACATTTTCTTTTTCCTTTTTCTTCTTCTTTTTTTAATGTTAGTACTGGTATAACCCACTAGATCAGTACAAGCGCTACTAGATGTAGTAGGACTAATGCTTTAAAATATCACAAATATTTGATACTGTATACATTTTCTGTATATTATATTCTTTTTGTCAGTTGAGGATGACCTGTTATAACACTAATATCATAAGTCTGCCACCTTAATCTTTTAGGAAACCTAATAAAAGAGTAGAAGTGGTCCAACTGAATGATGTGATGGACGCCATGCTAGAGAGGGCTGGTGTGGAGAATCAGGAATATACAGCGCCAACCAAGGTAATTGCAAAGATCATTGTAACCTAGTGGTTAAGAGCATACATTCTGAGGGGCACCTGGATGGCTCAGTCGGTTCAGCGGCTGACTTTGGCTCAGGTCATGATCTCACGGCTCGTGAGTTAGAGCCCCGCGTTGGGCCCTGTGCTGACAGCTCGGAGCCTGGAGCCTGCTTCCCATTCTGTGTCTCCCTCTCTCTCTGCCCCTCCCCCTCTCATGCTCTGTCTCTCTCTGTTTCAGAAATAAATTAACATTAAAAAAAAAAAAAAAAAAAAGCATGCATTCTGGGAGCCAGAAAGACTGGATTGAAATCCTGCCCTGCCATTTATTAGCTACTGACCTTAGACAAATCATTTAATGTATTTGTGCCTCAATATCTTCATCTTTACATTAGAGGTAATATCTCATGAAGTGAAAAATAGAACTATCCTACGGTTCAGCAGTTGTACTATTAGGTATTTACTGAAAGGATACAAAAATACATATTCAAAAGGGTACATGAACCCCAAGTTAATAGCAGCACTATCAACAATAGCCTAACTATCGAGGGAACCCAAATATCCATCAACTGATGGATGGATAAAGATCATGTGGTATATATATATACAATAGAATATTACTTAACCATCAAAAAGAATGAAATCTTGCCATTTGCAATGGCATGGATGGAGCTACAATGTATTACACTAAGTGAAATAAGACAGACAAATATCAATAAGACAGACAAATATCATATGATTTCACTAATATATGGAATTTAAGAAACAAAACATGATGAACATATGGGAAAAAGGTGGAAAAAAGAAAAGAGGGAAACAAACCACAAGAGACTCTTACTGATAGAGAACAAATTGAGGGTTGACGGAGGGAGGTGGATGGGAGATGGGCTAGATGGGTGTTGGGTATTAAGGAGGGCATTTGTTGGGATGAGCACTGGATGTTGAATCACTGAACTGTGCTCCTGAAACCAATATTGTGCTGTATGTTAACTAAAATTTATATAAAAGAAAATAAATTACTGGTAATAATAATATCTACTTCATAGGATTGTTGAGATTAAATAGCATATGAATATAAAAGGTTTAGATAGTGCTTGGCATGTAGTAGACACTGTATAACTGTTAGTATTATTATTACCGTATTTCATTGACTATAAGGTACCACTGATTATAAGCCCCTTATTATTTTATGTACCATTACAAAACATTGCCAATTAAACCATGCTTTCTTACCACTTAAATTTTTATTTTGTTAATGAAAAGAGCTCTTTCAATCTTACATAGTTATAGATATTTTTCTTTATGCAGGCCCTTTCTGTTTTGTAAATTTTTATTTTTACAGAATTTGAAACTTATAGACAAGTTCAGTATAAGACATTTCTATGTAAGCTTTACACAAATTCTCTAGTAGTTTACATTGTGCCCTACTTGCTTATTCGTTCTCTCTTCCCCCCTTCATACATATCCCTATATGTATAGTTTTTTTCTGAACTATTTTAGAGTAAGCTGGTGACATCATGCCTCTTTATCACCAAACATTTCAGGGTGTATTTCCTATGGATAAGGACATTCTCTTACATATGCATAATACAGTTGCCAAGTCAGGAGATTTAACATTTATGTGAGAGTATTATCTGTCCATATTCAAATTTCAGATTTTATCAATTCTCTCTATATTGGTTTTTATAGCTATTTACCCCTCTGTTTCAGGATTCCAGGATCACATAGTGCTTTTATTTATTTATTTAAAAACTTTTTTTAATGTTTATTCATTTTTGAAAGAGAGAAAGAGAGCACCAGTGGCGGTGGGGCAGAGAGAGAGGGGAGACACAGAATCTGAAGCAGGCTCCAGCCTCTGAGCTGTCGGTACAGAGCCTGACGCGGGGCTCAAACCCATGAACCACGAGATCGTGACCTGAGCTGAAGTTGGACACGTAACTGACTGAGCCACCCAGGCGCCCCCTCACATGGTGCTTTTAGTTGTTGTGTTCTTTTAGACAATTTATAATCTGAAACAGTTTTTTTGTTTTTCTTGACCATGATATTCGAGCAGATGCCAGTTAATCTGTAGAATGTTCTTCAGTTTGGTTTGTCTGACATGTACTTATGATTAGATTCAGGTTATATACTCTTGTCAGGGATGATATAGAAGCAATACCGTAACCTCAATGCACCATATAAAGAGATACATGATTAAACATAGATGTTTAAAAATAATATATCATTTGTGTGTATATATTTATAAGGAAAATATAAGTGACATAAATTATCAAGGTGTTTCTTAAACATTCACATTCAGAGTGTTTACCTCCTAAAATGGGTTTTTACTGACAAGACTGTAATAAACACTGATGATACTCCTTATCTTCTGCCAGATGCACAAACTACTGCATATGCTGAAGAAGGAACAGACTATTTACAATACAGTATTTCATGAACTTATTCGACAAGTCAGTGTGGACTGTGCAGATAGAGGAGAACTACTGTCCAAAATCAGGTTAGAGCCATTATTGGAATATCCTGGTTTCCTTTTGAGTTTTATGTTACAATTATGTTTATATCCGAGCAAATCACAAAAATTCCCTTCTTTAGCCTATTGGTAACAAGGAACTGAATTGCATTTCTGTTATTTTTTCTATAGTAAAAATATAATAGTTGAGAACTTCCTTAAGATGATTTCTGTTGGGATGTTTGATACCATAGTCTTTTATGATTAGGAGTGAAGTGCTATGTGAAATACTAGAAAAAGTATAGATTTTGGAGACAGACTGATCTGGTTTAAATCATCACATAGATGTGTGACTTTGGTAAAAGTGTGAGCCTTAGTTTCCTCATCTGTAAATGCAGGTAATAACTACTGTGAACATTTTCTTTGCCCATTTGTTCATTCATCACTCAGTAATGTCTGTTGAGTGTCTGTGTCAAGCCTTAGGATGCTTCATAGGATTGTCACGAGAAGTAGATGCTCAGTACATATAATTATTACAGATGATCGTGATAAATACTATTGTCGTATAATGCTTTCTATGACTGTGGTACTTTACGAAAAGCTGGACGGAATAGTGGAATTAGAATACTGGGTTCAAATTTTGTATCTACAGTTTACTTGCCATGGAACCACAAGCAAATTATTAGCTCTCTCTGAATGAGAATTAATAACATAAATTTGCCCTATTTGCCTGCTGTCTGATTTTTGGAAGCTGAGTCCTCCTATCTGATGGTGCTGAGAAACGAAGAGCAAAGCCGTTAATAAGAGACTGGTCAAGATTAGATACTAAGGAGTAGGTTCTTAGAGCACCTCAACAGCTGGAGAATGCAAATTAGAATGAAGAAAGGGGCAGCTGAAGTTTGAGTTGTCATTCTAAGAACAAAGCCTGGGATAGATGAAGAAGCACGATAAAGGAGCTGGATGACTCAGAGTGGATCCAGACTTGCCCCTTATCAGGAGTAGGGATGAGTGGGACTCTTCCAGCTGATTTCAGGAATTAGCTTCTAGGGGCCCAGATCAGGTGGGGTTCTATCCCAGCAAGTCTGACAGAAAGAGACAGGCAGGCAAGCCAAAACCAAAAATCCCCACTTCTTTCAAGTTTTCTTAGTAAAATATACTGTGTGTGGAAAGCACACTAATTAGTCAATATTGATTTCATGCCGTATCACCGCCATTACAATGTCATAAAGAACAGTTTCATGCCCCCGAGCCCCCACATGTCACCTATTCATTCCTTCTCCATTCCCATTCCCTTGAACCTGTAGCAACCACTGACCCTTCTACTGTCTCTATACTTTTTTCTCTTGCAGAATGTGACATAGTTGGGATCATGCAGCACATAGTCTTTTCAGACTGGTTGCTTTACTCACACCTGAATTTTAACTGCTGAAATATTTTCTGACCATTATTTTGTGGAATTCATTAAGTTGTGAGCATCATATCATTGCTTTTGAACAATTTGATTATGATGTGCCTTGGTATAATTTTCTCTATGTTTCTTGTGATTGGTGGTCATTGAGCTTTTTGGATCTGTGAGTTTATGTTTTTCATCAAATATGGGAATTTTTTAACTAGTTTTTCTTCTTCAAGTATTTTTTTCTACCCTCCCCCCTTTTCAGGGGAGTCCATGTACTCACATATCAGCCCACTAATAATGACATAGTCCTGATAATGTTTTGAACATTTTTTCTTTTAAAATCTTTTTCTGTTCATTTTATATAGTTGTTCTACTGCTTGATTGCTTGATTGCTTGATTTTGGAGAGAGAGAGAGAAGAAAGTGCAAACAGGGGAGAGGGGCAGAAGAAGAGAGAGACTCTTAAGCAGGCTCCATGCTCAGAACAGAACCTGATGTGGGCTTCTATCCCATGACCATGAGATCATGACCTGCACTGAATCAAGAGTTAGATCCTTAACCAACTGAACCATCCACCCAGGGGCCCCTCATTTTGTATAGTTTCTACTGTTCTATCTTCAAGTTCACTAATCTTTTCTTCTAAAGTATCTAATCTGCTTTAAATCCCATTCAGTGATGTTTCCAACTCAGATATTGTAGTTTTCATCTCTGAAAGCTCAATTTGGGTCATTTCAAAAATATTTGCCATGTCTCTACTTAACATTGCAAACACACAAAATGTAGTTATAGGTTTTTTTTCCCCAAAGCTGATATATCTATTTTATAATGGAAGCGAGTACTTTCAGTATTTTTAGTTGCTGCGTTTTAAAAACATCTAAAGCTATTTGTGTGGTTCTTCCCAAACCCTCAATCCTGCCATGGGATCCCAGGCCAGGAGGCTATAGGAAGGACTATTGAATTTCTGAGTGCAAGAAAATGGTGTCCCTTGCCCAAAGTTTCTCCAAGCAGAGCCAACCGCTCCTCCAAACAGGGCTGATGAGGCTGTCTCAACACCCCTAGGAAGTGGTAATCCTGAAGGCAGTACTTGGAGGGGCCCCTGTCTGATGGGGGAGGTTTCAGGCTAGCCTTCCCCAGATCCCTAACCAGGGTGATCATCACTGGCTACTGTAAGGATCAGGCTGTAAAAATATTTGTGTAGCTCAAGCAGGGACCAGAAGTAATCGGAGATGACTTTCTTTTCAGCTATGGGCATCTCTGCGTACGTCTGCTTGTATCCATCAGGCAGGCGTCCTAGCCAAAGTCCTAGCAGCCTCAGAGCACCACCATCTGGCCCCAAGCTCTGGCCCCTGAACGGGCACACTGGCCTCCTGGGGTCCCTGATGCTGAGCAGAAATGTGCAGAGCACATGGGCAAAGTCTGTCCTGGAAACCAGCCAGGAGCTGGTTCAGACTTTTAGGCTTTAACTTTTCTGGAAACCACTGTATATAGGGGCCAGGGAGACTCCTGAAAGCGTTGAAGCACAGATTTGTGTCCTCCACCAGTGCAGGCCCCTGTACCTGTAGAGCTGTCTCCTAACGCTTCTATATGGAAATCTCATCAGGTCCACCCTGAGACTTTGGCAAGGCAATTTTCTGTGCCACCAAAGTGCATGAAAACTTATCTCCTAGTATCTGAATGACCTCTTCCAGCTTTGAATGTCCTTGTCTGTTAATTCTAACATTTATGCCAGTTCTGGGTGAGTTTTCTCTCCCCATAGGTGTGTTCTCTGCTTTCTTTGCATGCCTGGTAAATTTGATTGGATGGCAGACATTGTGAATTTTAGCTTATTGGATGCTGTGTATTTTTGCATTTCTAAAAATGTTCTTGAACTTTGATTTGTGACATGATTAAGCTACTTGAAAACAGTTTGGTGCTTTTGGGCCTTTAGGCAGAGCAGAACAGTGCTTAATTTATGGCTAATTGTTTGTAAATATTTTGGCAAGACTTTTCTTTGAATCCTAAGTTTTTCCAGACTGGCTGGTTAGAACCAGCACCATTTCTAGCAGTGTGTGAGTGCTGGGTGCTCTTACCTCCCGATCCTTTCAGATGGTTTCTTCCCCAGCCTCAGGTAGTTTCTTCACATTTATGATCTTTCCTGATCTTGATGATGATCCTGATCTTTCCTTAGCTGATTACTTGAGAAGGACCCTCTGCAGACCTCCAGAGGATCTCTCAGAATAGCTCTTTTCTCTCCAGTACCCTGTCCTCTGAACTCTTGCTGCTTTCCTCTCCCTAGGCTCTTAGCTCTGTCTCCTTAACTCAGTCCGCTGGGCTTCTCCAGCGTTCTCTCTCCTTGTGCTTTGGCCTGGAAACTTTCAAGTCTGCAACTTGGAGCAATCATAGGGCTTTATTTACTTCTAGTCTCTCACTGATTACTCTCTTTCATTGCCTTGTATTCAGTGTCTTGAAAATTTTTGTTTCACACGTATCTTGAAAATTGTTTTACATACTTTGCCTTTGTTGTTGTCGACGTCGTCATTGAGGTTATTTCAGGCAGGAGAATAAATTTAGTTCCTCTGGATTTATTTTTATTTTTGTACCTGTATCTATACCACAATCCTATGTATAGGTTAATATCCTTAATAAGTTTTAGAAAATTATCAGTGGTGATCTCTTTGGTAAATATCCGTTCTCCATTTTCTCTGTTTTCTCTTTTTGGAACTCTGATTAAATTTATATTAGACATTCTCATCTGTGCTTTTTGTCTCTTTATCTCTTTTTCATAATTTCCAACACCTTGTCTCTGTACTATATTTTGGGTAGTTTTTTCAAAGATATTAATAAGCGCTTTAGCTGCATCTTTTCTACTAAAACCCATCTTTTGAGTTTTATAATCAATAATTGTATTATCCACCTAAGAGTTCTGTTGTTTGTTTTTGTATCTGTCTCATCATATTTAATATTTTTTATTGCTCATTTATTTTTAGATTCAATCTTTCATTTCTCAAACATTTCATGGATGGTTTCACATTCTAAATCTCATATTTCTAATATATGAAACTATTAGTATCTAGAATTACTATTTGTTGTTTCTTCTGGGTCTCATTTATGATGGTTTATTTACATATTTTGCGATATTTGCTTTTTTTTTTTTTAATTTTTTTTTAACGTTTATTTATTTTTGAGACAGAGAGAGACAGAGCATGAATGGGGGAGGGTCAGAGAGAGGGAGACACAGAATCCGAAACAGGCTCCAGGCTCTGAGCTGTCAGCACAGAGCCCGACGCGGGGCTCGAACTCACAGACCGTGAGATCGTGACCTGAGCCGAAGTCGGACGCTTAACCGACCAAGCCACCCAGGCGCCCCGCGATATTTGCTTTTATAGCTAACATTTGGTTAATCTTAATCATGAAATCCTCAGAATGTAAATCATGGACGCTTCCTGAAGAGAGGATTTGTATTTTCTTCCTTCTGGAATCCTGACCGTATGTGATAGTCCAGTACTCAGGTCTCTTACTTTGAAGCCAGTCCAAGGCTTAGTGTCAGACCCAAAGTTGGTATTTTAAAAAATTTATTTATTTATTTTTAATTGAAGTGTAGTTGACATATAATATTATATTAGTGTCAGGTGTACAACATAGTGATTTGACATTATATACATTACAAAATACTCACCATGATAAGTCACCATACAAAAGTAATACAATACTTTTTACTGTATTCCCTGTGCTGTACTTTACAGCTTCATAACTTATTTATTTTATAATTGAGAGTTTGTACCTCTTAGTCCCCTTCAACTACTTTGCCCAGCCCTTTATCCCCTCTCCTCTGGCAACCACCAGTTCTCTGTACTTATAAGTCTGCTTCTGTTTTGTTTTCTTTGTTTTGTTTTTCAGATTCCACATATAAGTGAAATCAAAATGGTATTTGTTTTCTTTGTCTAACTTATGTCTCTTAGCATAATACCTTTAGGTCCATATCACAAATGGCAAGATTTTTTTTAATGACTGGCTAATATTCCATTGTTTATATATACAACCATTTCCTTATCCATTCATCTATTGATGGATACTTACGTTGCTTCCATATCTTTGTTATTGTAAATAATGCTGCAATAAACACAGGAGTGCATTTATCTTTTCAAATGAGTTTTTTTTTATATATTCTTCAGGTAAATACTCAGAAGTGGAATTACTGGATCATATGGTATTTTTATTTTTAATTTTTTGAGGAACCTCCGTACTATTTTCATAGTGCTGCACCAATTTACATTCTCACCAATAATGCATGAGGGTTCCTTTTTTCCACATCCTCACCAACACTTGTTATTTTGGACCCCCTTTTTTTTTTTTTAAAAGATTTTATTTGTAAGTTATCTCTACACCCAATGGGGGCCTTGAACTCACAGTCCACAGATCAAGAGTCGTACACTCCACTGACTGAGCTAGGCAGGTGCTATTTTGGGTCTTTCTGATTCTAGCCATTGTGACAGGTATGAGGTGATACCTTATTGTGGTTTTGATGTTTATTTCCTTGATGATTAGTGATGTTGAGCATCTTTTCATGTGCCCGTTGGTCATCTGCATGTATTTTTTGGAAAATTATCTATTCATGTCTTCTGCCTATTTTTAAATCACACTGTTTCATTGGTGTTAACTTATATGATTTCTTTATCTATTTTGGATATTAGCCCCTTATTGGATATATCACTTGCAAATATCTCCTTTTCAGTAGATTGCCTTTCGTTTTGTTGATGGTTTTCTTCGCTGTGCAAAAGCTTTTTATTTTGGTGTAGTCCCGCTTACTTATTTTTGCTTTTGTGTGGCCCTTTTCTGAAGAGAGGGATCCAAAAAATATTGCTAAGACTAATGTCAGAGAGATTATGGCCGATGTTTTCTTTTAGAAGTTTTTTGGTTTCAGGGCCCACATTTAAGTCTTTATTCCATTTTGAGCTTATTTTTGTATATTATATGATGTAAGAAAGTGGTCTAATTTCATTCCTTTCATTATGTTTGTCCAGTTTTCTCAATACCATTTATCAAAGAGATTGTCTTTTCCCTATGCTATAGTCTTGCCTCCTTTGTCATAGATTAATTGACTATATAAGTGTGGGTTTATTTCTGGCCCTCTGCTTTATTCCATTGATCTATGTGTCTGTTTTTGTGTGTGTACCACGCTGTTCTGACTACCAATGCGTTGTAGTATAGTTTGAAATCTGGGAGTGTGATACCTTCAGCTTTGTTCTGCTTTCTCAAGATTGGTTTGGCTCTTAGGGTTTTTAAGGTTCCATATGATTTTAGGATTATTTGTTCTAGTTCTGTGAAAATTGTTGTTAGCATTCTGATAGAGATTGCATTGAGTCTGTGGGTTGCTTTGGGTAGCAAGGACATTTTAATGATACTAATTTTTCTGATCCATGAGTAGGGTATATCTTTTCATTTGTTTGTGTTATCTTTAATTTCTTACATCAATATCTTACAGTTTTCAGAGTATAGGTCTTTCATCTCCTTGGTAAAATGTATTACTAGATATTTTATTATTTTTGGTGCGATTATAAAAGAGATTGTTTTTTTTCCTTTTTTTAATTAAAAAATTGTTTTTGTTACTAAATGGGATTGTTTTCTTGTTTTTTCCGTTTATTCATTTTGAGAGAGAGATCGAGAGCTCAAGGGGAGGGGCAGAGAGAGAGAGAGAATCCTAAGCAGGCTCTGCTCCTGTCAGTGCAGAGCCGAACATGGGCTTGATCTCACAAACTGTGAGATCATGACCTGAGCTGAAATCAAGAGTCAGAGGCTTAACCGACTGAGCCACCCAGGCACCTCAGATGGGATTGTTTTCTTAATTTTTCTGTCTGCTAGTTTGTTATTAGTATATAGAAATGTAACATTTCTATATATTAATTTTGTATCCTGCAAATTTACTGAATTCACTTACTAGTTCTAATAGTTTTTTGGGGGGAGTCTTTAGGGTTTGCCATATATAATATTATGTCATATGCGAATAGTGACAGTTTTATTTCTTCCTTACCAATTTGAATTCCTTTTATTTTTGTTCCTTGTCTGATTGCTCTGGCTAGGACTTCTAGTACTATGTTGAATACAAGTGGTGAGAGTAAGCATCTTTGTGTTGTTACTGATGTTAGAGAAAATATTTCACCTTTTAACCATTGAGTATGTTAACTGTGAGTTTGTCATAGATAGGCTTTATTATATTGAGTTATGTTCCCTCTATATCATTTTGTTGAGAGTTTTATCACGAATGGATGTTGAATTTATCAAATACTTTTTCTGCATCTATTGAGATGAGCATATGGTTTTTATCCTCTATTTTGTTAATGTGGTATATCCCACTGATTGATTTGTGGACATTGACTCATTCTTCCATCCCTAGAATAAATCCCACTTGATTGTGGTCACTGATTCTTTTAATGTGTTGTTGAACTTGGCTTGCTAATATTTTGTTGAGGATTTTGGCATCTATGTTCCTTAAGGATAATTGACTTCTAATTTTCTTTTTTGTGATGTCTTTGGTCTTGCTATCGGGGTAATGCTGTCTTTATAGAATGAATTTGAAACAATTCTTCCTTTTCTATTTTTTGGAATAGTTTGAGAATAGGTGTTAACTCTTCTTTAAATATTTGGTAGAATTCACCTTTGCAGCCATCTCATCCTGGCTTCTGTTGGTTTTGAGGTTTTTGTTTAGTGATTCAATTTAATTACTAGTAATTTGTCTGCTTAGATTTTCTATTTCTTGATTCATTCTGCTAAGGTTGTATGTTTCTAGGGATTTATCCATTTCTTCTAGGTTGTTGGAATTTGTTGGTAAATAATTTTTCCTAGTAGTCTCTTGTAGTCCTTTGTATTTCTGTGGAGTCATTGTACCTTCTATTTCATTTCTCATTTTATTTATTTGAGTACTCTCTCTTCTTTTCTTGATGAGTCTGGCTAAAGGTGTATCAAGGTGTTATTTTCAGAGAAATGCCTTTTAAGTTCATTGATCTTTTTTTTTTTTTCAGTTTGTATTTTCTTTTTTTTTTAATTAAAAAAAATTTTAAGGTTTATTTATTTTTTGAGAGAGAGAAAGAGAGAGAGAGAGAGAGAGAGAGAGAGAGAGAGAGAGTGACAGAGTGCTAGCAGAGGAGGGGAAGAGAGAGAGGGAGACACAGAACCTGAAGCAGGCTCCAGGCTCTGAGCTGTCAGTACAGGGCCCGACATGGAGCTTGAACTCACGAACTTTGAGATCATGACCTGAGCTGAAGTCAGATGCTTAATCAACTGAGCCACCCAGGCACCCCATATTTTATTTATTTCTGCTCTCTGATCTTTAGTATTTCCTTCCCTCAACTAACTTTGGGCTTTATTCTTCTTTTTTCTAGTTCCCTTAGGTGTAAGATTAGATTATTTGATATTTTTCCTATTTCTTGAGGTAAGCTCGTATCACCATAAACTTCCCTCTTAGAACTGCTTTTGCTGTGTCCTATATATTTGTAAACAATGTGTTCCCATTTTTATTTACCTCAAGGTATTTTTTAATTTTCTGTTTGATTTCTTTGTTAACCCATTTTTTTCTTTTTAGTAGTATGTTGTTTAGCCTCTAGTTTCATACTGTTGTGATCAGAAAAGATGCTTGACATGATTTAAATCTTCTTAAATGTATTAAGACCTGTTTTATGGCCTGATATATGACCTATCTTGAAGTGTTTCAGATATACTTGAAAAAAAATGCATTCTGCTGTTTTTGGATGAAATGTTCTCTATATATCTCTTGAGTCCATCTGATCTAATGTCATTCAAAGCCACTGTTTCCTTATTGATTTTCTGTCTGGGATGATCTATCCATTGATGTAAGTGGAGTATTAAAGTCCCCTACTATTTTTGTATTACGTCAATTTCTCCCTTTATATCTGTTAATACTTACTTTATAAGTTAGATGCTTCTATATTGGGTGGATAGATATTTACAATTGCTATATCCTTTTGCTCCCTTTAGCATTATGTAATGCTGTTCTTTGTCCCTTGTTATGTTTTTTGTTCTGAAGTCTATTTTGTGTGATATAAATATTGCTACCCCAGCTTTTTTTCATTTCCATTTGTATGGAATATCTTTTTCTATCCCTTCACTTTCAGTCTGTATATGTCTATATGTGAAGTGAGTCTCTTGTAGGCAGCATATAGATGAATCTAGTTTTTTTGGTTTTGTTTAATCACTTAGTCATCTTACATCTTTTGATTGGAGCATTTAGTTCATTTACATTTAAAGTAATTATTGATATTTGTGCTTATTGCCATTTTGTTCATTGTTTTCTGGTTCTTTTTATAGTTCTTCTCTGTTCCTTTCTTTTCTTGCTTTCTTGTGATTTGATGATTTTCTTTAGTGTTATTCTTGGATTTCTTTGTCTTTAAAATTCCTTGTGTATCTGTTACAAGTTTTTGGTTTGTGGTTACCATGAGGTTTATATAGAACACCCTATGTATTTAATAGTCTGTTTTATTTTATTTTATTTTCAAATTTTTATTTAAATTCTAGTTAGTTAACATATAGCACAATCTTGGTTTCAGGAGTAGAATTCAGTGATTCATCACTTACATACAACAGCCAGTGCTCATCATAGCAAATGCCTTCCTTTGTACCCATCACTCATCTAGCCCATCCCCCACCCACCTCCTGTTTGTTCCCTATTTTTGGAGAAGAGACTCTCATGGTTTGTTTCCCTCTCTCTTTCCCTGCTGCCCCATATGCTCATCTGTTTTGTTTCTTAAGTCCCACAAATGAGTGAAATCATATGGCGTTTGTCTTATTTTGCTTAGCATAGTACATTCTAGCTCCATCCATGTCATTGCAAATGGCAAGATTTCATTCTTTTTTATGGCTAAGTAATATTCCATTGTGTATATATACTGCGTCTTCTTTATTCATCCATCAATTGATGGACATTTGGGCTCTCTCCCTAGTCTGGCTATTGTTGATATTGCTGCTGTAAACATCAAGGTGCATGTACCCCATTGAATCTATATGTTTGTATCCTTTGGGTAAATGCCTAGAGTGCAATTGCTGGATCATAGGGTAGTTCTATTTTTAACTTTTTGAGGAACCTCCATACTGTTTTCCAGAGTGGCTGCACCTGTTTTCATTCCCATCAATAGTGTAAGAGGGTTTCCCTTTCTCTGCATCCTTGCCAACACCTGTTGTTTCTTATGTTGTTAATTTTAACCATTCTCACAGGTGTGAGGTGGTATCTTATCTTGGTTTTGACTTCTATTTTTTGATGATACGTGATGTTGAGCAGCTTTTCATGTGTCTCATAGCTGTCTGGATGTCTTCTTTGGAAAAGTATCTATTCTTGTCTTCTGCCCATTTCTTCACTGGATTACATGTTTTTTGGGTGTTGATTTTGGTAAGTTCTTTAGAGATTTTGGATGCTAACCCTTCATCTGATATGTCATTTGCAAATATCTTCTCGCATTCTGTCAGTTGACTTTTAGTTTTGTTGATTGTTTCCTTCACTGTACAGAAGCTTTTTGTCTTGATGAGGTCCCAATAGTTTATTTTTGCTTTTGTTTTCCTTGCCTCTGGAGACATGTCTAGTAAGAAATTGCTATGGCTGAGGTCAAAGAGGTTGCTGCCTGTGTTCTCCTTTAGGATTTTGATGGTTTCCTGTCTCACATTTCGGTCTTTTATCTATTTTGAGTTTATTTTTGTGTGTGGTGTAAGAAAGTGGTCCATGGGGCACCTGGGTGGCTCAGTCAGTTAAGCGTCTAATTCTTGATTTCTGCTCAGGTCATGATCTCATGGTTTCATGAGTTCGAGCTTCGCATTGGGTTTTACACTAACAGTGCAGAGACTGCTTGGGATTCTCCCCCTCTCTCTGTCCCTCCCTCACTTGTGTTTCTCTCTCTCTCTCAAAACAAATAAATAACCAAAAAAAAAAAAAGGAGGCCCAGTTTCATTCTTCTGCATGTTGCTGTCCAGCTTTCCCAACACCATTTATTGAAGAGACTGTCTTTTTTTTTTTTTTTTTTTTTTTTAATTTTTTTTTTCAACGTTTATTTATTTTGGGGACAGAGAGAGACAGAGCATGAACGGGGGAGGGGCAGAGAGAGAGGGAGACACAGAATCGGAAGCAGGCTCCAGGCTCTGAGCCATCAGCCCAGAGCCTGACGCGGGGCTCGAACTCCCGGACCACGAGATCGTGACCTGGCTGAAGTCAGACGCTTAACCGACTGCGCCACCCAGGCGCCCCAGAAGAGACTGTCTTTTTCGTTTGGATATTCTTTCCTGCTTTGTCAAAGATTACTTGACCATATAGTTGTAGGTCCATTTCCGGGTTTTCTATTCTTTTCTATTTATTTATTTATTTATTAATTATACATTTTTATTTATTTATTTTTTCTGCTCCACTCTCTTCTGTTCCATTGATCTATGTGTCTGTTTTTGTGCCAGTACCCTAGTGTCTTGATGACTGCTGCTTTATAATATAGCTTGAAATCTGGAATTGTGATGCCTCTAGTTTTGTTTTCCTTTTTCAAAATTGCTTTGGCTCTTTGGGGTCTTTTCTAGTTCCATACAAGTTTTAGGATTGTTTGTTGTAACTCTGTGGGAAATGCTGGCGATATTTTGTTGGGGATTGCATTAAATGTGTAGATCACTTTGGGTAGCATAGACATTTTAACAGTGTTTGTTCTTCCAATCCATGAACATGGAATGCTTTTCCATTTCTTTGTGTCCTCTTCAATTCCTTTCATAAGTCTTCTATAGTTTTTAGAGTGTAGACCTTTACCTCTTTGTTTAGGTTTATTCCTAGGTATCTAATTGTTTTTGGTGCAATCGTAAATAGGATCGCTTCTTTGATTTCTTCTGCTGCTGCTTCGTTATTGGTGTATAGAAATGTGATAGATTTCTGTATGTTTATTTCATATCCTGAGACTTCAGCAATTTTTTGGTGGAATCTTTCGGGTTTTCTTCAGATTATCAAGAAGTCTGCAAATAGTGAAAGTTTGACTTCTTCCTTGCTGATTTGGAGGCCTTTTATTTCTTTTTGTTGTGTGATTGCTGAGGCTAAGACTTCTATACTATTTAACAGTCTATTTTAATTTGATGTTTAAGTTTAAATACCTTCTAAAAGTAGTAAATTTTACTCCCCACACAGCATTTTATGTACTTAACATATTTTACATCTTTTTACTTTATGTGTCCCTTAGCTAATTATTGTAGATATAATTGGTTTACTGCTTTTGTATTTTAACCTTTATACTACTTTGTAAGTGATTGATCTATTACCTTTATTACATGTTTGCTTTTACCAGTGAATTTTTTTGTTTCATAAGTTTCTTCTACTGGTGGCCTTTCCTTTTCTGCTTAAAGAAGTTCCTTTAACATTTCTTGTTAAGGCCAGGTTAGTGGTGATTAACTCCTTTAACTCTTGTTTGCCTGGGAAACTCAGTTCAATCTGAGTGAACTCCTTTAATTCTGAGGGATAGCCTTGCTGGGTAGAGTATCCTTGGTTGTTGGTTTTTTCCTTTCAGCACTTAGAATGTATCATGTCATTCTTTTCTGGCTTGCAAAGTTTCTGTTGAAAAATCAGATGATACTCTTATATGCGTTTTCTTGTACATAACTACTTACTTTTCTCTTGCTATTTTTTTTAAACTAGTTTGCCTTCTCTTTTTTTTTTAGGTTTATTTTTATTTATTTATTTTAGAGAGAGAGAGAACACAACTGGGGGAAAGGAAAAGAAGGAGAGATAATCTTTTTTTTTTTTAATTTATGTTTATTTTTATTTATTTTGAGAGAGAGATAGAGAGCAAGCAGGGGAGGGGCAAAGAGAGAGGGAGACAGAATCCCAAGCAGGCTCTGCACTGTCAGCACAGAGCCTGATATGGGGCTCAAACTCACAAACTGTGAGATCATGACCTGAGTCAAAGTTAAGAGTCAGACGCTCAACTGACTGAGCCACCCAGGTACCCCTTCGCTTGCTATTTTTAATATTCTCTCTTTAGTTTTTGGAATTAAAATGCCATTAGGCATTAATATGTGCCTTGATGTGAACATCTTTGGATTCATCTTGTCTGGGGCTGTGTTTCCTGGACCTGGATGTTTGTTTCCTTTTTCAGATTAGGGAAATTTTCAACTATTATTTATTCAAATAAATTTTCTACCCCTTTCTTTCTCTCTTTTCCTTCTGAGACCCTATAATATGAATGGTTGTGTACTCAATGTTGCTCTGGTGGTCCATTACCCTATCCTCATTTTAAAAATTCTTTTCTCTTTTTGCTGTTCAGCTTAGATGATTTTCACTACCTTGTCTCTAGATCATTGACCCATTCTGTATCCTCTAATCTTTTTTTTTCTTTTTTGCATCCTCTAATCTGCTATCGATTCCCGTTAGTGTATTTTTCATTTCAGTTATTGTATTCTTCAGCTCTTATTGGTTCTTTCTTACATTTTCTATCTCTTTATTGAAATTCTTACTAAGTTCATCTACTCTTCTCTCAAGTTTGGTCAGTATCTTTATGATCATTACTTTGAACTCTTTATCAGGTAGGTTGCTTATCTCTGTTTCATTTAGTTCTTTTTCTGAGGTTTTGTCTTATTCTTTTATTTGGAACATATTCCTCTGTTTCATTATTTTGTCTAACTTTCTGTGTTTGTTTGTATGTATTAAGTAGGTCAGCTGTGTCTCCTGGCCTTGAAGAAGTGTCTTTGTGGGGCCCAGTAGCACATGGGGCCTGCTGGTCTCCTGAACCACATGATCCAGGGATGACCCTTGTGTGGACTATGTGTACCTTCTTGTTGTGATTGGGCCACAACTGCTGTGGGTGCACTGGTAGGTGGGGCTGGTCCCTGGCACGGCCAGCTCTGAGGCCCAGTTGGACTATTGTAGACATGGCAATGGGTGGGACTGGCTCTCCCTGGAGAAGGAGTCACTTTAAAGGAATGTCTGTGCTGGCTGAGGCTAGCTGCTGGGTGTGACAGAACAGTAGTTGCTTAGGAAGACACTTGTCAGGGTAAGCAGGTTGGGCAGGGTGGATCTGGAAGGGGAGGCTGGGATAGGTTCAGTGGAGCTAACAAGGTAGATGGAGGGTGCCAGAGCCGGCATCCCCCAGTGTCAGGCCATCTCACCTGAAGGAGTGGGGAAAAAGGGTGCTTTCCAGCACTTCTCTTCCTGGAGAAATTTCTTACAGACCCTTGCCCCTCTATCATATACCCTAAAATTTGTCAATAAATCTTTACTACATTCTAGGTGCTTTTCAAACTGCTGCCTTTGTGTTGGATCCTAGAGTGAGTGATATAATGTGGCAGCCCTTTAAGAACAGAGTCTCAGTTCCTATAACCCTCTAGCTCTTCCAGAGTTAAACCCTGCTAATTTTCAAAGCCAGATGTTATGGGGGTTCATTTTGCCAGTGCAGATCCCAGGGCAGGAGTTGCCCACTGTGGGGCTTGAAGCCCTTGCTCCTCAGTGAGGGGACTTATCACACTTGTGATATCCCGCCTGCCTGTGGGGCTCTGTACCAGGGTTAGTTCCTGATGGCATCTTTGCCCCTCCCACCTGTTTATTTTATTTATTTATTTATTTATTTATTTAATTTGTTTCTATTTATTTGTTTTAGAGAGAGAGGGGGAGGGGAGAGAGAGAAAACAAGCACGGGAGGGGCAGAGAGAAAGAGAAGGAGACACAGAATCTGAAGCAGGCTCCAGGCTCCAAGCTGTGAACGCAGAGCCTAATGTGGGGCTGGAACCCATGAACCATGAGATCATGACTTGATCATGATCAAGCACCCCTGTGTGACTTTTTATTTATATCTTTAGCTGTTAAAGTTCTGTTCTGCTGCTTTTCTGGTCTTTCTCGGAGTAGGTTGCACTGTATGCAGTTGCAGCCTTGCTATGTCTCTGGGAGGATGTGAGTTCAGAATCTTCCTACTCTGCCATCTTACCCTCTTCACGCAGTGTTGTTATTTTTACTGGGGCAACCATGACTTTGGGTTTGCCTAGTGAATACTGATTACCATCTCCCACTCCATTCTTAGCTTATTTTGTTTATTGTTTTTTCTTTGTTGCCCCTAGAGATTTCTATTTTTTCCTGCAAACCCAATAATGCTTCAGAAAGTGTGCTATGTCATGGATGTAGTTGTATTGTAATAAGAAGACCCTTCAGGGATGACTGGGTGGCTCAGTCAGTTAAGTGTTTGACTCTTGATTTCAGCTCAGGTTATGCTCTCATGATGGTTCATAGGATTGAGCCCTGTGTTGGGTTCTGTATTGACAGTATAGAGTCTGCTTTGGATTCTCTCTCTCCTTCTCTCTCTGTCCCTTCCCCTCTCATGTGCTCTGTCTCAAAATAAATAAACTTTTTTTTTTTTTTTTTAAGCAGACCTTTCAGACTATTTGGTCCCTCTATTTCAGGAGGAGAAGTCTTAAAGAAGGTGTTTTTTTTTTTTTTAATTTTTTAAAATGTTTTTATTTATTTTTGAGAGAGAGAGAGAGAGAGACAGAACTAGTGAGGGATGGGCAGAGAGAGAGACACACACAGAATCTGAAGCAAGCTCCAGGCTCTGAGTTCTCACAACAGAGCTTGATGCAGGGCTCGAACTCACAAATTGTGAGATCATGACCTGAGCTGAAGTTGGATGCTTAACCAACTGAGCCACCCAAGCACCCCAAGAAGGTGGTTTTTAAAATAGACATTTCCCAGGGGCGCCTGGGTGGCACAGTCGGTTAAGCGTCCGACTTCAGCCAGGTCACGATCTCACGGTCCGTGAGTTCGAGCCCCGCGGCAGGCTCTGGGCTGATGGCTCAGAGCCTGGAGCCTGTTTCCGATTCTGTGTCTCCCTCTCTCTCTGCCCCTCCCCTGTTCATGCTCTGTCTCTCTCTGTCCCAAAAATAAATAAACGTTGAAAAAAAATTAATTAAATAGACACTTCCCTATGTGTGAACTGCATAAGGGTTTAAGCAACGGCTGCATAATTCTTTCTGTTATGGGTGAGAGATTAAATGGCCATTCCAACTGAAAGATATAACTCAGTGGTCTCAGGCTTAGGATATAACACCTAGGTCACTTTTTTTTTTTCAATATATGAAGTTTATTGTCAAATTGGTTTCCATACAATACCCAGTGCTCATCCCAAAAGGTGCCCTCCTCAATACCCATCACCCACCCTCCCCGCCCTCCCACCCCCTATCAACCTTCAGTTTGTTCTCAGTTTTTAAGAGTCTCTTATGCTTTGGCAGTCTTCCACTCTAACCTCTTTTTTTTTTTTTTTCCTTCCCCTCCCCCATGGATTTCTGTTAAGTTTATCAGGATCCACATAAGAGTGAAATCATATGGTATCTGTCTTTCTCTGTATGGCTTATTTCACTTAGCATCACACTCTCCAGTTCCATCCACGTTGCTACAAAGGGCCAGATTTCATTCTCTCTCATTGCCACGTAGTACTCCATTGTGTATATAAACCACAATTTCTTTATCCGTTCATCAGTTGATGGACATTTAGGCTCTTTCCATAATTTGGCTATTGTTGAGAGTGCTGCTATAAACATTGGGGTACAAGTGCCCCTATGCATCAGTACTCCTGTATCCCTTGGGTAAATTCCTAGCAGTGCTATTGCTGGGTCATAGGGTAGGTCTGTTTTTAATTTTCTGAGGAACCTCCACACTGTTTTCCAGAGTGGCTGCACCAGTTTGCATTCCCACCAACAGTGCAAGAGGGTTCTCGTTTCTCCACATCCTCTCCAGCATCTATAGTCTCCTGATTTGTTCATTTTGGCCACTCTGACTGGTGTGAGGTGATATCTGAGTGTGGTTTTGATTTGTATTTCCCTGATGAGGAGCAACGTTGAGCATCTTTTCATGTGCCTGTTGGCCATCTGGATGTCTTCTTTAGAGAAGTGTCTATTCATGTTTTCTGCCCATTTCTTCCCTGGATTATTTGTTTTTCAGGTGTGGAGTTTGGTGAGCTCTTTATAGATTTTGGATACTAGCCCTTTGTCCGATATGTCATTTGCAAATATCTTTTCCCATTCTGTCGGTTGCCTTTTAGTTTTGTTGGTTGTTTCCTTTGCTGTGCAGAAGCTTTTTATCTTCATAAGGTCCCAGTAGTTCATTTTTGCTTTTAATTCCCTTGCCTTTGGGGATGTGTCAAGTAAGAGATTGCTACGGCTGAGGTCAGAGAGGTCTTTTCCTGCTTTCTCCTCTAGGGTTTTGATGGTTTCCTGTCTCACATTCAGGTCCTTTATCCATTTTGAGTTTATTTTTGTGAATGGTGTGAGAAAGTGGTCTAGTTTCAATCTTCTGCATGTTGCAGTCCAGTTCTCCCAGCACCATTTGTTAAAGAGGCTGTCTTTTTTCCATTGGATGTTCTTTCCTGCTTTGTCAAAGATGAGTTGGCCATACGTTTGTGGGTCTAGTTCTGGAGTTTCTATTCTATTCCATTGGTCTATGTGTCTGTTTTTGTGCCAACACCATGCTGTCTTGATGATGACAGCTTTGTAGTAGAGGCTAAAGTCTGGGATTGTGATGCCTCCTGCTTTGGTCTTCTTCTTCAAAATTCCTTTGGCTATTCGGGGCCTTTTGTGGTTCCATATGAATTTTAGGATTGCTCGTTCTAGTTTCGAGAAGAATGCTGGTGCAATTTTGATTGGGATTGAGTTGAATGTGTAGATAGCTTTGGGTAGTGTTGACCTTTTGACAATATTTATTCTTCCAATCCATGAGCATGGAATGTTTTTCCATTTCTTTATATCTTCTTCAATGTCCTTCATAAGCTTTCTGTAGTTTTCAGCATACAGATCTTTTACATCTTTGGTTAGATTTATCCCTAGGTATTTTATGCTTCTTGGTGCAATTGTGAATGGGATCAGTTTCTTTATTTGTCTTTCTGGTTTTTTTTTGTTTTTTTTTTTTTGTTTTGTCTTGGAAACTCATGGTAATGAGCTTAAATTTTATTCTAATATCAATAGGACACCAGGCAGCAGGCAAACATTTTTTTTTTTTTTACTTCAGCCTATGTAGAAGTTTTTTATTTTTATTTTTATTTTTTTATTTTTTTTTATTTTTATTTTTTTTGCAGTTTGCATTTAACTTCATTGTCTTAGTGTTTCCTTTTTTTTTTTTTTATTATATGAAATTTATGTCAAATTGGTTTCCATACAACACCCAGTGCTCATCCCAAAAGGTGCCCTCCTCAATACCCATCACCCAACCTCCCCTCCCTCCCACCCCCCATCAACCCTCAGTTTGTTCTCAGTTTTTAACAGTCTCTTATGCTTTGGCTCTCTCCCACTCTAACCTCTTTTTTTTTTTTTTTTTTTTTCTTTTTTCCTCCCCCTCCCCCATGGGTTCCTGTTAAGTTTCTCAGGATCCACATAAGAGTGAAACCATATGGTATCTGTCTTTCTCTGTATGGCTTATTTCACTTAGCATCACACTCTCCAGTTCCATCCACGTTGCTACAAAAGGCCATATTTCATTTTTTCTCATTGCCACGTAGTATTCCATTGTGTATATAAACCACAATTTATCCATTCATCAGTTGATGGGCATTTAGGCTCTTTCCAAGTTTGGCTATTGTTGAGAGTGCTGCTATGAACATTGGGGTACAAGTGCCCCTATGCATCAGTACTCCTGTATCCCTTGGATAAATTCCTAGCAGTGCTATTGCTGGGTCATAGGGTAGGTCTATTTTTAATTTTCTGAGGAACCTCCACACTGCTTTCCAGAGTGGCTGCACCAATTTGCATTCCCACCAACAGTGCAAGAGGGTTCCCGTTTCTCCACATCCTCTCCAGCATCTATAGTCTCCTGATTTGTTCATTTTGGCCACTCGGACTGGCGTGAGGTGATACCTGAGTGTGGTTTTGATTTGTATTTCCCTGATAAGGAGTGACGCTGAACATCTTTTCATGTGCCTGTTGGCCATCCGGATGTCTTCTTTAGAGAAGTGTCTATTCATGTTTTCTGCCCATTTCTTCACTGGGTTATTTGTTTTTTGGGTGTGGAGTTTGGTGAGCTCTTTATAGATTTTGGATACTAGCCCTTTGTCCGATATGTCATTTGCAAATATCTTTTCCCATTCCGTTGGTTGCCTTTTAGTTTTGTTGGTTTTTTCCTTTGCTGTGCAGAAGCTTTTTATCTTCATAAGGTCCCAGTAATTCACTTTTGCTTTTAATTCCCTTGCCTTTGGGGATGTGTCGAGTAAGAGATTGCTACGGCTGAGGTCAGAGAGGTCTTTTCCTGCTTTCTCCTCTAGGGTTTTGATGGTTTCCTGTCTCACATTCAGGTCCTTTATCCATTTTGAGTTTATTTTTGTGAATGGTGTGAGAAAGTGGTCTAGTTTCAATCTTCTGCATGTTGCAGTCCAGTTCTCCCAGCACCATTTGTTAAAGAGGCTGTCTTTTTTCCATTGGATGTTCTTTCCTGCTTTGTCAAAGATGAGTTGGCCATACGTTTGTGGGTCTAGTTCTGGAGTTTCTATTCTATTCCATTGGTCTATGTGTCTGTTTTTGTGCCAATACCATGCTGTCTTGATGATGACAGCTTTGTAGTAGAGGCTAAAGTCTGGGATTGTGATGCCTCCTGCTTTGGTCTTCTTCAAAATTCCTTTGGCTATTTGGGGCCTTTTGTGGTTCCATATGAATTTTAGGATTGCTTGTTCTAGTTTCGAGAAGAATGCTGGTGCAATTTTGATTGGGATTGCATTGAATGTGTAGATAGCTTTGGGTCTTATTGACATTTTGACAATATTTATTTTTCCAATCCATGAGCAGGGAATGTCTTTCCATTTCTTTAAATCTTCTTCAATTTCCTTCATAAGCTTTCTGTAGTTTTCAGCATACAGGTCCTTTACATCTTTGGTTAGATTTATCCCTAGGTATTTTATGCTTCTTGGTGCAATTGTGAATGGGATCAGTTTCTTTATTTGTCTTTCTGTTGCTTCATTGTTAGTGTATAAGAATGCAACTGATTTCTGTACATTGATTTTGTATCCTGCAACTTTGCTGAATTCATGTATCAATTCTAGCAGACTTTTGGTGGAGTCTATCGGATTTTCCATGTATAATATCATGTCATCTGCAAAAAGCGAAAGGTTGATTTCATCTTTGCCAATTTGGATGCCTTTGATTTCCTTTTGTTGTCTGATTGCTGATGCTAGAACTTCCAGCACTATGTTAAACAACAGCGGTGAGAGTGGGCATCCCTGTTGGGTTCCTGATCTCAGGGAAAAAGCTCTCAGTTTTTCCCCGTTGAGGATGATGTTAGCTGTGGGCTTTTCATAAATGGCTTTTATGATCTTTAAGTATGTTCCTTCTATCCCGACTCTCTCAAGGGTTTTTATTAAGAAAGGGTGCTGGATTTTGTCAAAGGCCTTTTCTGCATCGATTGACAGGATCATATGGTTCTTCTCTTTTTTTTTGTTAATGTGATGTATTACGTTGATTGATTTGTGAATGTTGAACCAGCCCTGCATCCCAGGAATGAATCCCACTTGATCATGGTGAATAATTCTTTTTATATGCCGTTGAATTCGATTTGCTAGTATCTTATTGAGAATTTTTGCATCCATATTCATCAGGGATATTGGCCTGTCTCTGTCTGGTTTAGGAATCAAAGTAATACTGGCTTTATAGAATGAGTCTGGAAGTTTTCCTTCCCTTTCTATTTTTTGGAATAGCTTGAGAAGGATAGGTATTATCTCTGCTTTAAACGTCTGGTAGAACTCCCCTGGGAAGCCATCTGGTCCTGGACTCTTATTTTTTGGGAGATTTTTGATGACTGATTCAATTTCTTCGCTGGTTATGGGTCTGTTCAAGCTTTCTATTTCCTCCTGATTGAATTTTGGAAGGTGTGGGTGTTTAGGAATTTGTCCATTTCTTCCAGGTTGTCCAGTTTGTTGGCATATAATTTTTCATAGTATTCCCTGATAATTGCTTGTATCTCTGAGGGATTGGTTGTAATAATTCCATTTTAATTCATGATTTTATTATTTGGGTCATCTCCCTTTTCTTTTTGAGAAGCCTGGTTGGAGGTTTATCAATTTTGTTTATTTTTTCAAAAAACCAACTCTTGGTTTCGTTGATCTGCTCTACAGTTTTTTTAGATTCTATATTGTTTATTTATGCTCTGATCTTTATTATTTCTCTTCTTCTGCTGGATTTAGGCTGTCTTTGCTGCTATGCTTCTGTTTCCTTTAGGTGTGCTGTTAGATTTTGTATTTGGGATTTTTCTTGTTTCTTGAGATAGGCCTGAATTGCAATGTATTTTCCTCTCAGGACTGCCTTCGCTGCATCCCAAAGCGTTTGGATTGTTGTATTTTCATTTTCGTTTGTTTCCATATATTTTTTAATTTCTTCTCTAATTGCCTGGTTGACCCATTCATTCTTTAGTAGGGTGTTATTTAACCTCCATGGTTTTGGAGGTTTTCCAGACTTTTTCCTTGATTTCAAGCTTCATAGCATTGTGGTCTGAAAGTATGCATGGTATGATTTCAATTCTTGTATACTTATGAAGGGCTGTTTTGTGACCCAGTATGTGATCTACTTGGAGAATGTTCCATGTGCACTCAAGAAGAAAGTATATTCTGTTGCTTTGGGATGCAGAGTTCTAAATATATCTGTCAAGTCCATCTGATCCAATGTATCTTTCAGGGCCCTTGTTTCTTTATTGACCGTGTGTCTAGATGATCTATCCATTTCTGTAAGTGGAGTGTTAAAGTCCCCTGCAATTACCACATTCTTATCAATAAGGTTGCTTATGTTTGTAATTGTTTTATATATTTGGGGGCTCCTGTATTTGGCGCATAGACATTTATAATTGTTAGCTCTTCCTGATGGATAGACCCTGTGATTATTATATAATGCCGTTCTTCATCTCTTGTTACAGCCTTTAATTTAAAGTCTAGTTTGTTTGATATAAGTATGGCTACTCCAGCTTTATTTTGACTTCCAGTGGCATGATAAATAGTTCTCCATCCCCTCACTCTCAATCTGAAGGTGTCCTCAGGTCTAAAATGAGCCTCTTGTAGACAGCAAATAGATGGGTGGGTCTTGTTTTTTTATCCATTCTGATACCCTATGTCTTTTGGTTGGCGCATTTAGTCCATTTACATTCAGTGTTATTATAGACAGATATGGGTTTAGAGTCATTGTGATGTCTGTAGGTTTCATGCTTGTAGCGATGTCTCTGGTACTTTGTCTCACAGGATCCCCCTTAGGATCTCTTGTAGGGCTGGTTTAGTGGTGACGAATTCCTTCAGTTTTTGTTTGTTTGGGAAGACCTTTATCTCTCCTTCTATTCTAAATGACAGACTTGCTGGATAAAGGATTCTCGGCTGCATATTTTTTCTGTTCATCACATGGAAGATCTCCTGCCAATCCTTTCTGGCCTGCCACGTTTCAGTAGAGAGATTGGTCACGAGTCTTATAGGTCTCCCTTTGTATGTTAGAGCACGTTTCTCTCTAGCTGCTTTCAGAATTTTCTCTTTATCCTTGTATTTTGCCAGTTTCACTATGATATGTCATGCAGAAGATCGATTCAAGTTATGTCTGAAGGGAGTTCTCTGTGCCTCTTGGATTTCAATGCCTTTTTCCTTCCCCAGATCAGGGAATTCTCAGCTATGATTTCTTCAAGTACCCCTTCAGCACCTTTCCCTCTCTCTTCCTCCTCTGGGATACCAATTATGCGTAGATTATTTCTCTTTAGTGCATCACTTAGTTCTCTAATTTTCCCCTCATACTCCTGGATTTTTTTATCTCTCTTTTTCTCAGCTTCCTCTTTTTCCATAATTTTATCTTCTAGTTCACCTATTCTCTCCTCTCCCTCTTCAATCCGAGCCGTAGTTGTCTCCATTTTATTTTGCAGCTCATTGATACCATTTTTTAGCTCCTCCTGGCTGTTCCTTAGTCCCTTGATGTCTGTAGCAAGAGATTCTGTGCTGTCCTTTATACTGTTTTCAAGCCCAGCGATTAATTTTATGACTATTATTCTAAATTCACTTTCTGTTATATTGTTTAAATCATTTTTGATCAGTTCGTTAGCTGTTGTTATTTCCTGGACGTTTTTCTGAGGGGAATTCTTCCGTTTCGTCATTTCGGATAGTCCCTGGAGTGGTGCGGGACTGTGGGGCACTTCCCCTGTGCTGTCTTGAATAACTTGCGTTGGTGGGCGGGGCCGCAGTCAGACCTGATGTCTGCCCCCAGCCCACCGTTGGGGCCACAGTCAGACTGGTGTGTGCCTTCTCTTCCCCTCTCCTGGGGGCGGGATTCACTGTGCGGTGGCGTGGCCCATGTGAGCTACTTGCACACTGCCAGGCTTGTGGTGCTGGGGATCTGGCGTATTAGCTGGGGTGGATGGGCAAGGTGCACCGGGGCGGGAGGGGCAGGCTCAGCTCGCTTTTCCTTTGGAGATCTGCTTCGGGAGGGGCCCTGCGGCACCAGGAGGGAGTCCGACCCGCAGGAGGGATGGATCTGCAGAAGCACAGCGTTGGGTGTTTGCGCGGTGCAAGCAAGTTCCCTGGCAGGAACCGGTTCCCTTTGGGATTTTGGCTGGGGGATGGGCGAGGGAGACGGTGCTGGCGAGCGCTTTTGTTCCCTGCCAAGCTGAGCTCTGTCATCTGGGGCTCAACAACTCTCCCTCCCGTTGTCCTCCAGCCCTCCCGTTCTCCAAGCAGAGCTGTTAGCTTATAACCTTCCAGATGTCAAGTCCTGCTTGCTGTCGGAACACACTCCGTCCGGCCCTCCGCTTTTGCAAGCCAGACTCGGGGGCTCTGCTTGGCTGGCAGGCTGCCCCTCTGCCCCCGCTTCCTCCCGCCAGTCCGTGGAGTGCGCACCGCCTCTCCGCCCTTCCTACCCTCTTCTGTGGGCCTCTCGTCTGCGCTTGGCTCCGGAGTCTCCTTTCTGGTAATCCTCTGGCGGTTTTCTGGGTTATTTAGGCAGGTGTGGGTGGAATCTAAGTGATCAGCAGGACGCGCGGTGAGCCCAGTGTCCTCCTACGCCGCCATCTTCCCAGCTGTGCCTAGATCACTTTTAATATAAAACAAGACTGCTCAGCATGGTATTTGAAATTTATCATTTGTAATCCTTCCAAATATTTGGTTTCATTCAAAACTGAAAGAAATGACTTCTTTGTATTTAAGATCTTTGTTCATTTTTAAACAGTTGGTATATTTTTACATTTACCCAACTTGAGAAAAGTGGTTTTATTCATGAATTCAACTATTTATAAAAACTCCATTGTATATAAATTCATAAGACATGGTTTTTATCCTCATAGAGTTTATAATTTAGAAGAAAAAAGAAGTCCTCATTTTGTTTTATATCTCAGACAGTATGTTCCACATAATTATGACTCTGGTTAAAGTCCTCCACAATTCATTTACTTGTGTGAGCATGGCAGGAAAACACAGGTTAGATCTCTTTCTTTTCCTATCTTGTTCTTTTCACCTATCTTTTATGAGTGTCTGCCTATTTCTTTCCCTAACATTACTTTCTCTCTCACATATTTTCTGGCTCTTTTTTCCTTTTCTTTTGCATGATACCTTGTTTTCTTTCTGTCTCATGCAGAGAGCGGTATGTACAAATGCTTGACCAAATTGCCCAGCAGATGATTGACTTCTACAAAGACATGGTAACTCAGCGAATAATGGACCAGCGCATTTTGGAAGAATTGTACAATTTTAAGAATGTTACTGAAGAACTGACCAGGTAAAATCTGTGATTATCTTAAACACAAAACACAGGCCAAAGCCATGTCTTTAAAGAGAATAAAAAACAGGGAAAGTAGAATGGTTAAAAGTGAGGACTCTTTTTTTTCTTTTGTGGGGTTTAGGAAGAGAACGGAGAGGACTGGATGTAGATGTAGAGACATGGGTTACAAAGGTTAACACAAAACTAGGGCTATGCGTGTGTTTGATAGGGAAAAGACTCCTGTTCTCCTTCCAGGCCTGAGATGTTGAGATCTTAATCATATTTACAGACAGTGCCATGATTACAGATGATAAGGTTTAAATCCCAAAGAGGAGGATAGGCATTAAGTAGCAGTCAAGGTTAGTGATCATCTAAGCTTGTGTCAAGATGAGTAGTGGCAAGAATGAAAAAGATAAGATAGGCATGTCAGAAAGTAGAAGGGAGCAGCCTGGTGGCCTGGCCTGTTAGCGTCTGCCTTCTCTCCATTCTGGAGGATCTCCCACATCATCTTTCTGCCCTTTCTAGCCAACCTGATTCCATTGCCAAACCTGCCCAAATTCCATCCAAATGTATGCTAGATTTCTTGATTTGGTTTCTAAAGGGTGAAAACCAGGGAGAGATGTACACATAACTGAGAAGATTCCTGAGTATACAAATCCGATTTCCTGGAACTCTTCAACTATGAATGTAAACTTTCTTTACTTTATTTCAGGGAGCTGTGTCTGGTTCGGGCGCATGATATGAAATTAACAAAGGAAGCAGAGAAGGCCCACAGGGATTTGGCACAAGCTCTCTTAGATGCTGAAAAGAATGCTAAGTGAGTTACCAAATGTTAACCATTATGTCATCAGGCCTCACAGCTTATTTGAAGGAACAAAATTTTATAGAAACATTTGAAGTTTTTTATTATAACAGTGCCGGGAGGGATTAATATATGTAAGGAACTTTTATATATATTAACCCCTCCAGGCACCACTTAATACACATCTTGTAAATGTCTTCCTGTGTGAGTTTTCCGGGGCACATCCCTAGAAGTGGAATTGCTAGGTCACAGGCTATGCACAGCCTTGTCTTGCTAAATGTTGCCAAATGCCGTATAAAGTAGTCGTGCCAGTGCACCTTCCTGTCGGTGTAGGAGATTTTCCTTTTGTCCATATTTTTTTTCAGTCTGATGAGTATGAATAAGTGTCTGGTTTTTGTTTTGTTTGTCACTGATTTTCCTAATTAGTAGTGTGAGTCTAGTTCTTTTTTTTAGATTTAAATGAATCTACTGCCATCTTAGTGTTTTATCCTCTTTCTGGGGTTAGCAAACTTTTTCCGTGAAGGGTCAGATGGTGAGATACGGTTTCTGATGCAACTATGCAATCCACTCTGCCTTCGTAATGTGCACCACCATGGTGAAAAGGCAGGCAAGGACGATGCCAGGACGTGGCTGTGTTCCAATAAAACCGTTTACTGACACTGAAATTTGAATGAAAATGAAACATTTTCACGTGTCACGAAATACCGTTTTTCTATTGCTTCTTTAACCATTAAACGTATACAAAGTGAAATAGGTAAAAAATTAAAAATCTGAAATTCTTTGCTTATGTTCTATGCAAAACACAAGTGGTAAGCTGTCTTTAACCCACAGGCTCTAGTTTGCTGAGCCTGATAATTATCATTATCAAATGATAATTTGACTGCGTTTTTAGTTTTTCTTATTTAACCGATTAAAAAGTAACATTATTATACTATCATAGAAGCAGTATTGTGCCCTGTAAGTAAAGTAGAAAATATAAGCAAGCAAAAATGAATAAAAAATATTATAGTTTCACCACCTATAGATTACCGATATACATATCTTAGTATATATTCTTTTTTCTATGTACATGTGCACACATGCATTGTTTTAAACCAAAATTGTACTGCATATACTGTTCTACAGCCTGTTTTTGTTTTTTTTTTTTTTAGTCAACAGTCTACCTATTTCAGTTCAGTTTCACTTCTTCAATTACCCAGATAATATTCAAATTTTCCCAGTGTTCCCCAAAAGGTATTTTACATTGGATTGTCCAAATCAGTATCCAATCTAGGGCCACACATTGTATCTTGTTTTATATTCCTTTTAATCCAGCATAGTCTTCTGCTTTTTATGTGTGTGTGTGTGTATTGAAGAGTGACTGGCATGTCAGCAAAAACACAAATGTACACAAAATCTAAATTCAAAGGTATATTCTTACTTTTATTCTATTTTATTCCTTACTAGACTGAGAAGGATACCTTGACCATCTTTTTAGTGTTGATTTATTTATTTTGAGAGAGAGAGGACATGAGCATGAGTGGGGGAGGGGCAGAAAGAAGGAGAGAGAGAATCTTAAGCAGGCTCCGTGCTCTTAGCATGGAGCCTGAAGTGGGGCTCAATCTCACAAACTGTGAGATCATGACCTGAGCCGAAATTGAGAGTCAGACACTTAACCCACTGAGCCACCCAGGTGGCCCACCTTGACCAGTTTTTGCTCACTGAATATACTACTGTTTTCTGTAGCTGATTCACCCTTCTTGTCTTAGTAGATAACTGTTCTATACTTTGTCTTCTATCCTCATTTGTCTAATAGTATCTCACCATCCTCTTTCTGAGCTGATGAACTTGCTTTCTAAAAACTAGAAGCAAGCAAGCAAACAATCAAAAAAGTAGATGCAAACAGAAGAGAACTCAAGCTCTCACCCCTACATCTACCCACGCCCTGCAGCTGTGCTCATACATTGTCTTCCCAGCTTTTCCTGTGGATGAACTGCCTCTTCCCAAGGCAAGTCTTTCCACTTGTGTACTGTTACATCCCCACATATCTATTTGAGATATTTTCAGCAAATATTCCCTCTTTCTTCTCTATCTTTAATGTTTCCCTCTCTTCCTGATTAGTCCCATTAGTATACAAATATGCTATAATTAACACCCATCTCAAAAATAACAACCAAAAAACAAAAAGACTCCCATATCTTAAGACGGCACACGTATCCCCTTCTAGCTATGGCCCTGTTACCCTGCCCACCTCCCGTCCTCCCCCCAACCCCCGGCCATTATAGTAATCTTCTTTAAAAAATTGTCATACTCAATATGTCCACTCCTAGTCCTCCCCTTTGTCACTTGTGAACCCACTCCAATCAGGCTTTCACTCCCCCAACCCCACCAAAATGCACTTGTCAAAGTGACCAGTGACTTTCATGTTGTTGAGTCTGAAGGCCGCTTCTCAATTCTCATTTAACCTGACTTAACAGCAGCATTTGTCACAACTGACCAGCTGCTCTTACTTAAAACAATGTCTTTCAGTAGGTTACACTCTCCTAGTTTTCCTCTGCTTTACTGTCTGCTCCTTCTTACTGATACCCCTTGCAGGTTCCTTTTCATCTCACCAATTTCCAACTGGCAAAGTGCTTGTTCCTTATTCTGTGGATCTTTCCTGTGTCCATATTTGCTTCCTAAATTACTCTCTTCATTTTCCTAGCTTCCAACGCCATCACCTGTATATACTCAGCTCACAAATATGTATCTGCAGCTTCACCCTTCTTCGCAAATCTGCACCCCTAGTTTCATTCTTTCTCCTCCTTGAATTCCAGACTTACGTATTCAACAGACTTAACACTCTGCTTAGATGCCTAATGTCCCCAACGTGTTCTTTCCCCCAAACCGACTCCTTCCACATTCTTTTCTCATTTCAGTTAATGGCAACTCCATCCTTCCAGTTTCTGGGGCCAAAATGCTTGGAGTCATTCTGTGTCCCTTTCTTTTTCTCACATCTCACACCTCTCTAGCGGCAGATCCTACCTCCTTTCATGATCTGTGCTGACCCCTCACCTCTTTCGTTTGTGCAGTCTGCATGCCTTGCCTGAGGTGTTGCGGGGACCTATGAATCCCTTTTTACATCTGCTGTAGTAAGCCCACCACTGTGGGCCTTTCTCCACATTCCAGCCAGTACTGTTGTCAAAAACCAACTTCTGTGTTCTGTAGCCGAAATATAACTCGAAGACAAAGTTTGGGGATAAAGAGGACCGAGTTTTATTACTTTAAGGCAAAGGAGGTTAGAGTAGGCTACTGCCTTCAAAACTGTAGACCTGCCCGGGGTAAAAGGCTGATCTGGGTGGTTTCGCTAGGAATCTGGTATGTGCTGCCAGCCACGTTCCTCATGCCTTCAAGGTGATCTCATGACTAGTGCTGGTGTGGGCCATCTGAGACTTGTGACTAAGTATCAGCGTCGATACCAAGTTCTTGGAACAAAGGATTCTACAGAAAAATAAGTGAAGGGAAAGAGAAGGCTTCAAGAATGAGGAAGAGAAAGTTTTGTTCAGCTTGAAGTCAAACCTTGCCGAAGCATTAGTGCGTCCATCTGAATTTTCATCCATCTTTACATTTCTATGTGGTGTCAGTATTATCTATTAAAAATTTGACTCAAATAGAATAATGTCATTTCTCTGCTTGAAATTCTGCAGTGGCTCCCCATCTTACAGTAAAAGGCCACATTTTAAAAACATGGCTTACAAGACTCATCCAATCAGAATTTCTCTGACTTCTCCTACTTTATTTCAGACATGTTGCCTTTGTGCTGTTCTTGAACATACCAGATAGACTCCCCCCTTGGGTCCTGGAACTCTCTTTCCCAGAGAGCTCCCTAGCTTCCTCCTTCCTTCCTTCAGACCTTGTTCCTCCCCCCCCATTTAAAACTGAGAGCATTTTGTGCTCTCAATCCCCTCTCCCTGATTTATTTTTATCTATTGCACTATCACTACTTAATATGTTTTCCTTTTTTCTTTATTATCTTTTCCAAATAAACTTTGTAAGGGCAAAGCTTTTGTTTTTGTTTTATGTTGTTTAATTTTGAACAGCACCTGGCATTTGGTAGGTGCTAAACAGATATTTGTTGAATGAATTTAAAAAATAAGCTAGAACTTCCTTTGTGCTAATGTTCATTATAGGAGCAAAACATCTAAAACCAGAGAGAAAGGGAAGGAGAAGGAGAAAGAAATCTCATTTTCTTTGAAAATTGATGGTTCTGAAGTGGGACTTTTTTTTGTGGTTAGAAATTTTTAGTAATACTTTTTTAAAAATAATAACCATTTGATTGAAGATTAGGAAAAACAGAAACACACAAATAAGGAAGTAAGTATCCATAATTTGTTCTCTGAGTTAAATCACTATTAATATTTTGATATATTTTCTTTTTTCTATTTCTATGTATTTTTTATATAAATGAGATCAAAATGGGTATATAATTTTATCATTTGGGTTTCTCATGTTACAACATGAAAAGTTTTCCCACGTACCAAAGTATTAACAACAGGATCTTTAATTAGCTATATCATATTTTCATCACAGAGCCATTTATTTGGCCAATCCCTTGTTGTTGGACATTGAGGTTATTTCTGAATTTTTTTCTTTTGCTATTTTAAACAAGGGTCATTAGTTACCTTTTCAAAATCAGTGTCTAACTTTCAGACAGTAACGTGCATAAATCTTAAGGGGATATAACTTGTTGAATCTTCATATGTATATTCCCCTGTGTGACACCTAGGGTGATTAATTTTTCTTACTTACTTTGAACAAGTGGAAGTCTCCAAACAGAGAGGGCTTTCAAGAACTGATGCTGGTAGTTCCTGGCTTTCATCAAAATTAGAAGAATTCTGTGTCATTGGCCTTTAATTCTTGTAGCAAAGTTAATATCCCATAGCAGGTAGTGTCTCAAATGGCTTGTGAAATGCTATCCCTTTACAACTTCTGTGTTTGCATTTAATCTCACAAGTGCTTTTAAATCCAATTTAATTGTAAACTTTGGTGTAAGTTTGGAAGGAAAAGTTATGTTCTGGTAAACATGAAGAAAAAATAGTTAAGAAAAGGTACTTAACTTGAATATACTTAATCTTTTGGTTGGTTGGTACAGAATTGCTTTAAACCTTATATTAATTATATATAATTTAAAAGTATAGCGGCTCATAATTACTGGGCTTTGTATTTAAAATTTTTTTTTAATGTTTATTTATTTTTGAGAGACAGAGAGAGACAGAGAGCGAGCAGTGGAGGGGCAGAGAGAGGGGAGACACAGAATCTGAAGCAGGCTCCAGCCTCTGAGCTGCCAGCACAGAGACCCGTCGTGGGGCTCTAATCCACGAGCTGTGAGATCATGACCTGAGCCAAAGTCGGACGCTTAACCAACTGAACCACCCAGGCACCCCTGGGCTTTGTGTTTTTAATGAAGAAGCCTGATTCAGGGTGCCTGGGTGGCTCAGTCAGTTAAGCATCAGACTATTGATGTCGACTCAGGTACTGATCTCATGGTCGTCATATCAAGCCCTGTGTCAAATTGGGCTCCGAGCTGTGCGTGGAGACTGCTTAAGATTCTCTCTCTCCCTATGCTCCTCCCCCATTTGCATGCGTGTGTGCATGTACACGTGGTCTCTCTTTCTCAAAAAAAGATTTCTAATTCTATTCTGTATCCTGAGTTTTTAAATGAGATATAGTGTTGTTATTCTGTTGGAATACCATGTTGTGAAAATTCTAGCAAATAAACAATATGAAGAAAAGTGTTTAGAGCAGGTAAAAGTATGTTGAATTTTTTACTTTAAGACTTTTATAAGCTTTATAAATGAAATGTGACTATTTTTTCTTCTATTTCACTGTATATTAGTGTTATTAACGTATCCAGCAATTATACCATAATTACTTTATGATGAGTTTTTTTTTTTTAATTTTTTTTTAACGTTTATTTATTTTTGAGATAGAGAGAGAGACAGAGCATGAATGGGGGAGGGTCAGAGAGAGGGAGATACAGAATCCGAAACAGGCACCAGGCTCTGAGCTGTCAGCACAGAGCCTGACGCGGGGCTCAAACTCACGGACCGCGAGATCATGACCTGAGCCGAAGTCGGCCGCCCAACCGACTGAGCCACCCAGGCGCCCCTATGATGAGTTTTAAAGGAACAAATTGTCTATTTTAGAACAAAGTTGTTTATTTTATTAAAAAATTTTTTTTAAGTTTATTCATTTATTTTGAGAGAGAGACAGCATGCATGGGGGAGGGACAGAGAGAGAGGGAGAGAGAGACTCCCAAGGAGGCTCCTTGCTGTCAGCACAGAGCCCGACATGGGGCTCGAACTCACAAACCATGAGATTGTGACCTGAGCTGAAATCAAGAGTCAGGTGCTTAACCGACTGATCTACCCACATGCCCCCAAAGTTGTTTTTTTTAAATGTCCACCATCATAACAATTATTCAATAAATGTGAATTCTCAAAAACAAAGTCTGTATATATTTTTTAATTTTTTTTAGGATTGTAGAAGAATACCATGACTTATACACATTGCAAAGAGGAAGGATGGAGTGTGATATTAAACAGTTAATGTCAGAAAGAGATGTCTGGAGCTCAGCCACATATGAATTGGCCCTAAAGGTTGGTTCATCTGGAATCATAACTCAGACTTCTTTTTTGCTGGATCAGTTTTGCTTTACCATTTTTTTTTTTTTTTTGCTTTACCATTTTTAATAATCTAGACAAAAGAAGATGTGTATTTAATTTATGAATAATGTGGCTATGATTGATGGGCCTTGAGAAAGGAAAGTTACATTTTTTTCTTTTGTTTCTTCTCTATTGAGTACCTGGCTATTGCCCAGTTAAGGGCTCTTTTTCTCACCAGAATCTAAGAAGTATAAGGAAGAATACTTTTTCTATTGTTTGTGAGCATGTTAAAATTTTCAACTTCTGCTTATACTAATTATAAACTAGGAAGTGTTATTTATATTTTTTCGCACAGTGTAACCATATTAGGATTATATCACTTTGGTTCTATTACCTTGGCATCTAAGATGACAAATGAATTGAAATATGGCAGTCTGTAGGTCATTAATGTAATACTTTAGGCAAGTACCAAACATCTGGGACTTGTGTTTACTAAGTATTAACCAGAAATTATGACCCTCAACATATTCACACTTTTGTCTCATTTTCCTCTGGAATGGTCAGACCTCATCTAGTATACAATGTTTCATCCTGATGCAGAATTTTCAAGAAGAAACAATCATGACAGTAAATATATAAGAATATATAAATCAGGGAGCCAGGCATGTTCAGTAGGAATAAAGAAGACAAGTGAGTTTCTTCACTCTAGTAGTATTTAAACAATAGAGAACTGACCCCTTGTAGTGGCTTCTGTGGAAAAATACCTTGAATTGGTGGAGGCTTTGTGTTAGCTCATCCCTAAAGCCCCTCCCAACAGGAAATGACAGCTAGAATGTCACCTTCCTGAAAATAACGACTTTGTCTCTTTTGTTTGTGTCTGGATGCACAGTGTCTAGAAACAGTCACTCATTGAATGACTGTATAATTGGTTCCGTATACCAGTGGTTCTCAAAGTATGGTCCAAGGACACCCTGCGCCCCCTCCCTGCCTCACCAGGGATCCCTGAGACCCTTCCGCTAGGTGAAAACTAGTTTCTTCGTTATACTAAGAAGTTATTTGCCTTTTTCAGTCTCCTTTGCACACGAGTTACATTGGCTTTACAATGGGATGTTGTAGCCGACTGAATGCAGAAGCAAATATGAAAATCCAGCTCTATTAAGGCAGACATTAAAGAGATTGTAAAAAAGTAAAACAATGATGTTCCTTTCATTATTTTTTTGTTTTAGAAAATACAGTTATTTTTTTCATAAAAATACTATTTATGTTAACATATAATGGATTTGTTATGTTTAAGTGAATTAACAAATACGTATTTTATTTTTAAAAATTTTTAATTTTATTTTATTTCTAACTCATTTTATTTTTTATTTTTTTAAATTTACATCCAAATTAGTTAGCATATAGTGCAACAATGATTTCAGGAGTAGATTCCTTAATGCCCCTTACCCCTTATCCATTTAGCCCATGCCCCCTCCCACAACCCCTCCAGTAACACTCAGTTTGTTCTCCATATTTAAGAGTCTCTTCTGTTTTGTCCCCCTCCCTGTTTTTATATTATTTTTGTTTCCCTTCCCTTATGTTCATCTGTTTTGTCTCTTAAAGTCCTCATGTGAATGAAGTCATGTGATTTTTGTCTTTCTCTGACTAATTTTACTTCGCATAATACATTCCAGTTCCATCCACCTAGTTGCAAATGGCAAGATTTCATTCTTTTTGATTGCCGAGGAATACTCCATTGTGTGTGTGTGTGTGTGTGTGTGTATGTATGTGTGTGTGTGTATATATATATATATATATATATATATATATATATACCACATCTTCTTTATCCATTCATCCATCGATGGACATTTGGGCTCTTTCCATACTTTGGCTATTGTTGATAGTGCTGCTGTAAACATGGGGGTGCACGTGTCCCTTCGAAATAGCACACCTGTATCCCTTGGATAAATGCCTAGTAGTGCAGTTGCTAGGTTGTAGTTCTATTTTTAATTTTTTGAGGAACCTCCATACTGTTTTCCAGAGTGGCTGCACCAGCTTGCATTCCAAACAAATACATATTTTAAATAAGTTCAGTTTTAATTTCCAAAATGGTAAATAGCAAATAGATATAATGCATATGAACAAAAGCTCTTTGGGATCTTCGCTAATTTGTGAGAGCGTTGCTTGGGAGTCTGTGCTATATGTTATCCTTCAGTTTGGTTCCAGTTCAGTAGTTTTAGAAAACACAAATTTATGATTCAAATTGGCTCATGACTTAAATAACAAATTGTGACGGAGTTAATGATTCAATGGAAAATTGATACGTGAAATTGGTTTGGGTTTAATAAATCACAGTGGTTTATTAGTATCTTAGGTTCCTCATTTCAGTACTTTTTTCAAATAGGTAATTGAAAGAAATAGAGTTGTGTTGGCTAAAAGACTTTACCTCAATGAAAAAGGCTGGAATAAATATGCTAAGCATTTCATCATACTGCTGTCAGCCAAGGTAAAGATCAGTTCACTTAAGTTATGGAAAAAGAGACTCCGGCCTTTGAGGGTTGAAACTGTAAGACGTGTTTGCTAAGTTTATAGGTTACATTTTAAATATAGTTTTGTATTTGTGCTTTATTGTGGGTGGAATGAAAGATCTAAGGAAATGTAAACAAATGCTTTTTATATAATTGTCTTCTATCCTAATTAAAGCAGTGTAAGCAATTTATCTAAGCTAATAATATTGAAAATGTTATTTATAGACTTATCATTCTATTAGTGTTTAAGCTAAAAGTAAAATGTAAGTAGCTGTGCATTTTTTGCAATTTTATGTGAAAATTCAAAGAGCACCCTTGGTCGAAAAGGAGAGAAGTGGCATTTAGTGTGTTCTGGGGTCATACCATTTACACTTGTCATTTAATTTAATTCTTTTTAAAAATTTTTTAAAGTTTATTTCTTTATTTTTGAGAGAGAGAAAGAGAGACAGACAGAGAAAGGGAGTGCATGCGAGCAGGGGAGGGACAGAGAGAGAGGGAGAGAGAGAATCCCAAGCAGGTTCTACACTGTCAACAAGGAGCCTGATGTGGGGCTTGATGTCATGAACTGTGAGATCATGATCTGAGCCAAAAGCAAGAGTCAGACCCACTTAACCCACTGAGCCACCCAGGTGCCCTTTATAGTAGGGTCTTTATTTTTTGAATAAGAAAAATTAACCCCAAATAAATGAAATAGTATCCCCCAAGGTTACATAGCCAATAACTGGCTAGGATTCACATTTGGTTTTGTTTGGCTTTGAAATTCCTGTTCTTTCCAATGTACCACACTACCTCCCATGAAAGTGGGGAAATTGGGCTCATGCTGCAAAGGAAAAAATCTTGTCCCTAATATTTTATGTACCATGGAAAGTCTACCAGCAAAGGCACTATGTGATGTTACTGATGATATTTTGAAGGAGAACTATCTTCTCAATTTTGATCCATTTTCTATGGATATCTCTAGTATTACAATATCAATACACTAATTAACATTATTAGCATATGCTAATAAGTATTGTGTGAATAAGTAGTTTGATTTTATACGTATTATCTAGGACACTGCAGACCTTGCACTGTTGCAGAAATTGACACAGAAATGGAGAAACTTAATGAATAAATTTAAAAACGAAGTGGAACAAAATGAAGAATCTATAAGGGAGAGATTGCAAATTGTTAAGGATGGCCTTACCAAGTGGCAGCAGTTTTTCAGAAATAATAGGTGGGTTACAAGAATCTTTTTTTTTTAAAGGGTTTTGTTTTGTGGATTTGTTTTATTTTAGAGAGAAAGAGGGAGAGAAAGAGTGTGTGTGTGTGGGGGAGAGAGAGAGAGAGAGAGAGAGAGAGAGAGAGAGAGAGAGAATGAATCTTAAGCAGGCTCTACCCTGAACGTGGAGCCCAGTGAGGGGCTTGATCCCATGACCCCAGGATCATGACCTGAGCCAAAATCAAGAGTTGGATGCTCAATTGACTGAACCACCCAGTTGCCCTGGGTCTACAAGACTCTTGGTTTTGATTATATTGTGTCATGTCTGGTAACTCAGTCCAGTTCTTTCTTTCTCTCTGGTTCTCTTTTACCATGTAATAACTCTAACACTGATTTTGGTGGGGTAACTAGCAGCCTTTCCAAGGGTGCAGTCCTGCTAGGAGCTTGAGTGGTTTTGTGGTTTCTGGTGCTAACCATCTATATAGTCCGTCCTGACCTCTCTACCCAACTGCTGCCTCTATTTCAGTTCAGCTTGTTTCCTTTTCTTTCCTCCCCTCTCCTCTCCTCCCCTCCCCTCTCCTCTCCTTCCCCTACCTCTCCTCTCCTCCCCTCTCCTCCCCTCCCCTCCCCTCTCCTCTCCTCTCCTCCCCTCCCCTCCCCTCTCCTCTCCTCTCCTTTCCTCTCCTCTCCTCTCCTCTCCTCTCCTCTCCTCTCCTCTCCCCTCTCCTCTCCTCACCTCACTTCCCCTCCCCTCACCTCCCCTCTCCTCCCCTTCCCTCCCCTCCCCTCTCTCTCCTCTCATTTCCTTTTCTCTCATGTCAACATATGTCATTATTATTGGCAAACCTGAATATCTAGATCCATCTGCATGTGCAGAGAAATAGAACCAGTGGGTGGCAGTTATAAGGAGATTGATTTTGATTGGTGTTATACTTTATAACAATTAGAGAAATCTGACAATGGCTGCCTATAAAGTAGTTAAGTCAAGGTGGGATGATGAAATCACAGCTAACGTTAGTGGGAATCTGGACTTTGAATCTAGTCTTGACTCAATGATTTCTAAGGTTTTTTAAAACTTTAAGATGCTTGGTTTGTTGAGGAAACACATTTAGGAACCGGTTCCATTTCAGATTGAGGACAATGGTATTGGTTTTTCAGATCCTCTAAGGTTTTCCGGTTAGTAGATTTTTTGGAAGTTCTGGAGGCTGAAGCTGGTACATATCCAAGCTGGTGACTACTGCCATTTCCTGTTTTTGCTGTTTGTTGACTCTTAGCTGGTTAGGGGAGCACGGAGAGCAGGGTTCACTTTTCCCTTTCTCTTCAAGAACTTCTTTATCAAGAGCTTTCACCTTGTGAGACTTCAGAGATATTAAAAGAAACTCTTTCTTGCCAGAAGTTGGGACTCCTGAACTAAATGTTGAGTCTTAATTATTCATTAGGCTTCCTATTCATTACATATTGTTTTGGCTGCTGTATTTAACAGGAATTATTCTTATGATGATCTAATTTTGGGTGTCAGAGACCCAGACACTGCCCTGTCAGTACTGTTATGGCCTCTGACCTTATAACTTGATTGCTCAGGTCTGATTGGAGCCTGAATTTATGTTTATACTTATATTTATATTTGCAAATTTAAAGATGAATGCCTGTAAGGAAAGGGGCTAACCCTGGAAGGCATGCTTGGAAATCATTCAGGAGAAACATAATGTTATTATGCAGTATACAGATTCATGATTTTCTTTCTTTTTTTTTTTTTTAAATGTTTTTATTTATTTTTGAGACAGAGAGAGACCGAGCATGAACAGGGGAGGGGCAGAGAGAGAGGGAGACACAGAATCTGAAGCAGGCTCCAGGCTCTGAGCTGTCAGCACAGAGCCTGACGCGGGGCTCAAACTCACGGACTGTGAGATCATGACCTGAGCTAAAGTCGGACGCTCAACCGACTGAGCCACCCAGGCGCCCCAGATTAATGATTTTCTTTGTTTATATACTGTTCTGAGACCCTGCTCTTATTCTTTTTCCTTCTTCCAGTGAAAAAGACATTTTATCTCCTGATAAAGAAAATATATTTGAATCAGTTATTCCAGATTTCAAGCAGTGGCAAAAGGTAAGACATTCTAATGAACTGTTTGGTAACCAAAGTGCTGTTTGTAAATTGCCACTCTTCACCAATGAATGAGTCACATCTCATCCTTTAAGAATGCCATATGGCATTTTATGAAAGACAAAGAAGATAACAAGACTCCAGGGACTTTTAAAAATACGCATAAGTATTTTATTTTCATTTCTATTTTAGATTTGGGGGCCAAATACAGTTAGGCTGCCAGAAAAAATTGGGAAAAGATACTTGGGTGGCAGTGAGGGTCATTCTGATTCTTTCTTCTAATCATCAGATAGAAGTAACATTTGTGCCTCTCCCGTACCTGGCTTTTGTCTCAAGAACAACTTGGACCTTTAAAATTCAGAACATCTTTTTAAAAAATTGGGGTACGATATAGACATACCGTAAAATATACCAGTTTAGTGATTTTTAAGTGTGCACTTCAGTGGCATTAAGTGTACTTATTGTTTCTTGTGCACCCGTCACCACCGTTCCTGTCCAGACTTGGTTCATCTTCCTGAACTGAAACTTTACCCAATAAACACCAAGCCTCCTCTATTTCCTTCTCCCCTAGCCCCTGGCAACCACCATTGTGCTTTCCGTCTCTATATTTTTGACTACTCTGGGCACTGGAATTACAGTATCTGTCCCTTTGTGACTTATTTCCTTTAGCATAATGTCCTTAAGGTTCATCTGTCTGGTGGCATGTGTCAGAATTTCCTTCCTTTTATAGGCTGAGTAATACTCCGCTGCATGTATATACTACACTTTGTTTATTAATAACATTTATTTATTTATTTATTTATTTATTTATTTATTTATTTATTTTAGGTTTATTTATTTTGACAGCAAGATAGAGCATGAGCACGGGAGGGGCAGAGAGAGAGGGAGAGAGAGAATCCCAAGTAGGCTTCAAGCCATCAACACAGAGCCTGACACGGGGCTTGAACTCACAAACTGTGAGAATGTGACCTGAGCCCAAATTAAGAGTCAGTTGCCCAACCGACTGAACCACTGGGGCCCCAGTAACATTTTTTTAAAAGAGTTTGAGCTTTGAAAATAGATTTCATTCATCAAACTACTGTTATGTCCTAGCAGTCTGACAAAGGAAAATATGTAAGATATTGAAATCCTCCAAAGTGAATGTGAGACTCATGGCCTGAAGAAGTCTCATCCAGATCCCAGGAAGCCGTTTTCTTGTCTTATGGAATTACTTGAGCAGAATATTCTCAAAATCGAGGATGTTTTTTGTCCTATTTATCATATAGCTAGTTTAGTGACTTTACTGTTTATCTGGCAATTTTGACATTGAATAGGTAAGACTGAAAAAAAATCATGCTGCTTTTTTTAGTAGGAATGATAATTCTCATTCAGTAAGCACTTTGTCAGGCTGAAGGTACTTTCCATACATTATCACACGTACGCTTCATGTCAGACAAGGGATACAGGTTTTATAATCCCTGTGCCAGATGCGGAAGTGAAATTTAGAGATGTCAAGTAATTTACTGAAGTTGTCTATAAATGGTAACTGGCAGAGTCAGACCAGTCCAGGTCTCTCTAGCTCCCAAATCCTTGCCCTTAATTGCTCTGCTACATTGCTTCTTTGTACTAATTCCTCTTTTTGAAGCATGGGTGATTTGTTTGCATTTTCTGAGTCACAAATATGTAAATTGCACTTTTATAGGCTTTGGACTTGGGGTTAGACAAATAGAACACAACAGATACATTCTAGCAACTTTCCCAGTCTAATGGGGATCACGTAAACAGGTCTATTATATCCTCACCAAAGCACATAGTAATTAAACATGCTCAGCTCCCTGGTCCTTCTTTGCCTGTCATTCGTTTTTACTCAAATAGGACTTAATATAATTATTTTCATTTTGGTAAGCTATGGGTTATCTTATGGGGTGTTATCATTAATTTAAATTCACTTAATTTTGAAAATGAAGCTATGTCATATGAAAAAATGGTATGAACAGATAGTAATAGGATATATAACTCCAAAATAATTGGTAGATGCTGGGAATTAAAGATCTGGGTAGACTTTGATGAAATCATTAGGGAAAAATAGTCTAATTTCCTTACCCTCTCTCATTCTCTAGATGCTGAATGAAGATAAAGAAAAGTTTACTGGAGATTGTCTGGTGTCAAAATATGATTCTCTCAAGATTATTAAACATTTACAGGAAAACTGGACAGATACTGGGTTTGGGATATTTGGTCGCCATAAAAGTATGGAGGGGGAGCTGCCACCAGAGCAACAGCACATGAAGGAAATTGTGAAAACCATTGGAAGACTCTACAAAGAATTTGAAATAAGAATAAATGGGGATAATGGTAAGAAAAAAAAAATGCTTGACATTATAAAGCATTTTGATAGGAATTATTATTTGTATTACAATTACTATTTAAAAATCTAAATAATAGTGATTATATTTATAATACAACTAATATTTAAAATCAAAATAATACATACACATGGTTTTAAAAATTAAGCAAAAGAAAGCACTGAGCACTGCTTTATTGAGATGTAATTCATATGCAATGCAACTCCGTTTAAAGTATACAATTCAGTGATTTTTACTACATTCACAGATGTGAGCCACCATTACCACAGTCAATTGTAGAATATTTTTCTTAAAAGAAACCCTGTACCCTTTAACTCTCGCTCTTTTGTCCTCCCATCCCTGATTTTCTGTCTCTGTGGATTTCTCTATTCTGGACTTTTGTATGAATGGGATTATATAGTACGTGATGTTTTGTAACTGACTTCTTTCATTTAGCGTAATGTTTTAAAGGTTTACCTATGTTTTAGCATGTGTCAGTACTCATTTTTATAATGAATACATTCCATTGTATGTGTATATCACATTTTGTATATCATTTATTTTTTATATATAGTTTCTTTTTTTAATGTTTATTTTTGAGAGAGAGCATACACACAAGTGGGGGAGGAGCAGACAGAGGGGGACAGGGGATCTGAAGCAAACTCTGCATTGATAGCAGAGATCCTGATGTGGGGGCTTGAACTCACAAACCACAAGATCATGACCTGAGCTGAAGTTGGACACTTAACCAACTGAGCCACCCAGGTGCCTCTTGTGTATCATTTCATACATTGATGGACATTTGGGTTGTTTCTACTTTTTGGCTATTATGAATAATGCTGATAAAAAATTTTGTTTACACATTTCTGTGTGGAAATAGTTTTCATTTCTCTTAGGTATATATCTAGGAGTAAAGTTGTTGGTCAACTAATAACTCTATCTTTAAGTTTTTGAGAACTGTCACACTGTTTCCAAAGATGCTGGATCGTTTTATATGCCTATCCCCACTATATGAGGGTTCTGGTTTCTCCACATCCTTGCCATCGTTATCTGACTTTTTGATTTTAGCCATACTAGTGAATGTGTAATAGTATCTCATTGTGTTTTTGAGTTGTGTTTTTCTGATGACTACTGATGTTGGTATCTTTTTAAGGCTTATTAACCATTTGTGTTTCTTCTTTGGAGAACTGTCTATTCAGACAGATCCTTTGTCCATATTTTAATTGGGTTATTTGTTTTTCTGTTATTGAGTTGTAAGAGTTCTTTATAGGTACAAAAGCTTTTTCAGATATATGAATTGTAAGTATTTTCTATGATTCTATGGGATGTTTTTTTTTTCATTTTTTTGATGGTGTCCTTTGCAGTGCAAAAATTTTAAATTTTGATGAAGTTCAATTTATCTTTTTTTTCTTTTTTTTTTTTTTTGTTTGTGCTTCCAGTGCCATGTCTGTGAATCCTCTTCCAAATTTAAAGTCATGAAGTTTATCCTTATGTATTCTAAGAGTTTTACAGTTTTTGCTCTTATGTTATGGTATTTGACCATTTCAAGTAATTTTTGTATATTGTGTGAGGTAAAGGTCTAACTTCATTCTCTTGCATGTGAATATCTAATTATCCCACTACCATTTTTTAGAAATGTATTTCCCACATTTAAAGGCCTTGACACCCTTGTCAAAAATTAGTTGATGGTAGTGGTTTATTTCCGGACTCCCAATTCTTTTCCATTGATGTATATGTCTGTCATTGTGTCAGTATCAAACTATCTTAATTACTCTTGCTTTGTAGTAAGTTTTAAAATTGGTAAGTGTGAGGAGTCCTACTTTATGTGTTTTATGATTGTTTTGGCCATTTTGAGTCACTTCCAATTCCATCTGAATTTCAGAAACAGCTTATTAATTTCTATAAGGAGAGGATATGGTTGGATTCTGATAGGGATTTTATTACATCTATGGATCTGTTTGGGCAGGTTTGACATTTTAACAATGTGAAATCTTCCAATCCATGAACATGGGATGTTTTTCCAATTATTTGGATCTTTAGTTTCTTTTAACAGTGTTTTCTACAATTCTGAGAATGTTTTGCACTTCCTCTTCTCCTCCCCCTCCTCCTCCTCTTCTTTCTCCTCTTCCTCCTCCTCCTCCTCCTCCTCCTCCTTCTTCTTCTTCTTCTTTCTTCTTTCTTCTTTCTTCTTTCTTCTTTCTTCTTTTTTAGGAGTGGTCAAAAGAACAGATATTAACTTATTTATTTTATGTTTTTGTTTTGTTTTCAGGAATAGAATTTAATGCTTCATCACTTACATATAACACCCAGTGCTCATCGCAACAAGTGTTTTCCTCAATGCCTCTCATCCCTTTAGCCCTTCCTCCCCCTCCACCCAACACCCCACTAGCAACCTTCAGTTTGTTCTCTGTATTTAAGAGTCTCTTATGGTTTGTCTCCCTCTCTGTTTTTTTTTTTTTATTAATGTTTATTTATTTTTGAGACAGAGAGAGACAGAGCATGAATGGGGGAGGGTCAGAGAGAGAGGGAGACACAGAATCCGAAACAGGCTCCAGGCTCTGAGCTGTCAGCACGGAGCCCAATGCGGGGCTCGAACTCACAGACTGTGAGATCATGACCTGAGCCGAAGTCGGACGCTCAACCAACTGAGCCACCCAGGCGCCCCTCCCTCTCTGTTTTTTATATTATCTTTGCTTACCTTCCCTTATGTTCATCTGTTTTGTATCTTAAATTCCATATATGAGTGAAATAATAAAAGATTTATCTTTTTCTGAGTGGCTTATTTCACTTAGCCTAATACATTCTAGTTCCATCCATTATATTACAATATAATTTATTATTTATTGGCATTTTATAATTTAGTATTAAAATGGCAGACTTATGACTACTTTTAAAAGTTATTACTTTTCTCACTTTTCTAGGTATCTCTAAAATTCTTTCAAGTTTGATTAGTTCTCTTGAATTCTGTTCTTTCAAGATGGAAAGTGTCCTGGAGTTTCCTGAAATGCATCTTAAAGAATACGAGGAACTTAATGAAAAAATTAATGAAATAATATCTCAGTTGGATGCCTCATTAAACATTGTTGGTACCATCCCTCCGTATATAGACACGGATTCTGGCTCGTAAGTTCCCATACCTTTCTGCTGGACAGAAGGGAATCCCCACTTCTCCACTGCATTTTCCCAGTACCTAGCCTCAGCGACAGGCAAGGGGAGGGGGTGGGGGTCCAAGGAGAAACCTTGGATGTCCTTTTCCTTCCAGGAAAAAAGCCCTCAACTGGGAACTGGAAGATGAGGGAGCTCTGTGTCCATAACTCCAGCAGTCTGGAGTGGAGTGTCTGCCTCACTGAGCACCGAGGGGAAAGAGAGAGAAGAGTCTTGTTTCAAATACCGTAGACTCTCCTTGCCTTTCTTATTGAATTTTCACAGATTGTCTTGACCACATGTTTCTGCGGTTGCTGTTTGTTCCAGAGGCTTTCAGTCGTTTGGTTTTGTTGTGTTTTTCAAACAGTTCTCACCCAGATTCACTAAGGAGTGGATCAGCTTTGCTCCTCACACTGTCATGTTGGAAACTGATCTCTTGAGAATTTTAAAATTCATTTTTCTCACTTTGTGATCTCACTGCCTAGAAGTGAATGTAAAGGGTAGGAGTGTGAGTTTCTGCAGTAGAGAGTTAGCACTGAAGGTAAGATCTACATTGTCCCAAGAGCATCATGCCAGTTGCTACCTGCATGGGGTTAGGAAGGCGATGACAATGAGTAAGCCATTACACCAGGTGATTTAAGGTTTTGGTTCACCTTTCCTGAATTCTCAAACAATTGGCAACACCTAAGTTTACTAGGTCCGGTGAAATAAAACCCTTTCTTTTAGCTGATAGTTTAACTTTTATACTCTATGTGAGTCACTTATCTTTATTTTGTTTGACTTTTCCTTCAGGGTGCTTCAAGCACAAATATTTAACATGATTCAACAATGGCTTTTGAAGATAGGCAATGAGATTAACAATGGTAACATTGAACTTCAGCACCAGGTATGTACTTGTAGGAGTTTGTGAAATTATATTTTGCCTTGGCTGGGAGTTTTCTTAAAAGAAAAACTAGGTCATAACTATCCAATTGGAGCAGGAGGTTGGGAGGGCAAAATGGGAACTTATGTGATGTAATTACTCAAATGATTTGTATGGATATTTATTTTTAAATTTTATTTTACTTTATTTTTCTTCTTGAGAGAGTGCGCAGGGGAGACAGACAGAAACAGAAAGAGATAGAGACAGAGAATCTTAAGCAGGTTTCATGCTGAGTGTGGATCCCACAACCCTGGGATCATGACCTGAGCTGAAGTCAAGAGTCCCAATGCTTAACTAACTGAGCCACCCAGGCGCCCCTGATTCTAATTTTAAATTCAGCTATGAACCTAAATTCAGCATGCCCTAAATTCTACCATTTAATCTCGACAGTACAACTTTGAAATGAAGATAATAATGTTTCTCTTTGTTTATTAGGGATGGTTCAAGGATCAATTAATATTTTATGTAAGCAAAAATGAGTTATTTGAATGAGGGTATAAATCCAGGCCATTGATATAGGAAAGAACAGTTAGGAATTTATTTACTTTGAGAACAGCAGGGGTATAGCTTGTGAATGTGGGGGGAAATATCTTTAACTTGTGAAATCACAAGTCAGGAGGGGTTGCCCTTTTCCTGATGTGTCAATTAAGTTATAAAAACACATTCATCAACATTCCTTTAGGTCATTAACAACCTTTCCTTCCGAGGTGGGGAGCTTGGGTTTTAGTACCAGCTAGGCTCCCAAGTTTGATTTTTATTTGTCCATTTAACAACATTTATTAAGCACTTAATTCTCTGTCAAGTACTGTGTGTGGTTTTGAGGGATAAAATGATGGCCCATGTCTTAAAGAGACGCATAGGCTAATTGAGGTGACAGATGTGCAAACAGTTCTAATAGACGTGTACAGAACAGTATAGAAACGTGGGGAAAGGATCAAATTAAAGGCAGTGGAAGTTAAAAAGACTTCTCAGAGTAGGTCATGTGTAAGCCTAGAAGAATACTTAGGGACTCATCAAACAGAGAAAGGGGATAGGGCATTTGAAGGGTATGGCATGTATGACTTTTGCATTTCATGATGTTTTCTGCATTTTATGTCTGGGACCGAGCCTCAGCAAACACCATAATGCAGAACTTCCAAAACTTGACTGGTTCACACTGCTGCCTGTGCCTCAGTGTTCTCGCACTCCTAAACCAAAAGAAACCCCTCACAGTTCAGTTTATTAAGTAGATAGTTTCGAACAACTTACTAAATATTTGTGTCCTAATAACTTAGTAACTGTTTGGAAAAGCAATACGTGTTAAAATAGTTAAACAAGGAGGCCATTATACTGGGGTAGCTCTGGTCCCTTTGGTAGCCTCTATAAACAAACCAAAGCCAGAGTCAGTACACTTGAATCTAAGAAAACAAAACTCAAGGACTGATCATAAACCGGCAACTAGATTTTCTTGAATATGAAAAAATGAAACTCAGGAACATCTGTCACAAGAGCCAAATAACTAAATTTTCCCAAATAAGGCAACATTTGAGTTATAGTCAATTAAATAATTGCATTGCTTTGCTTCAGTGTCTTTTCTATAAAAATCTTTTTCCTGGCCCCTGCCTGCAGAATGCCCCTGACCATTTTTTGGTTTTGACACGGCCTGATTCTAATTGCTTGCTCAAATAAGCTTTGCAAAATTTAATGTCTTAGTTTAACTTTTTAGATATACATATGTTGAAAGAAAAAGAAACCCTTTTATTCTCATTTAATCAACATTATTTACTAATACAATGTATGCGCTTAACTACTGGACAACTTCTCTAACCTTGAAACCTGATGGGACGGTGCCACCCTCATTTCTTGTTGAACCTCGATTTTCCCAAAGTACTTTTTTTTTTTTTAACCACACAACCACCAATAAAACCAGCTTTGCCAAGGAAAGATGTCATCAAAAGTGATAGAGTGCATCCAGTGTTGAAACTGTGAACTATGTCAAGTTCATGCTGTGCTGATAGGTGTCACACATCACTGTTATTTCCCTCAAGAATTTAAAACCCCATGACATCCTTGAGAATTTACTTCAGAGCTCTGCAATGTCTTAGTGCACAATTGGAGAACTGCAGCTTTAATGGGTTAATATCCTTGACCAAACTAAAGAGGAAGAGGGTAGTTTAATGTAGTATAATGAGCGTAAGAAAACAAGGTTATCCTAGCTGAGTAGTGATGATTTGATTTCATTAAGAATGGTAGTGTTCATATGTGGATCTTGAGAAACTTAACAGAAGACCATGGGGGAAGGAAAGGGAAAAAAATAGTTACAAACACAGAGAGAGGGAGGCAAACCGTAAGAGACTCTTAAATACAGAGAACAAACTGAGGGTGGATGGGGGAGTCGGGGAGAATGGGTGATGGGCACTGAGGAAGGCACTTGTTGGGATGAGCACTGGGTGTTGTATGTAAGTGGTGAATCATGGGAATCTACCCCCAAAACCAAGAGCACACTTTACATACTGTATGTTAGCCAATTTGACAATAAATTATATTAAAAAAAAAAAAAAAAAAAGAATGACAGTGTTGTTGGAGCACCTGGGTGACTCAGTCATTTGAACTTCCAGGAAACTCTTGATTTCCCCTCAGGTCATGATCTCAGGGTCATGAGATCGAGCGCCCTGTTTTGGTCTCTGTGCTGGGTGTGGAGGCTGTTTCGGATTCTCTCTCTGTTCCTCTCCCTCTGTCCCTACCCCCCTCAAAAAAAAAAAAAAAAAAAAAAGAATGGTAGTGTTGTTGCAAGTTAGACACAGGTATGCTTTCTATTTTTAAATTTGGTATGGTTTTTACTGTTTGATTTATTTAAAACTAGTCATTTATATTATAATCATGTTTTAACAGATGGATGAGTTGCATATATCTATGATCCAGTGGATGGTAAGCTTGCTGATTTTAATGGTGCCTGACTTTACTGACCAAGACACTCTCCCAAAGTTGGAAAAGGAAAGTGCTGAGAAACGTGATGTAAGAGTTGCACAGTTAGAGCTGGACGCAATCGCACTGGCCAGAAAGTTGTCGCAATACTCCAGCTATTTGAACAGGTGAAACTATCTGATTATTTTATTATTGTCCTTTTGAAGATTAAATGTGACATAAAGCAGAGGAGATAAGGGTGGTGAGGTAGCAGCAATCAGGGATTGTTTTCAAACCTTGAAAGAAATATTAGTTCAGTTTTTAAACCAGCTTCAACACTGCCTGGTTGAAATATGTGATTTTAGTGTTTTCCCGTTGGCTTTAGAATTCTTTTGAACACAGTGTTACCATAGGCAAGTTGGGAAGTGTATACTTATACGGGAGAATTAGTAAAAAGAAAACCAAATCAAACCAAAAAGGCCCACTTGTTTGCGTTCATAAGATACATCTTGCATGTTTGCACACAGTGCGGGGGCGGGGGGGAGCATTTTTGAAGAAGCTTGTAATTCCCTATGTAATTCCATGCAAAACTGAATGTACACTTATATTCACTAAATCTATTCAGTTTCACCAAACACCCACTGAAACATCTCTTAAGAAAACCCAAATGAAAAAACCCCTATATCTGAAAAGCTAGAAGATTCTTATCAAATACAGATAAGGTCTGAAAAATTATAATTTTTTAACTAGGAAGCATATGTTAGTACAATTGCTTCAAATTCAGGAAGTAGCTTTTATTTTCATTCAATGTTACTCATGGTCAAGAGTGAGAAGAATGAAAAGGAGGAACAGGACAAGGGTGAGAAACTTGAGAGATTATTTTCCTTCGTGAGTCAGTAGTTTAATTATTATGGTAAACTTCCATGGTATCTGAATTTAAAACACTTAGAAGAGGAACCAATAATAAATAGGTCATGCTGTGTGTGTGTGTGTGTGTGTGTGTGCTTTTATTTATTTTATTTTATTTTTTCCAGTTGTTGCAAAGGGATGGTAACAGCTATGGCTCTGAATAAAGCAGGTCATTTAGAAAAAAATCCTACTAAGGATCTTCATGAACTGAATGAGATGAAGGTAACACTATCTTCCCCTTTTGTTTGTTTGTTTTAGCAGACTTCTTAGGTTGACTTGTATTACAACAAACTACACGTATTTAAGGTGTACAGTCTGGTAATTTCTAAATTATGGATACACCCATAAAATGATTATTATTTAAAAAAAGGAAAATATCTAACACATTCAAAGTTTCCTTGTACCCCTTTGTAATCTCTCCTTCCAGCATCATCCTGCCCCCATGCAAGGTCTGATCCATTTTCTAACACCAAAGATTATTTTTATTGTCTAGAATATATAAATAGACTCATTCAGAATGTGTACTTTTTTGATCTGACTTCGTTACTTGGCATAATTATTTTGAGAATCACACATATTGTTGCTCTTATTAAAATTGCATGCTTTTTAGTGCTGAGTAGTATTTCATTATATGGATATACACAATTTATCCATTCTCTGTTGATGGGCATTTGAATGCCAGTTTGGGTTATTACAAAGCTTTAATGCATATTCATGTATATATGCATCTCTTTCATTTCTCTTGAGCAGATATCTAGGAATGGAATGTCTAAATCTCATGGTATGTATGTGTTGAACATTTTAAGAAACTGTCAAACTATCCTCCAATGTGGTTAAACCATTTTACACTCCCGCCAGCAGTGTATGAATGTTCCCCCTGGCCACTTCCTCACCAATACTCACCGTGGTCTGTCATCCATAGTGGATATTGTTCTAGACATTCTGTTGTGTTCTCTTGATCTGTTTGTTGACATTGTCACCATTATCAAGCGGTCTTGATTACTATGGTCATAGAAGAAGTTTTGAAATCCAGTAGTGTGTATCCTTCAAATTTGTTCTTCTTTTTCAAGATTGATCAAGCCACCTGGATTAAAATCCAAGTGCTTTGTTTAACTATATATATGACCTTGAGCAAGATGATCAATTGCTCTGTCCTTCAGTTTCTACGTCAAAAACATGAGAAGAATAATGGTACACATTTCTGTTCTCATCACAAGAAAAAAATTTGTAACTATGTATGGTGACAGATATTAACTAGGCTTATTGTGGTGATCATGTTGCAATATATGCAAATATTGATTCATCAGGTTGTTCACCTGAAATGAATATAATGTTATTTTTTGTGTGTGCATTTGTTTTGGGGTTAATCCATTTTTTAAAATTTTAATTTTTTAAATTAATTAAGTTTTTAATTAAATTGCAGTTAACATTACAGTATTATATTAGTTTCAAGTATACAATATAGTGATTCAACAATTCCCTGCATCACAAGTGCCCTCCTTAATCCTCATCGCTTGTTTCACCCATCCCCCCACCCACTTCCACTCTGGTAACCATCAGTTTGTTCCCAGTGTAATGTTATTTCAATTATACCTCATAAAAAATAATAGCACATATTACATACTGAATGAATTAATATTGCACGTGCTTAGAACAGAGTCTGGCCTATAATTAAAGCCAAGTAAATGTGGGCTATTTCTATTGTTATTGCTATGCAATCACAGTTGACCTGGTCCGCTGCGAAACATTTGTTGGGACCGACCGTTTGCCTGTAGTAAATGCAGCAGCCTTTCTGCATCTGGTTTTATGGCACATCACAGCTGCTTGCCCCATTACAACCCAGATCACCAAATCCTGTTGATAAGAGATGGTATGATTTCAGGTCTGTGTTCATAGAGACTCATTTCTGCACAAATCTTTGAACTGAAGTGATAAAAAGTTAATTGAATGGAGTTGTATTTAGAGTTGTACTTAACAGCTCCCCGATAGAAGGAGTGAATAAATGAGTTGTTATAGTCTGATTTTTTCTGCTTAGTAATTATCTTTGATCTCTTCTCAGAGAGAATGTCATGAGTGGATCACCACATGTTCTCACCTCCTTTCTGGGCTTAAAGGCAGAATAATAAAGTTACTGACACCGGAAGAAAAGGAGTACCTGTTTGGAGAAGAGGTATTTGCCATGTGTTGGCATTGATCATTATTCAGCCTCATCCTGTATTGCAGTAGATAAGGTTTCAGTGACTTTTTCCTATCAGTGTTCTGAGTCCTCACTTATTTACCAGAAGAGAATTTGGTCCCTGACCAAGAGCATTAGTAGTTCTTCTCCCTTCTAAGGGAGAAAATCATCCACCTAAGTATCTCTCCTCACTTTCTTAGTGGATGATTTTGCTTTATCCTTCATAAAGGAAAGGATGGCTTTCAGAGGGGAGCTGCCTGTCACATCCTGAGGCAGGTCCTCAGACTGGTCTGCTTTTGTGTGCACACTTCCTCATCCCCTTCAGGCTCTGTCTTCCATTTAAGGTTATTTCTTCTCTTGAGCACCTAACCCAGCCCATTGGCCTCTCTCTTTTGTGTCTTAAAATTTTTTTTTAAGTTTATTTTTTATTTTATTTTATTTTATGTTATTTTTTTAGACAGTTTTTTAAAATTTTTTAACGTTTTTTTAATTTATTTTTGAGACAGAAAGAGACAGAGCATGAACGGGGTGGGGGGGGGGGGTGAGAGAGAGAGAGGGAGACACAGAATCTGAAACAGGTTCCAGGCTCTGAGCTGTCAGCACAGAGCCCGATGGGGGCTCGAACTCACAGAGTGAGAGATCATGACCTGAGCCGAAGTCGGACGCTTAACTGAGCCACCCAGGCGCCCCTAAGTTTATTTTTGAGAGAGAGAGAGAGAGAGAGCGCATGCAGGCAAGTGCTGGAGGGGCAGCGAGAGGGGAGTACAGAGGATCTGAAGCAGACTCTGTGCTGTCAGCGGAGAGCCCAGTGCGGGGCTCCAACTCACGAACTTTGAGATCATAACCGGAGCCAAAGTCAGACACTCAACGGATGGAGCCACCCAGGCGCCCTGTGGGACTTGCGGTTTATATTGAAACACCAAAGAAACACCACCTTTCTAAATTATACACCTTTTACAAATGCTTATTTTTCTTTGCTGCCCAGATCTTGGCCAGAATTATTTTGAATTAGCCACTGAATGATTTCAGAAAATTAAGTAACACAGACGTGATCTTGGCTACGCAACAGATCTATGAAAAAATTAAATTCAAGAGCTCTGCACAACCATAGGGAACAGAAAGGATTTTAAAGGTGATTGAATTCAGCCTAACATCAGATGTGTGAAACTTTGCATTACCACCCATCCTTGATCTATGCCTATATTTGAGCATCTGCAGTGGCAGAGACCTACTTTCAGAATTAGCCATTTGTTTTGGTGAGCACTCACTAGTAGAATGTTATTCTTTCTATTGAACTAGATGAAATACATTTCCTTGTAACTTTTTCTACTCACTGGCCCTGTTCAGCCTTTTGGGTTGATGTGAACAAGGTGGATTTGTCTTCCACATTGTACTGTTTCTAATATTCCATGTTGTAGTGTTTTCTAACATTTGAAAATAGTGATATTCAACCTGACTCTATTTCTGGAATTTATTTTCTATTTATCTGTTCATGGGTCATCACCACAATATTTTAATTTTTGAGGCATTATGGTGCATTTTCATATCTGGTAGGGTCAGCTCTCCTCACTGATCTTTTTCATGGGCTTCAGGATTTCACCATTTTTGCTTATTTATTCTTCTATAGAACTCTATAATCTACCTCTAGAAAAAATAGGAATTTTGAAAACTGGGATCATTCTAAAATTTATATATTAACTTAGAGCAGAGATACTTGTGTTGTTGGGTTGTCATATCCAAAAATGGGGGATACAGGATGTCTACTTTTAATGCTTTTTAATGATGTTTTATGGTTTACTCGTTTTGTGCATTTCTTGTGAGGTTTATGTCTGACTGTTTTATTTTACTGCTATTTAAAAAAAATTTTTTTAACGTTTATTTATTTTTGAGACAGAGAGAGACAGAGCATGAACGGGGGAGGGTCACAGAGAGAGGGAGACACAGAATCTGAAACAGGCTCCAGGCTCTGAGCTGTCAGCACAGAGCCCGACGCGGGGCTCGAACCCACGGACCGTGAGATCGTGACCTGAGCCGAAGTCGGACGCTCAACCGACCAAGCCACCCAGGCGCCCCTTTTACTGCTATTTTAAATGGGATCTTCTTTTCCATTGTATCTTATAATTGAGAACTGTGTATATGTTATTGATCTATGTATTTTAATTTTATATTCTGTGACTTTACTGAATTATCTTACTGTTTTCAGTAGTTTTCAATAGATTCTTTTGGGTTCTCCAGATACTTAATCAAATCATCTACAAATAGAGATAATTTGACCTCTTTCTTTCAATTATTATGGCTCTAATCGCTTTTTCTTGTCTGATTTCAATGGGTAATTCTTCCAATTAGGTGTTAAATAGTGGTAGCAATAGTAAGCATCCTCTTCTTTTTAAAAAAATTAAAAAAAAAATTTTTTTTTTTGGATAGAGAGAGTACAAGCAGGGAAGGGGCAGAGAGAGAGAGGGAGGCATGAAATCTGAAGCAGGCTCCAGGCTCTGAGTTGTCAGCACAGAGCCCAACACGGGGCTTGAACTCACGGACCGCAAGACCATGATCTGAGCCGAATCGGATACCCAGCTGACTGTGCCACCCAGGTGCCCCTTTAATTTCTTTATTGTTCCTTCATACATCCCAGATCTTCTGCCTGAGATCATTTTCTTTCTGCCTTGACCTTTACATTTTTCTTTAGTGAGGATTTACTGGAGCCAAACTTAATTTTTGTTTGTCTAAAAATGTCTTTATTTCACTCACATTCTTAAAATTTTTTTTGCTGGGCATACAATTCTAGGATGGTATTATTTTCTCTTAGCCCATTGATGACACTGTTTCTGCTGTTTTCTGGATTTTTTTGTTATCAAAGTGACAGTTGAGAATTCAGCTGTCAGTTCCTTTGAAGTTAACCCTCTCTTCTCTCTGGCTGCTTTGAAGATCTTTTTATCTTTGGCATTTTGCAGTTTCACTCTGATACATTGTGAATATAGAGTTCCTTTTCTTTTTAAATTTTGCTGTTAATTCTCTTGGTTTCCTGAATCTTTGAGTTGGTATCTTGAATTAGATATGGAAAATTCTGTTTTTGTCTCTTCAAATATTGTCTCTACTATATTTGCTCTCTCCTTTCTTTCTGACTGAATGGATATGTATTAGAACCTATGCGCATGTCTTTGAACCTTATTTCGTATTTTCTGTCTCTCTGTGTCTGCACTGCATCCTGAATAATTTCATCTGGTTTATCTTCCTGTTCACTAATCTTCTATTAAACCTTTGTGTTCAGTTTTTATTTTATTTTATTTTCAATTTTTTTGACTGGACTAAGTGGCTTTATTGGGGAAAGCCAGGATTACATCAGACGTAAGAGTTGGCATTGGGGCCCTTCTTTCCAAAGGTGGGCACAACGTTGACAAAGTGCCAGTTGTATAGTATCCACCACTTGGCTCGGCCTGTCTTCTTCTCCTTCTCCTTCTCCTTCTCCTCCTCCTCCTCCTCCTTCTCTTTCTCCTGTTAGGCCTCCTCCTCCTCCTCCTCCTCCTCCTCCTCCTCCTCCTTCTCCTTCTCCTTCTCCTTCTCTTTTTCCTTTTCCTGTTTGGCCACCTTAGGAGTCTGCCCTCTTACTTTCCCAGCACGGGTCAGGGAACCATGGACTTTACCTTCAGGCCTGCGGCAAGCTACTTCCAGGGTGGTCAGAGCCTCTTCTCCACACTGACCCAGGGTAGCCTCATCCTCTAGGGGCGTGCCTGCCAGGAGCATGACTTGATCTTCTGGAGCGACGCCCTCCAGAGAGGCTACATGAACCTTGATCTGGGCGACCGTCTCCTGGCCGATCACCTCGATGATGGAGTCGAGAAAGAGCTCTGTTCAGTTTTTAAATTTAATTGTTAAAGTTCTATTTGGTTCTTTTTCGAGTCTGATCATTTTTGTAATCTTTGTCTCTTTATTCATATTTTCAATCTTTTATTTCTTTAGACAGGTTAATATAACTTTGTAGTCTATTTGATAATTCTAATATATGATATATCTGTATAAGAATGTTAATTACAAACTGGACAGTAACATGCAGAAGAATGAAATTGGACCACTTTCTTGCACCATACACAAAAATAAATTCACAATGGATTAAAGGCCTAATGTGAGACCTGAAACCATAAAACTCCTAGCAGAGAGCACATAAGATAATTTCTCCAGCATCAGCCATAGCAACGTTTTCCTGGATACATCTCCTAAGGCAAGGGAAACAAAAGCAAAAATAAACTATTGGAACTACTTCAAAATAAAAAGCTTCTGTGCAGCAGGGCCCCTGGGTGCCGTAGTCGGTTGAGCGTCCAACTCTTCATTTTGGCTCAGGTCATGAATCCTGGGGTTGTGGGACTGAGTCCTGCATTGGGCTTCACAGTGAGCCTGGAGCCTACTGAGGATTCTCTCCATCTCCTGCTCTGCCCCTTCCACTGCTCACCTGCTCTCTCTCTATAAAAAGAAGAAAAAAGCTACACAGCGAAAGGGAATAATTAACAAAACTAAAAGAGAAATACCGAGTAGGCAAAGATATTTGCAAATGTCAGCTCTGATAAAGGGTTAGTATCTGAAATATATAAAGAACCTCTGCGACTCAATACCAAAGAACCAAATAATCCAATTAACAAATGGGCAGAAGACATGAACAGACTTTGCTCCAAAGAAGACGTTCAGATGGCCAACAGATACTTGAAAAGATGCTCAACATCACTCATCATCAGGGAAATGCAAACCAAAACCACAATGAGATATCACTTCACACCTGTCAGAATGGCTAAAATCAAACACACAAGAAACAAGAAGTGTTGGTGAGGATGTGGAGAAAAAGGAACCCTTATGTACTGCTGGTAGGAATACAAACTGGTGCAGCCATTGTGGAAAACAGTATGGAGGTTCCTCAAAAAATTAAAAATCAGACTACATGTGATCAAGTAATCCTACTACTGGGTATTTAAGCAAAGAATATGAAAACACTAACTCAAAAAGATATATGCACCCCTATGTTTATTGCAGCATTATTTATTATAGACAACCTATGGAAGCAGCCCAGGTGTCCATCGATAAGTAAATGGATAAAGATGATGTGGTAATACACACTCACGTATGCACGTGTGGATACACACACACACACACACACACACACACACACACACACACACACACAGAAATATTACTCGGCCGTAAAAAAGAATGAGATCTTGCCATTTGCAACAACACAGATGGATCTAGAGGGTATAATGCTGAGTGAAATAAGACAGAAATGTCTAGCTTCTGTTTTTTACACATCGTTGCTGTGAACATCTGAAGGACATTTTTCAGTCGATCATTGTGTAGACTTCTTTGAGGTATTCAACACTGTTGACTCCTTCTTTCTCCTCTTTTGGCTTTCCTGGTGGACCTCTCAGACTTCTGACATGACTTCTGGCCTTCTCTGGGGGCTCGTCTTTCTTCCCTAGCCCTTTATGTGACTAGGTTCCTGTCCTAAGGCCTCGTCCCCTAACACTTCACAAGGTCTCCTTTGGTGATGTAATTTACCTTCTTGGCTTCAACTAAATTCAATTAAATAATTGTTAAATGATTATCTTTAGCCAAAATGCCTCCATCTAAACTCTAGATCCGTATATTTAACAACCTACTGAATATTTCCAGTTGGATATCTTAGTGGTAACTCAAAGTCACATAGCTGAGTCTGAACTCATCTGTCTTCCCATACCTGCTTATGCAACTTTGTTCATTATCTCTGTGAATGGTATTATCATCTATGTAGTGGCCTACACCATACATCAGGTATCATTCAAGATGCTTCCATTCCCTAACCATTCCATATCCATCGAATTACTCAAGCAGTAAGAGTTAACTCCTAAATAACCTCTTGAATCCTCACCCTCCTCTTCATTTCTGAAACCCTGTGTTGTTCATTCTCTACTCTCACCTTTTCTCCTTTTTTCTCTTTCTCCCTCCCTCCCTCACTCCTCTCTCTCTCTCTCTCTCTCTCTCGCCTCTTTCTCTTTAAATCTACTCTCATGTTGCTAGAGTGATTGTTTTAAAATTAAAACATATCAGCCAATTTATCAATACCTCATTGCCTTCAGGATAAAATTGTTTCCCTGAAAAGCCACTGGAGCCCTTCCTCTATGATTGTGCTCCTGTCCATCTACCCCTAAATTTCTGTCCTACTGAACTACTTTGTCCTCAAGAGCCAATCGTGCCCATGCAGCATCCTCTGCCTAGAATACCCCATGCTAGCTATCTTTTTCCCTTATTCATCCTTCCAGAAGAAACTCAGACATTACGTCCTCCAGGAAACCTTCCTGACCAACCCTCTCACCCCTATCCACTACCAGATCTGGATTAGGTGTTCCTACCATGTGACTATATGTATCCATAGCATTTTCTTGTCCACTAAATTGTAAGCTTCTTAAGGACAGAGGCCATTCTTATTCACTTTTTTGTCCTTATGCCCAGCACAGTATCCAGTTGGAAGATTAGTACGCATTAAATACTTTTGAATGAATAATTGGTATATACTACTCAATTATTAATATACACTAAGCTATAATTATACTATTGTTTTATCTCACAGGATTTTGTAAAAGAATTAATTGAGCCTGAAACAGACAGGCTTTTTAGAGAAGATGAAGGAGAAAGTATGGAGGATAAGAAACTTGAGAAGGAAAAGGAAGAAGAGAAAGAAGAGGTAAGATGTTTAGTATTATCTTTTCTTTCCCTTTGTGTTTTTAAAGAATATGTTTAGAGGTACTAGTGAAAATAGAAATAGATCATCTGGCATAAATCAAGTTGCGTCCTTTCTTCTTGTAGATTTAGCCATACCCACAGACACCCTTAGCTCTTTGTTTTCCACGGAAGGAACGTCCTTTTCCTTTTCAAAATCTACCTGCTTCCCATCAGCCTCATTCACACCTGTCCTCCTATTTCCTACACTATCTGCCTTTCACTCTGATGCTGTTTCTTTATCCTTTCATTGCCAGATTTTTCAAACAGTAATGTAAACTCTATGTGTCCACTTCTTCAGCTCCTGTTCTGGGCTGCCTTTCCCCTCCTCCCAGGCCCACACCTTCCTTCTCCTTACCCTGTCCCCACCCCTGCTGAGGCATTAGTAGTAATAACAACCCTTCCTGGGGCACTTATAATAATGATGAAAATGCAACGATAACCACCACTAATTGAGTGCCTACTGTGAGCTACATGTTCTGTACATGTTACCTCTTATCTACACAGTACAACTTCAAGGTAAAAATTATTGTCCCGTTTTACAGATAAGAAAATTGAACTCAGGTTGACTGACTACCCTAACTCAGATAGCTGTAAGTGGCAGAACCAGCATTCAAACCCAGATTAGTCTGGCAAGAGCCCTTTGCTGATTCCTGGATTGACTATTGTCTTTGGCTCTTAGAACTCATGATCACCTAACATTCTCTGTACTGTCTTAACTTACTTCCCTGATGTTTCTTCTCTGTGAATAGTTTAAATGTTGGTATGACTCCAGGCTGTGACCTAGGTCCTCTGCTCACTGTATATGCCGGACAGCACTACAAAAATATGATAACAACACCCAAGCTTCTTTGGACCAGCATTTTCTGTTTTATTTCTGCTACAGTCCTTGGCATATGGAAGACACAAAATAAATGGAAAACAGTGTTATGTGGCCACTAAATAATGTCATACCTTTTAACTGTATAATGCATTCCCTCCTCTCCACCTCTGAGGCCTTAGTCCTGGCTCTTTCCTCTCTACGGTACAAACTCTTGTTCAACCTTCAGGTATCACTTTCTTTCTCAAAACTTACCTGAGTATCTAGGCAGAATTCAGGGCTCTTTTCTGGATGCACACAGCTTTTGGAACCCACCTCTTTGCTAACAGTAATCTGGCATACCATAATTATTTTCTGGGCCATCTCTCCCACTGTGCTATGAATTCTTGGGGTCTGGAAGAAATCCTCTTTGTTTTTCTCACATTTTCTCCCCTGGTCTCCGCTTCCCCGTCCCCACTAATTTCTCACACAGCGTTTGCTCTAAAGTCTTCAAAATGCTCGTTGAGTGACTAGAGCAAATGGAAAATTAAAGCTTCAGACATTCCTCCAGGCAACTTGCCCTGTCACTGTGTCCCATACCAGCTCACTAAAGGTACCTTCGTGTTTCTGTGCCCTAGAAGCCTTCAACATCCAGAGAAGAGGAAAGACTCATTCGAATAATTGAAAAAGATGAAAACGTTCATACCAAACCTCTATTTGAAACCGATGTATTCTCTTCCTGGGTATGTATTTGAAACCCAAATCGGAGATTCAAAACTAGAGAAAAAAGCCAGGAAATTTAACGGTATGTAAAAATGATATGGATCTGATATAACTTTTAGCTCCAAGAGGACCAGGAGCTCCTACATAATATATTTTTCAGGGTTTTTTTTTTTTTCTCCCAGCATCATCCCTGGAAAACTCTTGTTTTTCACCTTAACTTTATAAAAACTTCTCATTCTCTTCTTTAAACCTCAGTTTAAAGATTTTTTTTTTTTTTAAGATTTATCTATTTTTGAGAGATAGAGCACAAGCGAGGAAGGGGAAGAGAGAGGGGGACAGAAGATCTGAAGCGGGTTCTGTGCTGACAGCAGTGGTGAGATTGATGTGGGGCTTGAACCCATGAGTGGTAACATCATGACCTGAGCCGAAGTAGGACGTTCAACCGACTGAGCCACCCAGGTGCCCCTAAGCTTCATTTTAAAATGAGCATTTCGGGGCGCCTGGGTGGCACAGTCGGTTAAGCGTCCGACTTCAGCCAGGTCACGATCTCGCGGTCTGTGAGTTCGAGCCCCGCATCGGGCTCTGGGCTGATGGCTCAGAGCCTGGAGCCTGTTTCCGATTCTGTGTCTCCCTCTCTCTCTCTGCCCCTCCCCCGTTCATGCTCTGTCTCTCTCTGTCCCAAAAATAAATAAACGTTGGAAAAAAAAAAAATTAAAAAAAAAATTAAAAATAAAATAAAATAAAATGAGCATTTCATTGACTTTCTTAATTTCACAATATCTTGGTCAAAACTTGACCTATTTTTTTTTTTTTTTAGAATATTCATTCAGATTCTATTGAGAACTGTGATCACCATATACTTCCAACCACAAGAATTAATGGGAAACTGGAAATTTTTAGAAACTCAGCAGGAAAATAGATTAAAAAAATTTTTTGTTAATGTTTATTCATTTTTGAGAGAGAGAGAGAGAGAGAGAGAGAGAGCGCGCGAAAGAGCATGAGCAGGGGAGGGGCAGAGAGAGAGGGAGGCAGAGAATCCGAAGCAAGCTCCAGGCTCTGAGCTGTCAGCACAGAGCCCAACGTGGGCCTCCCACTCACAAACCATGAGATCATGACCTGAGCCAAAGTCAGATGCTTAGTCAACTGAGCCACCCAGGCGCCCCAGGAAAATAGATTTAAGATTCCTCCACAGAAAGTTCTAGGACCGTGGTAGACATAAGTCAGTTCTAGATTGGCATGTCTCTGTGTACAGGATGTCATGCCTTCATCCCATTAATCCCCCAAAATGGTATGTAGCATTTTGTGTGTATGTTTATACTGTGCATTTTCCTGGCGGGGGGTGGTGGTGCCAGAAATCCATATATCGAATCCAGTTTCACCCCCACAGTAATGAACCATTTCACTGTCAGAGGTTTGGTCCATCTGAGCAGGTGGGTGCAGTGGGGCTGTGGTGAGGGCCAGGCTGGGCAGCAGCTGGATGACTAAGGCAGAGGTATGGCCGATTGCAGGGGTATATGTCCAGGGAGGTTGTGGGAAGTAGGCTCCAAATCTTATAGGAAGAACTGGGGGAAATCACGTGGAGAGTCAGTCAGGAGTCATGTGCCATGAGACACATACGGAAAGGGCACCACCGTTTGATCTCCTAACCCCACCAATCCCACCCAAGGCCTTCCTGCCTCAGATTGTCTCCCCTGCTGTGCTGTCTAGGCTAGGAGTCAGCGTCAAGTCTCCCAGATACCCAAACCAGGCAGGAAAACAGCCTATAGCCTGGGGCAAAATTGAGGGGTACAGAGCTTGTCTTTGGTGGTGGTGGTGGTGGCGGGAGGGCGGGGAGGGGGGGACTGCTCCAGGATACCACCTTTCCATCTGACACGGTGCAGTGCCATGTGACTAGCTCATCTGGGACGATGTGGCCCAGAAAGTCTGTCTCCAGGCTCTGGAAGGTTGCTAATGCTGCTACTATAGATCACTGAAGATTGAACCATTTATGTGCTCGTTGACTATAAGGTCTGGGGAATGGAGCAAAATGCCAGCCGGGTATATAATTATTTGCAAGTTCCTGGAGGTAAAGAAGAATCACATTCATCCTATGTGGTGGTGGCTGGAACACTCGCAGGCGGAAAGGGATCACCAGGTGCTCCAACAGAAGAGACCTCATTGTGCTTGGCCAGCAGAGACAAGGTTGATATTTGGGGCTGTGGGTTCCCAGAGAATGAAGGTTCCTTCAACTGGCTTGTGAGGTCAGAGATTTGGGGCAGGAGGTGGAGCTGGGGGAGGCGCCATCTTGGACTGTGCTGCAGGCCAGGTGGAACAGGTGGGGCCTGGGCTCCGTGTACCTGTCACTTACAAAAGTACTAGGGCTCCCTGAGGGTGCTGTAAGGTTTCAAATCTTCTATTGTAAGTTTTTCTTTTGCTTTTGTTTCCTTGTTTGTTTCCTTTATTTATTATTATTAGTATTATTTTTTGACAGTCTCTGGTCCTAAGAACATAAATAACCATTTTGTAGGGATACAGGTTCAAGGCACCAGACCTAACAGGCAGCTGCACTCTTTTGCTGGTCTAAAAACACAACTCCCAGGAGGCAGTACATTTGATTAACCCTGGGGAAGGCAAGAAAAAAGGAAGGGATCGGGAAGCAGAAAGCCTGTGGTGTGTATGTCCACATATAACTTGTCATGTCCCTGGGAGTTGAGTTGTAAAACTGGAGAGCTCCAAGAGATCGAGGCGCCCCAGGTTTCTAGTGAGAAATAGTGCCAGACCCTTGGGAAGCTAGTGACCTAAGCATGGAGAATTCCAGTTACTCTTAGTATCCCCTCCTGCAGATGACACCAGTGCGGATTTTTCTGAGGGTTGAAATATGAGTGATATCTCAACAGGGGTGGTGATAAGTCACCACCAGCTGGGGGAGGCTGATAGCTTGACCTGGTAAACCGGGGCCTCATTCATACCGGTACCCAATGCCCTAGTGTCTACCACAATGGGGCTGGACCGTCCACTATTCAAACACTCCTCAATTAGCCAGGAGTTAGGGCTTTGTGGAAATTCGTGAGGACTGTACTCAAAGCAGGCCCTGTGTGCATAACGTGGCCAGCTCCATCTGAAACAGGCACATCTAATTTGTCACTGTGCCTGATGGACTCGTGAACGAAGCGATCCCTGTAGGCGGTCTGGCTTTGCTGCCGTCCTTCCTGGGAGAAGGCTCCTCTGCTTTCGGAGGCAGCCCCGTTCAGTCAGTTCTGGTTACTTGCTGCAACGCACCCCTTGTGGCCCTTTCTGAATCAGAATCATTCCAACATTGTTCCTGTAGGACAGGCAGCCGGAATTCTGTAACATCTCAGCTGGCTGGTGGAGACGTGGGATGACTAAATCCGGCAAGCTCCCGCCGAGGCTACCAAAAGTGCTCGGAGCTACCCTGGCCCCCCAGTGCTTCCTCTTGACCGCATGAGTAGGGTTGGCCACAGCTCAGCTACCCCAACAAACAAGATATTGGAAACGATCTCTTTCAGACTCATCTTCACACCATAGGTTCTGAGTGTCCATAAAGACTTATAAGTGTATGAAGATGATAGGAGATTTTGCTGAATCACCTGTGAACTCCTGCAGAAAGATGAGCAGGCACCAGATTTGGGGGGATCAGCAGTATTTTTAACATAAGATTAGACATTCTCCCCTTCTGTCATTGGCCTGAAGGTGGCCCTTAGAAGTCTGTTTCCCGGGGCGCCTGGGTGGCGCAGTCGGTTAAGCATCTGACTTCAGCCAGGTCACGATCTCACGGTCCGTGAGTTCGAGCCCCGCGTCAGGCTCTGGGCTGACGGCTCAGAGCCTGGAGCCTGTTTCCGATTCTGTGTCTCCCTCTCTCTCTGCCCCTCCCCTGTTCATGCTCTGTCTCTCTCTGTCCCAAAAATAAATAAAAAACGTTGGAAAAAAAAAAAAATTAAAAAAAAAAAAAAGAAGTCTGTTTCCCTCTCACAATACCACGTACTCCAGAGCAGTGACTAATTTACGTATTTTATAACCGCAACAGGGAAGAGCCCTTGGATTGGTGGTTCTAGAAAATATGCCCAAAGCTGCTGCGGCACTATGTCAGTGCTGGGAGTTGGACCCAAAGAAGTAGGCCTGGATCCTCCCTGATCCAGGCCTGAGATAGTGTCAGGCTAGATCCTCCCTGAGATAGTGTCAGGCTAGAGCTATTGTCCAATTCAGAGCCCATTAGTGGAGTCAAACCTGAGGAAGACCAAGTCAAAAAGGCCAGAGACAGAATTGGAGTCAGAGACTAAGTGCAAAGCTACAGCAGATCGGCACAAATAAGGAAAGTCCAATGCAATTACTTCCAAGAGCCACGAGGCCCGTGTTTGTCTCTCTTAAACAGGGTGACAGACCACAGAAGCCAGAGGAAGGCTAGGCATAGGAGAATAGGGTCTAAAGCCATGTCTGTGATTAGCCTTGAGGTGTCAGTATCATTATATGGGTGATGCGGGGGAGGCTGCCACCAGCCATACATAGAGGATGCCACAGGAATTTCCTCTGGAAGGATTTGAAATGGACCACAAAACGTTAATCTGTACTTGCCAGTGTCAAAACAGGGACATTTTCCTCGCACACTGTAACTAAATATACGGTGGACTCTTGAACAGCTCAGGGGTTAGGGACACTGACTCCCTGCACAGTCAAAAATTCGTATGTAACTTTTGACTCTCCAGAAACTTAACTAGTAATAGCCTACTGTTGACTGGAAGTCTCACAGATAACACGGACAGTCAACACATATTTTGTATGTCACACGAATTACGTACTGTATTCTTACAATGAAGTAAGCTAGAGGAAAGCAAATGTTATTAAGAAAATGATAAGGAAGAGGAAAGATGTTTACAGTACTGGACTGTGAAAAAAATCCATGTAAAAGTGGGCATGCACTGTTCAAGCCTATGCAGTTCAAGGCTCCACTGTGTATCTGTTGAATGAATGCGCGTCTGAAGGCTCCGGTGTGTGCAGAGCACAGTACTGGTTTACTTTGGTTTCTACCTACAAAGTTGTTCCGTAGAGCTGTAAACCATGTGAGGAATTCCAGTTCTAGAAGTCTCCGCCCTGAACACCTTTCTTTTGGCCTCACAGAACAAATAAGTTAGTGGCACGTGCTGTGTGGCCACAACTAAGTCACATGCTTCTGGTCCAGGCTGGACAATGATAGCATTTACTTTCCAAACAAACTACCCAAGAAAGGGGAGCAAAGCAGAAAGACAAGAGTAGGTGACTGGGACAATAAGAGAGTAAAAGAGCTAGGGTAACAGTGAAAATGTTTCACGTGGTTTTTCTCTGGTTTTCCTTTAGAAAAAACTAGCATAGTGCCATGGGCCGTGTGGGTGAGAATGAAGAGGCCCAGATGAGGGTTTTGCTTTAACCCACTAGATCCTTCTGTGTGGATGGAAGGCTGCCTACCCTCTCAGAGCTCCTTTTCCATCTATAATGTGGGGCTTACCTTTTACGCACCTCAGGTTCGGAAACATGGATAAATGAGACTTTTAACACAGTTGTGGGCAAAAAGGGGCGAAGGGGAGTGGGAGGTACAGGCTTCCAGTTATGGAATGAATAAGTCACGGGGATGAGAGGTACAGCACAGGGAATATAGCCAGTGACATAGTAATAGCGTCGTATGGTGACAGATGGAAGCTGCACTTGCGGTGAGCACAGCATAAGGTATAGATGTGTCCAACCAGCATGCGGTACACCTGGAGGTAATGTAACATCGTGTGTCAACTATCCTTCAATTTTTAAAATGTACGGTTCTGGGAAAATGTCATATTTATTTTAAAATATGCTTACAATTTTTGTTTTCTAAATACCTTCTTTTACCTTTCTCTTGTTTCCTAGAATGTATGTAGAGTCAAGATAAATGAAAGAGGCGGGGTTTTTTTTTCATACTTTCACTGCCTTGATATTTATTGAGTTCCCTAAGGCCCTGAGAGATCTGATTGGATGTTACAATGTTATGTGCTTGGTGAAGTAAATTCTTAAGAAAAATAGTTAATTTCCTTGATCATCAACTTGATTGATTACAGAAACACATTTAGCCTTCTCTTTATTTTTAAACCTTTTCTTCTTCCCTTGTTTCTTTTTGTTGATATTATTTTCCCTGCTTCTTCACAGTTCTAATCAAATTTATATCCACCTATAGCATGAATAATTTGGAAGCTGGTATGCTGTGTGGCCATAGGTAGTCCCTGTTCTTTTTTGGTGTTAAGACTGCTTGATCATTTACTATATAAATATGGATAGTAGAAAAAAATATTCTGGAAGGCTTAGTCCAAAACATTCTGAAGAAGTAGAGTATTAACTGTTGGGATTCTCAGTTCACTCATACTGCTAATTTCCTTTGTCAGAGAGAATCAGCTAGTCAAGGTACACTGGCCCCAAAGTATCTTGAAGCAATGGCTATAATTGAACGCACACAGGAGAAGCTGATGTAAGTATGAGGCTCCACAATGGTAACAACAAAGATTGCCGGCCAGGAGGTTTAGCTGAGAAATCCACACTTCGTGGCTTACCTGTGTTTCTTCTGCTTCCTTTATCCTCACTAGTTGGTTGGGTATCTCCAAGTCTTCTGCTAATGGCAATGAAGTACACTGCTTCCACATGAACATCCGTCCTCGCCCACAGTGGAGATGGAGGGAGGGAATGTGTGTGTATGTGGGGAATAGGGTGTTAGGAGGGTCTATTCAGTGTGTTTCTAAGAGATGAGCTAGAGACGGAGCTGGGAGAAATACTCTGCAAGAAAGAATGCTACATAACCCCAAGAGTAGGAAGGGCGATATAGTCAAGATGGTTGTGAGTGCCAAGAGAAGAGCACAGCCATGTAGACATATAACACGCACTCTAGGAATTAAGAAGCACGTTTCAAATTGGTTTTATTTTTTGTCAGATCTGGTTTTAGAGGTACTGGAAAAGAAAGGACACTATTGATTTAGTATGGTGGATCATATCAATGAAGAGGAGCCAAAATTAGCTACTGAAAAAGGGGTTCCTTGGCTATTGACGAGAAATCCAAATACCCAAAGTCAGATTTCACTAAGAAATTATAAGTATGTTGCATCCTTTTTTTTTAAGTTTTATTTTTTTGAGAGACAGAGAGAGACAGAGCATGAGCAGGGGAGGGGCAGAGAGAGAGGGAGACACAGAATCCAAAGCAGGCTCCAGGCTCTGAGCTGTCGGCACAAAACCTGACGCAGGGCTCGACCTCACAGACCACGAGATCATGACCTGAGCTGAAGTTGGACGCTTAACCAACTGAGCCACCCAGGGGCCCCATAAATATGTTGCATTCTTAAATCACAGCATGACTGCCACTCTGATATCGCCATCCAAGTAGCTTCCAGGACCCCAGTTCTGGGTTAATGATTGATGCTGCTGCCTCCCTTCTTTGTACGTTTTGGATGGACATATCTAATTCTACTGCCTCTTCTAGATTATGTGTTCCTATTCATGAAAGATACTTTTTCAAACCTTTCCATTTTGTTGTGTTTTCTCTGGTCTTTGTCCACATCAGAGAATTTGAAAGCAGAGCCAGACAAGCAGAGGAGAAGTTTGAGGAGGTAAATGAGAAACTTCATCATACCCTCATAAGAAATAAAGAACTAGAGAGGGAAGTAGAGGATATTTTGATAAAGTCTCAAGAGAGGGAGGCTGAAAGACGAAGAGAAGAAGAAAATGAAAGGGGAAGAGAAGAAGAAGAAAAAGAAGAAGAGGAAGAAGAAGAAGGAAACAAGGCAGTAGAATGTTCCTCAAAGTCTCTAAAGAAAGGTGAGGCTTGCTTTCTCATTTTGCTTTATTAAGGTTTTACTAATGAAATGAAACTTGTTTGGGTCACAAATATCTTAGAAGAATATTATTTACTGGTTCATACTTTTCACAGGAATGCACATACATTTAACCATGTTACTGTCTTATTTGGACAACTCACAAAAAAGAAACCCAAACGACTAACAATTGTCGACAATAAACTAACATGAGATACAATTTTTACTTCTAAAACTGGCAAAGAGTTTTAAAAACAAAAGAACATAATGCTGATCAGAAGGGGCAAAGTAGTTCGTTTTACAGATGATACTCGTGGGTGGATAGACATATAGCTCTTTGAGAAAATAATTTGAAGGTATGTATGGATATGCCTTTAAAACATGCATATACTTTGACCTCTGACTGAGTAATTTTACCCTTGAGAATCTAGTCCAAGGAAATAATCCTAAATATAGAAAAAAAGATTAATCCACAAAGATGTTCAATGTATCATTGTATATAATAGAAACAACTTACCTCCAATCATGGAAGAAGGGTTAATTAATAATGCTATACTAATATACTTGAATATTATACCACTATTAAAATGGTTTATAATGACATGGGAAGTTCTTATATTTAAATATCAAATGTAAGGAAACAGGATATGACACACTTTTTTACAGCATTATTTAACTCTTATTTAAAGCGTTTTTAAACTCTTTTTTAAAAAAGACCAGAAGGAAATTGTGTCCAAATATTGACAGACATTGTCTCTGGTTGATGGAGGTTTATGGGGAATTTTGAGTTTAGTTTTTGATACTTGTTGGATTTCCTATGATGAAAATTGTTCTTCTACAGGAATTATTATTATTCTACAGGAAAAGATTTAACTCTTTATTTTCTTATCTCTGATTAATGCTATTTAAGCAGTTCTTTGTATCCCCAGTTTTGGAGGCTATTTTTTGATTTTTGTCTTCATCTTCCACCTGTGGTCTCATCCCAGGACAGCTGCTAGTACAAGGGATAGCACCGGGAACATAGCTACTTTCTGTTTTCTTTGGTCACTCCTGTCTTCACCTACACCCCCAGCAAAAGCAGTAGGTTAGCCGGTGCCCCACAGCCTCCCGCTCACGTGTGCTGTATCCGTACTGTCACCAGACTGAGCTCAGTTTCTCTCTTTCTGTTAACTGTCCACTAGTAACATGCTGATTATTCCAAGTGTGACAATCCTTTAGCTTTACGTTTGACTATATGTGAGATAGTATTCACAGATTGAAAAATTTTCATCTTCCACTGTGTAATTTTATCCTGACGGCTTGCAAACTAGGCTTTTTCCAGATTACGGAAAAATAAATATGCAAACCATGCCAAAGGCTTTCGCGTTAACCTGGAGAGGTTACCTCAGTATGGAATGAGTGACTTCGTTTCTCTCGATTTCCATAAAGATCGTGGGGATGAGGTTAAATCCAGAATAGAAAAAGTATTAATAGTTTTAAGTAGAGGATGACTGTATACAGTGTATCCCCCAACCTATAAACAATTACCTACACAAACATAGCCACCCTGCCCCTTCCTTCCAAATACCCCTTCAGAGTCATTGTCAGGGGGGCTCAAAAGTGGAGGATGAGAAGCTTTGCAAGGCTTAGGAGAGTTGGCTCCTAAGCCTGGCAGTGCGCACGCCATGCGGGAGACCTGACCACTTTCCCCGGAAAATCCAGAAATTGGACATTCCTTAGGGTGAGCAGACAGCTCCTTTGAAAAATGCAATGAGACCAATGTGGGACTTGTATGGCACATGCAGTGTCATATTTGTGTTAGAGCATGAGATCACCTTCCCCCAAGAGATGGGCTGCGAAGGGACGCTTACATACGGCAAAGGGACGAGGCTTGTGCACGCTGGGTATGGGGAAGATCTGGACGGAGTAGGAGACACATTTGTTTTTGTTTTATGTCAGTATTTTTCATATTTGGCACATCATTGTGCTCTGAGCTATAAATGAAGACAGGAATCGAGAGGGAAGTTGACAAAGATGAATGGTGGCTTAGTCTCTGATCTCAGCGAGGCCTGCCTCGGTTAGGAGCTGGGAGCCGGGAGATACACTAGGAGCAAGACGAGGGCGTGAACAAGAGGACCGAATGCAGGATGAGGTGGCAGCAGCCAGTCGGAAGGATTCGAAGTGAGAAGCCTGGTGTCATGGAGCAGCCAGGGAGAGCCGGCTTGATGGCAGGAGGCCCCCTGCACCCGTCCCGAGGGCGGGGCTGGAGTAGGGTCTGTGTGCAGGAGGCGGGGAGACAGCAGTGCAGCAATGGATGGGGATTCTGGATCCTGGCTCTATTTGAATTTTTTTTTTTTTTCCCGCCAGTCTCGGGATATGTATAGAAAGGAAGAGGAAATCCCTCTCCTTGACAACATAGTCCTCTTTTCCGGGACCCAGAACTCAGGTGACTAGCTGACTGCACTTTAACTTTGGGAAAATGTGCTCTGAATCCCAGTAACCAACTTAGAGGCAAATTTGGGGTAGGTACATTGCCTGTTTGTAGCTTGGGAGGTACTCAGACAGACTGGAATTTTTTAAACACTGTGTGAAGTTAAAAGTCCTCCGTAAATATTAGATGTCGTTACTACAGTATTCTAATTGTTTTTGTCTTTTCAGAAGCGCAGCGCAAGGAGGGTCTTCTCAACCCTAAGTCCAGGACCCGGACTAAACCCAACCATAAGACCAAACCCAAGTAACACCCTCAGGGTGCTGGGCTTCAGCATGACTGCCCTCACCGATACCCGTGTGCTACCGAGCTGACAGCGTGGCTCGATCCGAGGGACTTCCTGCGTGACAGCTACTGCAAAGGCCGCGAATATTTTGTTTTTACAAGTCGCAGCAGTGGCTGGAGGGAATAAGTGCATTAGCTTATTTCCCAGATTAAAAATAGCTTGTGCAAAAGTTTGCTAGCCTCTTCAGCTGAGTTCCTAACAGAGGTCCGTGAAAAGTATCAGTTACTGTCAAGAAAATAATGCTTTTTGAAGACTCTGAACTCTGCAAAGAAGAGTGGCAAATAAAAAGCATTATTTTTTCGATTTAAAAGAGAGGAGCCTGATAAGGCTCTCAGGTTTCTGCAGCATTTTCAGATTTCCTATGATTTCAGGCATCCTTATGATTTATTTGATTTTCACAATACCACTGCAAAGTAGGTCGGGGAGATACTGTTATCCCCATTCCTCAGAAGATGAAACTGAGGCCCCAAAGGGTTATACGACTCCCCACGGTCACAGAACTGGTCGATGTCAGGGCCCCCAGCTTACTGGACCTGTGTCCAGATGTTTGGCAATGGTGATGGAACACCAGGCCATTGTTCAGGTGGTTTCCTTCACAGGGAAAGGGCGGAAGGTCGTTACTGAAATTTAAGAGTATTGCTAAAGATTCACCCAGAATCTCCATTTTTTGGTTCAGTCGCCTCACATACCTGCTCTGTTCATGACCCTGGATCCACGTAGGCACTAGAGATGGACTAACTTGCAAAAATAAGTTGCAAGTGACAAATGGACGTTCTGGGCGGTCACTGTGCAAGGACTCCCTCCTGCCTCACTGCTCCTGGTACGCTTGCACTTGCTCTGATCTCGGGCGCCAAACACCTGTGCTGAGATTTCTGTACCTGCTTTGGCTGCACGTATTTGGTGTTCCTTTGGACTCATCTCCTGGAATTTTGGACCTTTGCCTGTTCCTTACACCTCAGAAACCCCGTGACCCAGAGTCCCCAGCCTTTGTCAGCCCAGTCGCCGGCCAGGCCTACGTCTGGCCACCATCAAAGTGTGGGTAGGATGAGTTTCAAGAATGCGTGGGGTCTACCGAAGCCTGCGGGATGGCTCTAAGTCTGAGGGAAGAAAACGGGACTTCAGACAGTTGGCTGTGTTTGTGGCTCAGCCGAAAGCCAAAGCTGATGTTCCCACTTACAGTTCATTTGCTGGGGCAGAGCCAGCCCTACCCTTTTGCTTTCCCAGGGATTCTAGATGATTCTAGCAAATTTGGAGGCTCTTGGTGGGATCTCAGAATACTTTTTAATTAATTTCCCACTTTGCAGCAATGAGTGGTCGTTTCCGTACAAATCAGCAGCCCCCATCCCATACCTGAACACGAGAGCCTCGCCCCTCAGAACACGGCAGCTCTATCAGGTACAAGGCTCCATCTCTAAAGGCCAGAGTTACGGCTGCTGCCACGATTAGAACGAGACGTTTGGCACCATGAACCTAGCTGGGTGGTTTGCTTGCGAGCCACAGAAACCCACTCTTGCAAACACACGAAAGTGTGTTGGGGAGCCCAGGGGGTAGAGGGAAGTCTTAAAGAGCCAGGCCAGGAACAGATGGGACCAGACAGTTTTAGATTTCAGGAGCAAGAACTGCTTCACCATGTGCCCCAGTTGCTATCACCAAACAAACTCCAGTCGTTTCTTCCGTCCTTAAATGATTGTGCTAAAGTCTGAGTGAGAGAAAGGCTACCCTGTGGTCACAAACCACCCTGTGGATGTACCAGTGGTGGCAAGAGGATGTCTGGGATCTCTAGCTGCCTTGAAGGGAAGGGAGGACACCTTGCTCTACTATTCCACCAAAACAGATCACAGTATGGGGAAAGGAAATGCCCAGAAGACGATGAGGTTGGTGGCAGGAGGGCATAAGGGATGTGAAGTGGGTTAAAGAACAAAATGTGTGCTACAGGAAAGCGTCTGCACCGGTGCTCCCTAACAGCCTGGGCAGCTCCGTTTTCCCAAAGAGCTGACTTGTGGGCAGTTTGAGATAGTCCTTGAGACCTTGCCACACCTTCTCAGAGTGACCCTGAGCTGGGCTCCCGAGAGGCCAGCCGCTCTGCTCGGATGTCCAGACAAAGGCGTGCTGACCTCAGCTCCAGAGAGCTGGCCTGATCCTCCCGGAGAGGAAACTGGGTGGGCCTCCTCGTACTCCTCTGTGTTCCCCCTACCCCCCAATCTCAGTGCCTCTGTGCACCTTGACAACAAGTCCTTGAAATCTTGAGGTGGGATTCTAATACAAGAGACCCCATGCGTTAAGTTCTTAAACTGGTCCTGTCCAAGAACCACCACCCTGGGGGCGGGAGCTACTGGCCGTCAGGGCTACCTTTGAAGCATGGGGGCAGCCTGTGTAGGGGGCCAGTCTTCTGTTTGTGTACAGCTTGGTCACTGTCATTTAGAGCTGCTGGGGTAAAACCAGAAGACAGTAATAGCCGTGTGCTGAGGATTTACTTGGCGTCATCACTGGGCCAAGCACTTCGTATATTATCTCATTTAATCACAACAATTCTGTGATGTGGGTCATACTTTTATCCTCATTCCTGTCAGGACAAGTGGCGTGTTTAAAGCTAAACATCTAGTGAGTGACCAAATCTGGTACGCCTAGCAGCCGAGCACAGGCTCTCAGCGACAGTGCTATTACTGCCTCTCCACATCAGAAAAGGCTGCAAGTGCAGTTGATGGCCCCTCTTGTTAAAAAAAAAATTTAAAAAAATTTTTTTAACGTTTTATTTATTTTTGAGACAGGGAGAGACAGAGCATGAACAGGGGAGGGTCAGAGAGAGGGACACACAGAATCTGAAACAGGCTCCAGGCTCTGAGCTGTCAGCACAGAGCCCGATGCGGGGCTTGAACTCACGGACCGCGAGATCATGACCTGAGCTGAAGTCGGCCGCTTAACTGACTGAGCCACCCAGGCGCCCCCCGCCCAAAAAAATTTTTTTTATGTTCATTCTTGAGAGAGAGAGAGAAAGAGAGAAGGAGAGAGAGAGAGAGAGAGAGACAGAGTGCAAGTGTGTGTGTGGGGGGAGGGATAGAAAGAGAGGGAGACGCAGAATCTGAAGCGGGCTCCAGGCTCTGAGCTGTCAGCACAGAGCCTGATGCGGGGCTCAAACCCATGAACTGCAAGATCATGACCTGAGCCAAAGTCGGATGCTTAACCGACTGAGCCACCCGGGGCCCCGATGACCGCTCTTTTTAGAGGGTTTGATTTCCATACCCTCTACTTGTTGCTCAGCTCAACCGCAGAGCAAATGCACTGACACAAAATTCTAGAGGACATCAGAACCTTTGTAGACCCAGTAGACTCTGCCAGAGAACACGGTAGCCACCAGGAACAATGTGACAAGGGGAATTATACTTACTCAGCCATCCAGAAATGGCCCTCAAAGAAACAGGATGCAAGGCATAGGCAGAATGACCCGGCGGGCCTCCCAGATTTAGGGGAGTCCAAACTGCAGGCCTCCAGCACCTTCCTGCTACTACTGGTGAGCTAGGGTGGCCCTTGAAGTTTTTAAGGAGAGCCTGCAAAGCCTCCTTAAAGATGGCTTCTTTCTGGTGGAGTCCGACAACGTGTAGTACACCAGCCATTAAGTCACATGCCTGCACAATAAATTCAGGTCTAGACAGACTAAAGAGTCATTGCCAAGCACCAGAGGCCCTGGAATAGCACTGGCACAGAACTTGTCATGGACTTGTCCCACTCACAGCCATGTTGTATTGGTCACAGTGGACTCCAGCTCCAGACTGGAACATCTCCCCTTCTATCAGCTTGCTGCCTACAATGGACTCAATTCGTGTGTCGCCCCAGAATTCCTACGTTGAAATCCTAGCCTCTGATGCAATGGTGTTAGCAGGCGGGCCTGGCAGATGATTAGGTCATGGGGTGGACCCCTCACGAGTGGGACTCGCGCCCTTATAACAAAGACCCCAGAGAGCTCCCCTCTTATGCCATGAGAGGACACGGCGAGAAGACAGCTGTCTGTGAACCAAGAATTGGGCCCTCGCCGGGTCGACTGGCATCTTCATCTCGGACTCCCCAGCCTCAAATGAGAAATTTCTGTTGTTTGGAAGCCACCTTATGATATTGTGTTATAGAGCAGCCTGAACTAACTAAGGCACTGCTGCTCTGTTAATGTTAAATTTCTGGAGAAAAACTCTTCCCTAGCGCATATCTTGGTTTTGGATTGTACTGTCCAGCTTGTCCTCCAGCCATCACCTCAAGATCAGTAGTAACCAGCGGGAATGCAGCACCTGGGTGTCAAGAGAAGACTGCTGCTGGGACTCGCAGGCGCACTGAAGCCTCACCAGCCTCTGAAGAACTTCCCCTTGACCATCACTAGACCCTTTCCCGCAGGGCAGTTTCGTAGCAACTTAACCTTGGCATTTCCCACCCGTCAAGCACTCCCATCCCATCCCAACAGCCAATGAATAGTGGAAGATAAGTCACAGGCTGCTCGAACAGACCCGGAAGGTGCCCTCTGGCGAGCTAATGAGAAATTTAAATGTTGACTAGAGCCAGACAGCAGAAGCGACCAACCGGGGCTGGTGGCACAGGCACTCCCCAGACATGTAGGTAAATCTGCCTTTGACAAGAGGAACCACACTGCAGGGAATTCTTACGGGTCATAAAAGCCATTATCGCATTATTACCCTGGAACTCCCTCCTCATTGTTCTGTTCCTGGCTCTGGTCATACCTGAATCAGCACGACCCTGCCTCATCCTTCGTTACTTATGCCAACATCTGCCAACCTGAGATCAGGAGCCATGTATATGTGGTGAAAAGTGACCAACTACCTTCTTTCCAAGAACCAGTAGTTGGGATGGATGTGGGCCAACACAACGGTAATGAGAAATATTTCCCACTTCAGGGGTGCTCTCATTGCCATTGGTCCTGTAAATGGGCTGGACCGTCAATGACCGCGCCATGGCTGGTCCACAAAAGCAAACTGCAAACCCTCAATGGTTAGGTACTCTAGGAAATCATGTAGAATGTCCCTCAACTCTCATCCTATCTATTGCCTCCTCAGTGCTTGCTTTCCTCTCTCTGGCACCATATGTTAGGCCCTGACATATTTCATGACCTGCTTTTGGCTTACTTGGATTTGACGGTCTCTTGGATTCCATATTTTGTATCTTGGCACTTCTGCTGGTTTAAAGTTTTGCCTGTTCCTTTGGCTTTCAGAATCTTCCATTGACTCTAGTCGAGACTAGTCAATCTGTGGCTTTCAGTACTGCCACTCCCCCACAACCAAGTATGGTCACTGGGAGTAGGGAGGGACACATCTTTTGAGAAGATGTGGAAATATTTTTCAGATGCATAGGGGCACTTGTACCCCAATGTTTATAGCAGCACTCTCAACAATAGCCAAATTGTGGAAAGAGCCTAAATGTCCATCAACTGATGAATGGATAAAGAAATTGTGGTTTATATACACAATGGAATACTACGTGGCAATGAGAAAAAATGAAATATGGCCTTTTGTAGCAACGTGGATGGAACTGGAGAGTGTGATGCTAAGTGAAATAAGCCATACAGAGAAAGACAGATACCATATGGTTTCACTCTTATGTGGATCCTGAGAAACTTAACAGAAACCCATGGGGGAGGGGAAGGAAAAAAAAAAAAAAGGTTAGAGTGGGAGAGAGAGCCAAAGCATAAGAGACTCTTAAAAACTGAGAACAAACTGAGGGTTGATGGGGGGTGGGAGGGAGGGGAGGGTGGGTGATGGGTATTGAGGAGGGCACCTGTTGGGATGAGCACTGGGTGTTGTATGGAAACCAATTTGACAATAAACTTCATATACTGAAAAAAAAATATTTTTCAGAACTGGATGAAATAGCCTTTTGAAACAAAATTCAAAGTTACCATCTCAGTATAGAGTGATCACATAAGCTGTTAAAATAATAAATGAATTGGACATGGTTGCATGCATATGTAGGTCGTTTGGGGTTTTTCTGAGAGAGAGCGCACACCTGTGCGCAGTGTGCTGGGGAGGGGCAGAGGGAGAGGGAGAGAACCTCAAGCTTGCTGAACATGGGGCCCAACGTGGGGCTCAATCTCACCACCGTGAGATCACGACCTGAGCCAAAGTTAAGAGTGGGACAGTCAACCAGCTGAGTCACCCAGGCACCCGTGCATGTGTAGGTTTTGAAATGATCTCACAGTTCTGGGGCTCCTGGGTGGCTCAGCTGGTTAATCATGCAACTCTTGATCTTGGCTCAGGTCACAATCTTGTGGGTCCGTGAGTTCGAGCACCACGTCGGGCTCCCTGCTGACAGTGCGAAGCCTCCTTGGGATTCTCTCTCTCTGCCCCACCCCTTCTCACTCTCTCTCTCAAAATAAATAAAAACTCAAAACAAATCATCTAACGGTTCTGCCTAATTTTGGGAAGACGCATTGCTTGGCTAAAGCCCTCGGGCACGCAGGCTTGGGCTAGAGTGTGTGCTTTCCCAGCTGTGGATGGAGGTGAAGAGGTGGCTTAGAGGTGTATAACCCAGACGACCCTAGGTTGGCATCATTGCAACTGCTATATAATAAGGTACTGCTAGGGAGTTTCTGGTCTTTTGTTTTTGGAGGACAGGAGGATTGGTGGAGAGGGCAGAAATGTAGAAGTGATTGAGAGAACAGAAAAGGTAAAGCATCCTTGATCCTGGGCCTTGTTTCTGTTACTTAAACATAGTGGGGAAACACCCTGTCCCCGATGGACAAAATGCTATAAAAGTTTCTAGGTCCATTCCTATTTCATTCATATTTTCATATTTCTAGGTCTATTCCTATTCTATTCACGATACATTTTCTCTGTGAAATAATGCTCAGTAGGGTTTTATGGGCTAACTTCATAAACAAAACCCCTTTACAGGTGTGTTTACTAAAATGTTTAAAGTTCTCAGGGATGGCAGGAACACATCTCCAAGGTAAAGTAATAACCTTGGATTAACATGAAGAGGAAACAGGTGGTCTGAAGGACAGAGCAGTCACCAAATAGTTACCATTTCTTTCCGTACTAGCAACATGGAAGTTCCCATTATAAGTAGCATTTTATAACATACACGATTTTAATAGTATTGTTGTAGTGTAAGATTTTATAATATTATTGATTTTTTTAAGTCTTTAGAGGGTTTGCCATATACCTCAGCATGCTTTCTTATTTACTTGGTTAATTCTTTTCTGTAGCCACATATTTCTAATTGTGTAAGACAAGTACACAGGAGAAGCTTACACTGATTGTGTAAGACGAGTTAGTGGACACTAAGATTTACAAGAATGTATTCGTATTTAAGATTATCTGTACTAGAAGAGAATACTTCAGAGCATGTATGGATCACAAAATGTCATTGCTGTTTGAGAAATAAGCAAGCTGGTAAATTCTATACTGAGAATACATCAGCCCCATGTTTACAGTGATGTTTCTTCAGATTTGAAGCAACATGTATCAGGTAAATGCTTTTGTCCTTTTATTTCTCTATTTTATTTTTTTATTAAAATTTTTTTTAATGTTTGTTTATTTTTGAGAGAGAGAAACAGAGACAGAGAGTGAATGGGGGAGGGGCAGAGAGAGAGGGAGACACAGAATCCAAAGTAGGCTCCAGGCTCTGAGCTGTCAGCACAGAGCCCGATGCGGCCTGACGCGGGGCTCAAATTCATGAACTGTGAGATCATGACCTGAGATGAAGTTGGATGCTTAACCAACTGATCTATCCAGGCACCCCTATTCCTCTATTTTAAAGAGGTCTCCAGGGGTGCCTCGGTGGCTCAGTCAGGTAAGCATCTGACTCTCGGTTTCTGTTCAGGTCATGATCTCACGGTTCATGAGACTGAGCCCCATGATGGGCTCTGCACTGACAGCATGGAGCCTACTTGGGATTCTCTCTCTCCCTCTCTCTACCTCCCGCCCCACCATAAACTTTTTTTTTTTTTTTAAAGGAGACTCCATAAAAAGAAATCCTTTTAAATTCTTTAATTAGGTGTAAACTTTATATCCAGACCAAGTGTATCTTATTTTTTTTCTTTTACTCAGGAACATTCAAGTGTCACTATGGTGCAATTATCAAGGTTAGATGTGAATATAGGGTAGAACATACAAGGTTGAGTGTGGTCAGGGAGAAAATGACCAAGACGTGCCTGTGAGGAGTTCATAGTATGGTTGGAGAGAAGCCTGAATCTTAAGTACAAGATTACAGTAAAGTGTGATGAACACAATAATAGGGGCAGGTAGAAAGGGCTACGGAGCACATTTGACCTACATCTTCGGAAGTCAAAATTTAGCCCTGTACAGACGCAAAATTCTTTCCAAAGTAGGATGTTGGCTAAAGCTCCTTCCCATAATTACTCTGATTAAATGATCCATCTAAACCTGTTAGATGGTTTCTCTGTCATTACGTCATCTCATTGTCTTCTCATGCAGATTCCTGAATTGTGACTGTGTGCATTCCAAGGGCATTCCATATGGCAACCAAAGAAAGGGCAGGAGGTGAGGACAGAGTGCCTGACTCAGGGATGTGGCTGTTATAAGTCAGGCCCCTTCCAGTCACATTACCCTTGGCTCTTCCTATAACATGGGAGAGTCTTTCCTTTTAGGATTCGGTGGCTCAACAGGTCTGGAAGGATTTGGTAAGGGGAGGCTTCCTTGAGCTCTGTTGCTGGGAGAAGACAGGAAATTGAGCAAGTCGAACGGCAAAGGCAAAACCACTGTGGAAGGTTTGTCTGTGGACAAGGACTGGAGCGTGTGGAGGTATCGCAGCTGAGCGGCAGCCGGAGTGCCCGCTAGGATCTCAGCTGCTGTTCTCAGGGACTCGGAGGCGGCCTTCTCCCCTTCGGCAGCGATCACCTAGAGAACGGATGTGCAGAGAAGCAAAGTGACTTTTCCTCCTCATTCCTCCAAGGCTTTCCTCACTATTCAGGGTTCCTCAGCAAACATGGAGCATGGAGCACCTGGTCAGTGACGGGCACTGTCAGGCACAGAGCAGACTGCCCTGTTTTTCAAGGATCTGGTCCAGGGGAGACAGGTGATACCCCTGGTGTAATTTAGGGCAGAATCTGTCAAGGGCCCTGACAAGCAGAGTGAAGTGTTGAGGGAGTTGTTATGTCTGCTGGGCCTTGAAAGATTAGTAGGATTTTGCCATATTGAGAAAAAGTTGGCCGGCATTCTAGGCAAGGTCGTGGAAGCCCGAAAGGGGGACTCCTAACTAGGGCAAAATGAACGGTAAGCATTTCAGAAGAAAAAGCACCCAGCTCACCATCCAAATGCCACCGTCGAGTGGACAAAGAGGGCGACCCAGAGATCGGGAAGGTACTCTGCCCAGAGGACCACTTCCTTCCCTCCCTCCTCCTCCTCTCCACACTCCGGGGTTACTGACCTCTTCTGTGGTAGGGTTTTCTCCACGTGCTTTCTGTTCTTTAAGAGACGTCTGTCTCTCCTTCTGTCCTCATCTTCCTTTTCCTGACACCCGTCCCCCCACCCCCACCTCGGTCCTCGGGAGCTGCCGGCAGCCACATCCGTGCCACTCACTGGCGTGGCCGCGTGGAGGCTGCGAGCCGCGCAGCCTTCCCTCGGCTCTGGCATTGTGGGAACCGGGCCCTCATCACGGTCACCCCTGCACAGCTCACACAGAGGTAGGGACACAGGTCTGGTGTCATTCACATAGAGGTGACGGGTGACTGGCATTCCCTAGGGAAAGGTGTCAGCACAAGAGAAGAGGGATGAAGGGTGGAGAGACGCCCTTAAGGAGAGGGAAGGCAAGACTCCAGAAGGAGGAGGTGGTCACTGTTACCAGTAGCTTCAGAGAGAGGGCGTAAGAGAGATGGTTTTAATAGAGTGGGGTGGGGGGCACAAGCCTGAGTCCTCCCAGCTCCTGCACGGATGTGAGGTGAGGAAGCAAAGGGGACATGTTCTGCAGGAGCAGGCCTGGAGAGCGGGCGCGGCGCTGGCTCACCCGCGCTCTGGCCTGTCTCTGCGCTTCGGCTTCCATAGCCAGTGAGTGCTGGAGCCCGGCCGGCAGCCTCACATCCTTACTGGAAGAGAGAGACAGTGGGCACGTGGGTGTGCAGCACTCTTGCAGCAGCCGGGGCTTCCTACAGGCTGGCCACCTGCGCAGCAAATTCGGACCGTTCAATGGGGTGTCCTGTCCCTAGACTCTGAGGTAGACAGTGGCGGGGGAGAGCATCTCAAAAGTCAGTGCCTCGAATGCAGACTGCTGTTGTCGCTGATGTTACCGTAGAGCTGTGGCTTTTTCTTGACAAGTAGAACACGTTTTTTGGTTGATGGATTGTTACGATCTTTCCCACTTACAGTTTAGGCTAAATCCCAGCTATTAAATTTGAATACTGAAAACAGTCTTGGGGCACCTGGGTGGCTCCGTCGGTTAAGTGTCTGACTCTTGATTTTGGCCCAGGTCATGATCTCGTGGTTTGTGAGACTGAGCCCCACGTAGAGCTCTGTGCTGACAGCATGGAGCCTGCTTGGGATTCTCTCCCTCTCTGCCCCTCCTCCACTCACGTGCTCTCTCTCAAATAAATAAAAGATAAAAAGCACATAACCTTTAAGAAAAAACACAGCCTTGAAGGGCCATACTATTAAGGATAAGGGAACTCATCTAAGTTTATTAAGGAATTGATTTTGAAAAGAGTAGAACTGACCAGACAAGAGTAATACTTAATGTATTACATAAAAGATACAAAATTGTATTTTTACCCTATTTGAAACTATGAAAATCACACAGAAAACAATTTGGCAGTTCCAGGCAAAGTTAAACACAGAGTGACCGTATGGTCCAGTAATTCTATTCCTGGTTGTATCTGAAAACGTGTTTGCACAAAAACTTGCACCTGAGTGGTCACTGCAGTGTTATTCATAATAGTCCTAAAGTGGAGACAACCCAAATGTCCGTGACTGAATGAGTAGATAAGCCAGATGTGGAGGATTATCTGACCATAAAAAGGAATGACGTGCTGATACCCGCTTCACCATGGAGGAACCTTAAAAACAATATGTTAAGTGAAAGAAGCCAAACGCAAAGGGCCATATAATATATGACTACCTTTGCATGAAATGTCCAGGACCGCCAAATCCAGAGAGGAGACCCGTGCTGTCAGGCTGAGGGGGTAAGTGAGCAGTGAGGGGTTCCTGCCTAATGGGTGTGGGCTTTCTCTTTGGGCTGATGAAAATATTCTGGAATTAGATGGTAGTGATGGTTACACCACTCTGTGAAAATAATATAACTCTTGATTGTACTTTAAAACGGTTATAATGGTCCATTTTTATGTTATGTGAATTTTACCTCAAAAAAAATTTTTTTAACCCATGAAAGGAATTTGCCTAAATGTTACAGTGGTTCTGTTATGGCTATGAGTACTGGGTAATTTTTTCCTTTTTCCAAATTTATGCTAATGTGGCTATAATACTCAACTCACTAAAAATAATTTTTGAAATTATTAAAGAAAAAAACCCAACACATTTCCTTTTATCATATTATCTTTCCTGGTTGATTTCCTACCCACATTTCTGTTCTCTCCACTTTGATTCCCCAGATACAGGTCACTGAATCCAAGGCCACCTGTGGAGGGAAGAGTTGAGATGTCAGTGAGAACCTCCAGGTGAGGGGAGCACCTCTACGCCCTCATGGCCCTTGTTCTGTACTGAGGAAGTACATTTCCTCTGAGAGGACTTTTGTGTTAGCATTACCGTACCTTGCAAAGAGTTGCTTAACTTTGCACGGTGCCACTCAACAAATATTTGTGGAATTAAAGATGGTGTGGTAGGCTGAATAGTGGCTTCCAAAGACAACCGTGTCCTAATGCCCAGAGCCTGTGAATGTTACCCCAGAAGAGCGCTTGCAGATGGGATTAAGTTAGAGGATCTGAAAATGGGGAGAGTATCTTGGGTCTTCCCACTGGGCCCCAAATGCAGTCACAAGTGTCCTGTTAAGAGGAAAGCAGAGGGAGGTGTGACTACAGGAGAGGTGAAGGTGACATGATTCTGGGGGCAGAGATTGGAGTGATGGGTTGTGAACATGGAGGAAGGGGACGCAAGCCGGGGAAGGTGGGGGAGAGGGGGCTGAGAGAAGCTGGAAAATGCAAGGAAACGAATTCTCCCCTCAGAACTTCCAGAAGGAAGTGGCCCTGCTGACTGACACCTTGACTTTGGCCCCAGTGAAGCTGATCTGGCACTTCTGGCCTTCAGAAGTGTAACAGACTAGACCGGCATCGTTTGAAGTCCCTGAGTTTGTGGTAATTTGTTACAGAAGCCGTGGGAAACCGATACAGATGGTGTAGTTGTTAAATCTGTTTTAAGATGCATCTATTAGAGAAACCAGAGTCTACTGTCTCCCAAATGGCTGTCATTTAAATACAGGTGCCTCCTTCCCACCAGTGGCACCCATTCCCCCCACTTCCCAGACCCACAAAGCAGGAGAAAGGCAACTGTGGGCTCTGGAAAGGAGGGGAGGGGACGGAGCTATGCATGTGGACCCACACTTTTCCTTTTAAATGATTTCTGATGATTTCTCAGTGGCTACACAGTCAGCTAGTTTCGTGCATGGAGAGCCCTGAGGAGGCTGGCTAATCTGGGGGTTAGGGTTGGGGTGATGACAGGAAGGGATGTTGAAAAGAGGAGGTGGCGTCTTAAAGGACAAAGAGGGTTTTGCCTGCGGGGAGAAGGGAAGCAGCCCAAGAGGAGGCGTGCAAGTATGAAGTGTTGCATGCGGGCCAGGCGCCAAGTGCATGGGGTTAGCTGCCCAGGCGGAGTAGGGGGAGTAACAGTGGGGTCACTCATTCACTCATCCAAAGCACACTATCTGACTGCTGTGGGACAAGCCCGGTGACAGGTGCTGAGAACAGAGAGATGAATAAAATATGACCCCTGCCCTTATGGAGTCCATAATCCAGGAAGACAAATGTGTGAATACACAAAAATTCAGTGTAACAAAGGCAAGCTTGTGTGTCCAGAGTCTGGACCCTTTCCTTTACCCTTTAGAGGGGAGGGATGAATAGGAAGAAAGGCTGAGGGGGACAAGGGGGAACACACTGGAGTGGTTTTATTTTATTTTTTTTAAATGTTCAGTTTTGAGAGAGAGAGAGTGTGAGTGATCGCGGATGAGGGGCAGAGTGAGGCAGAGAGAGAGAATCCCAAGCAGGCTCTGTGATGTCAGCGTAGAGCCCGACGGGGGGACGCGATACCATGAACTGTGAGACCATGACCTGAGCCGAAATCAAGAGTGGACACTTAACTGATGGAGCCCCCCCGGCGCCCCCATGCTAGAGTGGTTTTGAAATTCCAGAGCAGCAACTACCTGTGTTCTTCTTATTCTAACTTTTTTCTTTTTTGGTTCTCTTGTTTTCTGAATTTTCTCCTTTTCCACCAAGATGCTAATCTCAGTTTTTTTTTGTTTTTTTTTTTTTTTTTAATTTTTTTTTTCAACGTTTTATTTATTTTTGGGACAGAGAGAGACAGAGCATGAACGGGGGAGGGGCAGAGAGAGAGGGAGACACAGAATCGGAAACAGGCTCCAGGCTCTGAGCCATCAGCCCAGAGCCTGACGCGGGGCTCGAACTCACGGACCGCGAGATCGTGACCTGGCTGAAGTCGGACGCTTAACCGACTGCGCCACCCAGGCACCCCGCTAATCTCAGTTTTATGAGTGACAAGTTGGACAAATCACAGACACCTGGGTACTTCACCTTCTAAGATTAGTGACCGCTCAGGCCCCATCAGATGCAATCGTTACCAATGCCTTTGACCCTGAGGCCCTGCTGTTGGAGGTCCTCCGTTCGACTAGACAACATTCGTACCCTCCTAACTCAATCCTGGGCTCAAGGCCTCAATGACAGGGTCCCTCACTGGTGGTAACTGCCATGTGACTGGCCGGCTGCCCGGAATCCTGCTTTGTTTTCACTCTCAACACCTTTGCCAACTCGTCTCGGTAAGAATCAAAGATGTCCAGCCTGGCCGCGGGCGCGTTTGCTGAGCGTGCTGTGCTGTCTGCGGGCTGGATGGGGCTGCTTGTGAGGTGGTTCTTGCTCCCCAATTCCTGCCCTGATCCCCAATCAATTAAATGCAGATGACTGATTGGGAGATTAACCACTAAGGGTCTGTGACACCTTACCTCTTTTGATCTGAAAGTCTTATTTGAACTTACTATTTAACTTTGCTGTTTTCCCAACTAGGCCGTAAGCTCCCAGGAACCATTCCTGACCATCTGTGTATAACCACCACCCTGTCCTGTCCAGCCCCGCCATCCCTGCCAGCTCTCACTCCCACACTTTGTGCTATGTGGGCACTTCGCAGTGAGTCCAAAGCCACTGGGGCAGGGTTAAGAGCAGAACCTATGGCAGTGACTGACTAGTCATCACCAGATTGGCCCAGGGTCAAATTTGGCGGCCTCTTCCTTAGCGGTCAGCTTAGCAGTGAAGGTCTGGCACATGCTTCCATAGCACATGCTTCAATAAGTGGCTAACGAAGAAATGAATAAAAGAGCTATTTCAACATACTTGATGTTAAATTTATCTAAGTACCTTTATATCTTGGGCAATGCTCTTCCTCTCTAGAAGAATCTCAGTGAGGGACCGATGTGCTAGGAGACGCTTCATGGTGGTTTGCACAAGAAACTGGACAGCTTTGGACACGTGAGCAAGACTGCTCAGGAGAAGAGAGGCATTTTCCATTCGGTAGTAGCAGATGGCATCTATCTCCATTATAAACATGTCTTTGGTCACAACCTGGGCAGAAAAAAGAGTTTGGATAACAGGCCTTATGTTAGGGCTCCTTTCCCAGGTGGGGATAGAGAAGCTAAATGTGTTCAAAGGAAAGCTTCTCAGTAAGATTATAGCAAGAAAAAAAAAAAGTCATTGGCCCACGCTTTATTCAAAATAGATGTGTTTTTGAAGATTACAGAGTTTTTATTAAATACAATAAAGAACTCACAATTTAAAGGAATCCTGTTGTAAATGGCTTTGTAAAAATATCAGGAATACTTTTCTTAGGCGAAAACATCCAGTTAATTGTATACCAGACCTTTTTAACCTGAGGCCGAAAGAACCCTGATGCTGAAAGAGAAGCACGTTCTGGGAAACGAGCACTCTGATGAGTTGCTTGCTGGGAGTACGAACGCTAGAGGGCAGACTGGCGACGCACACCAAGAGCCCTAAACGCTGCACATGCTCAACATTTCTGTCTTAGACGCTTACCACAAGGACATATTTTAAGGATTTAGCTGCAAAGATGCCATTCACAGCGTTGCTTATTATCATAAAAAATTAGAACTAGTCACTATAGGGAATTGGGAATTGTGTATCCATATGCTATGTGTCCATTGAACACAAAGGGGTAGAAACATAGCTAATATATGTAAACGTGATCACAACAGTGTTGACTGAAAAAGGCATGTTATGAAGCAGTATGGTATGTATGCCTGTCTGTAAATATAACAACACACATAGAAAAATCTGAAAAGATACACTCCAAAATAACAATACCTATCTATGATATATATAGGATGGGGCGCCTGAGTGGGTTAGTTGGTTAAGTGTCCAACTCTTGATTTCGGCTCAGGTCATAACTGGGTTCATGGGAACCAGCCCCACATCAGGCTCTGTGCTGACAGTGCAGAGACTGCTTGGGATATTTTTTTTCTCTCTCTCTCAAAATAAATGGATAAACATTAAAAAAAAAAAAAAGAATTTAGATATGCATAGGATATAAATATAAATATGTATACGTATATACCATTTATATGTATATATATGATACATATAGGATTAGGGGTAAGTTTTATTTCTTCCCTTTTTACCTTTAATTATCCAAAATAAGCCTCTTAAAAATTTATGTATTATTTGTATTTAACAAAAGATGGAATGAGAAAGACCTTCAAATGGACAGTGGGAGACAATTTAGAAAAAGTTTACAAATCTAAATTACTAATACAAAAATCTGGATATTTACTTTTAGTTTTTAATTGTGGCAAAATACACGTAACATCCAATTTACATTTTAATTTTTTTTTTTTTTAGGGAGAGAGAGTGCGAGCTGGGGAGAGGGATAGAGGGGAGACAGAGAGACAGAGAGTGAGGGAGAGATTCTCAAGCAGGCTCCGTACCCAACATGGAACCCAATGCAGGGCTCAATCCCATGACCCCAGGGTCATGACCCGAGCTGAAATCAACAAATGCCCAACCGACTGAGCTACCCAGGTGCCCCCTCTCTTTTAACCATTTTTAAGCATACAATTCAGTAGTAGTATGTTATACAAGTCACATTGTGGTCAACCAGTCTCCAGAACTCTCTTTTATCTTGCAGAAGTGAAATCCATTAAACAACTCCCCACTCCTTTCCCCCAACCTCTGCAACCACCATTCTACCTTCTGTCTCTATGAATCTGACTCCTCTAGGTACCTCATATAAACGTAATCCTAAGAATATATGTCTTTTTGTGATGGCTTAATTCACTTAGCTCAACGTTCTGAAGGTTCATCCATGATGTAGCATATGTCAGAATTTCCTTCCTTTTAAAGGCTGTGTAATATTCCATTGTATGTACCACATTTTGTCTTCCAGTCAGTCATCAGTGGACACTGGGGTTATTTTCATCTTTGGCTATTGCGAATAATGCTGCCATGAACATAGGGATGCAAATATGTCTTCAAGACCTCGCTTTCAATTCTTTGGGGTATGTACCCAGAAGTGGAATTGCTGGATCAAGTGGTTAATTCTATTTTTGATTTTTTTGAGGAATTGTTTTCTATAGCAGCTGTTTTCTATAGCAGCTGCACCATTTTACTTTCCCACAAACAGTGCACAACACAATTTCTCTACACCTTTGCTAACCCTTGTTATTTTGTTGCTGCTGTTGTTGTTTGTTTTTATAGTAGTCATTCCAACAGGTGTGAGGTGGTATCTCATTGTGGTTTTGATTTGCCTTTCTCTAATTATTAGTCTGCTGAGCATCTGTTCATGTGTTTGTTGGCCATTTGTGTATCTTCTTTGGAGAAATATCTGTTCAAGTCTGTATTAGTTAGGGCTCTCCAGAGAAATAGAATCATTAAATCATTAGGGTGTGTGTGTGTGTGTGTGTGTGTGTGTGTGTGTGTGAGAGAGAGAGAGAGAGAGAGAGAGAGAGAGAGAGAGAGAGAGAAAAACAGTAATTGGCTTACACAATTGTAGAGGCTGATTAGTCCAAAATCTTCAGGGCAGGCCAACAGGCTGAAGACCCAAGGAAGAGCGACGTTGCAGCTCGAGGCTGAGAGCAGTCTGCTGGCAGAATTCCCTCCTCCCAATGGGAGGTTAGTCTTATGGCCTTCAACTCATTGGATGAGGCCCACCTACATTATGGAAGGTAATCTACTCAAAATCTACTGATTTAAATATTAGCCTTATCTAAAAAATACCTTCACAACAATACTCAGATATGTTTGACCAAGTTTGGGTGCCATAGCTTAGCTAAGCCGACACGTAAAATTAACCATCACAAAGTCCTTTGCCCATTTTTAATTGAGTTGTTTGCTTTCTTGTTGAGTTATAAGATTTCTTTATATATTCTGAATATTATCAGGTATATTATTTGCAAATATTTTCTTCCATTCCATAGATTACCTATTCATCTTTTGATCATGTCCTTTGAAACACAGAAGTTCTTAATTTGATATAGTCCATATCTTTCCTTTTGTACTTTTGAGCTTAAATATTATTTTGCCTTGGATCAGACCTGGTAGCTCAGCCATATGAAATGTAGAGAGAAAGCAAAATCCATCATTTGGCTTACCTCATGAAAGGGTATCTCCAAAGTTTGGAGACGAAGGTCGACCTTGTGGTAGGTATCCAGGCAGGGCAGAAAGAAGAAAAGGCCTAGAAGAGGGGGCAGGGAAATTAACAGGTGAATAGTTAGTAGGCAGACTGCTTGGGGTTCACCTCTTTGGTGTCAGGTTGCATATTGCATTGTTTTTCTTAGCCTCCAAATACACACAGATCATCGGGCAATCCCACCTCCACCCCTATAATGTGTTTGTGGTTGCTAAGGTTACCATATAAATTTTTTTGTTCAATCTAGGACACTTCTGAGGATGAAAGGAGAGCACTGTTACAATGTACTCCAGGAAACTGGCATTAACAGGGATTAGCCCCAGCAAAATGGGCTGTATGGTTACCTCGGTCATGGTGCTGACCCCTCCAGATCTTGAGTAACATGTCTGTCCTCTTCACTAGATTTGAACTCCCTAGCAAGAGTGTCTTATGCACTATTGCTAGCTTTAGTGCCTGACGTAGTGCCTTTTAGGTGCTCTGTAAAATTATTTTTGAATGCATGCATGTACCAAGATGACAAACTTTAGAGCCAGCAACCTCCCTGTGGTACTTCTTAAAATGTGAGCCCCCGAGGTAGCACAATATCAATATCATGATACCAGCCATTGAGTTGGCTCATTATTCCTTATGTACTTAATGTAATGTACAGGGTTAATGGGCAATAAATAGTTGTAGATTGATTTATCGAGATTTTCTGAGAGCCAGTGGGCAATGTGGGCTCCAGCAATCGCCCAAAGCCTTACTGGAGCCAGGAGCACCTCACAGAGCCAGGACCTCTCTGAGGAGCAGCCCAGCTATTGGCCCTTTCTAGCCCCAATAAAGAAGGAGGCCGACAATTAGAACCAGAACAATATGGTCGCTGTCCTAGACTACAGGGTCTGGTTCTACTTTTATGTGGACCCATCTGCTTGTCCTGAATCGTCAAACTCTGATTTGTGTCCTCTAGTCTAGTCTCTCTTCTCTGCTGTTTCTGTTTTCCTGGCTTAGCACTTGGACCCTTTCCAATATATGCACAGTGGGACTTTGTTCCTTCCTATGACTTCCTGGCTGGCTTGGATCTCTAAACCCCAACGACTAGACTTTATACACTAACCATGCTTCTATCTGTGCACCATAATCAGCTTTGACCTCTGGAGAGCAACTCTACTAAACTGTAAGGTCCTAGAGATCAGAAACCATGTCTCATTTATTCACCTTCATCTCCCTGGTAGTTTTTTTTTTTTTTTTTTAATATTTATTTATTTTTGAGAGAGAAAGAGAGAGAGAGAGTTCATGAGTTCTGTCAGCACAGAGCCTGATGCGGGCTCAAACTCACGGAACAGTGAGATCATGACCTGTGCCAAAGTCTGCCGCTTAACCAACTGAGCCACCCAGGTGCCCCCATCTCCCTGGTAGTTATATAGTATCTAAAACACAGGAGGTGCTCAGTCTATGTTTTCTAAGTTCCATGAACCAAAGGCCAATTTTCCACTTGGATGCTAGACTTTGCCTATCTCCCATGGTTTGGTCTGACCCCTAGATTCTGAACTAGCTCAGCTTTGCTCTGAGAATTGACAGCACTCTAACCAACACGTTCTGCTCAAACCAGTGCCCAGCCATGGGCCCTAAGCCTACTTGCTACTCCAGCCAGCCTGGCCCTGGCATTTGACTTTCTGCACCCATCCTCTGTCTTTGTCACTGTGACCTGGAGAGGGGTGCCTGGGTGGCTCAGTCGGCTAAGCATCCAGCTCCTAGTTTTGGTTCAGGTCACGATCTTACGGCTCTTGAGTTTGAGCCCCACATTGGGCTCTGTGCTGATGGCACAGAGCCTGCTTGGATTCTCTCTTTCTTCCTCACTGCCCCTCACCTGCTCTCTCTCTCTCTCAAAATAAATAAACTTAAAAACTTTAAAAAGATTAGAAAATGCAAATACCATGGATCAAGTTATTTCATATAATCTGGGGTCCATATGACAAATATGCATGGATTGAAGAAATTGGCAAGTCTATGGGGGATAAAAATGTGTTTCGTACCAGGGCCTTTGGCTCTTCCAGGAAGTAGATGTCCCAGTCGGAATATTATTACTCTCTCATACTCCTGTACAACCTAAAGGGAAAGATTATACTTTTGAAACATTCCAAGAAAGAAAAATAAAGTCTTCAAAAGGCCTTGGCAAGAGAGAGATCCTAAATACCAGAAAACTTTCATTCTGAGAACCAAGAAGAAATTTCTATTAATATTTACATTTGCAAAATCTACACTTAGCAAGTGTAGAATTTCAGAAACATGTTATTTTTTTGAACCCATGAACAGAATTTTGTTTAAAGAGTCATGATTATTTAAAAAATACTTCTACTATGTCCAACATATCTAAGTCAAGAAAATCAAGGCATGTTTTATCTTGTATTTTCCTGGGACTTCTGCATTATTAGCTTTTATATGTATCACACATTAGCTATTTAATAGAGAGGGTATATTTTAATACCACTTGTGATATTTTGTTTCAAACTGCAATTTTTCTGAGGTTGCTTCAAAATCATTCAATTGGCTTTTAATTTGTCTATTCTCATTGGTGATGTATCTAGAAAAATTAAGTGCACCCTGGAAATGTGTAGTTATTTTGTAAATGGCAAAAGGGGAGATTCTCTGTGTAGAAATGTCTGTGTGTTAGAAGAGAGACAGGAAAGTTAATGAACACTACTTCAAAAATAAACTTCATTTTCTGGCCCAGTATCAAGATTTGGGTTCTAATGCTTGCTTATCATTAGCTTACATGGTCTGTTGTTTTGTATATACGCCCCCACCTGTGAACTGTTGAATGAACAAATGATTATTTGTGACTGAGCCATATCTATTTTCCTTCTTCATTCTCTTTCCGCTTTAGAAAGCTCCACTGAGGGGTGCTGGGTGGCTCATTCTGTTAAGCCTTCAACTCTTGGTTTCAGCTCAGGTCATGATCTCAGAGTTCATGAGTTCAAGCCCCACGTCAGGTTCTGTGCTGGCAGCGCAGAGCCTCCGTGGGATTCTCACTCACTGTCTCTCTGTTCTTGCCCCATTTGCACTGTCTCTGTGTCTCTCAAAATAAAATAGTCAATTATTAAAATGTAACAAAGAGAGCAAAAGTAACACATTTTGAAGTGTGCTTCTTAGGGTAACAGGCTCCACTACCCCACTCTAAGTCCCTTGGAGTCAAGAACCATGTCTTGTTGATCCTGCTGAGTCTTACAGCTCCTGTGCCTGAGCGCTGCCTTGCTTGGTGAAACAACGAATGAGAATGAATGTCTAGATTTGGTTTCCAGAGCAGGCCCCAGGCACCCACAATTTCTTGGCTCTCTAGCATTACTTGTTTCTCTTCTGCTTTTATTGGAAGAAACAAATTCTTCCTAGAGACGAAGAGGAGTCTCACTCCTTCAAGACCTTGCTCAAATGTAATACCTCATTCTGCTTCAATATGCTCTTCCTAATTGCCTTTTAGGGTTTACCATCTTAAGTGGCCGGACCTGAGAGCCTTCGCCACAATGCGTGGCTGAGTTAGTGTTGGACTCTATGGCAGCCATACAGGTGCTCAGATCCCCCTTCAAAAGAACCCGCTGCCCACTATCTGCTGTCTATAGAAGACACATTTTGGATTAAATGTTACGCGTAGATGGAAAGCAAAAGGATAGGAAAGACATACCACACAAACAGCAACCAAAAGAAAGCAGAAGCAGCTATACTGATACCAGACAAAATGGAATTTAAAACAAACACCCAAAAATGTTATAGGTGATAAAGAGGGACACTACATAACAATAAAAGGGTTGATGCATTAGGAAAGTATAACAATGATAAACATGTATGCACCTAAAAACAGAGATCTAAAACATAAGAAGCAAACACCAAGAGAATGAAAACAGAAATAGACAATTCAAGCAACCCTAATAGTTGGAGATTTTAATATTCCACTTCCCTTTTTTTAAAGTTTATTAATTTATTTTGAGAGAGAGAGAGACAGAAAGAGTGTGAGCAAGTAGAGGAGGGGCACAGAAAGAGAGGGAGAGTGAGGGAATCCCAATCAGGCTCTGCACTGACAGTGCAGAGCTTGATATGGGGCTCGAACTCATGAACCGTGAGATCATGACTGTAACCGAAGTCGGACACTTAACCAAATGAGCCACCGAGGCACCCCTTTAATATTCCACTTTCAATCATGGACAGAACAACTAGACAGAAGATAAAAAAGGAAACGAGACTTGAACAACACGATACACAAATTAGACCTAACAGATGCTGACACACAACTCCACCCAACAACAGCGAAGTATGCTTTCTTCTCAAGAATGCAGGAAATCTCTCGAAGATGGACTAAATACTAGCCATAAAATAAACCTCGATAAATTTAAAACTACTGAAATTACACACAAAGTATATTATCTGACTACAAAGGAATGAAGTTAGAAATCATTAACAACGAAATTTGGGGAATTTGCAAATATATAGAAGCTGAACAACACACTCTAAAATAACCAATGGATCAAAGAAGAACTCAAAAGAGAAATTAGAAAATATTTTGACTGAGTAAAAACAATAACACAAGATACCAAAACATATGGGATGCAGCTAAAGCAGTGCTGAGAGGAAAATTTATAGCTGTAGATGCCTATAATAAAAAAGAAGAAATATCTCAAAATAAAACCCTAATTGTCTACCTTAAGACACTGGAAATAGAAGAGCAAACTAAACCTAAAAAAAGCACAGAAGAAAATAACGAAGATTAGAGTGGAAATAAATGCAATTGAAATTAGAAAACCAATAGAGAAAATCAACTAAGCCAAAAGTTGGTCTTTGAAAAGATCAACAAAGTTGTCAAATATTTAGCTAACCTGACCAAGATAAAAAAGAAGACTCAAATTTCCAAAATCAAGAATGAAAAGGAATGACAGGAACATCACTTCAGTCCTTATAGGGAAAAAAAGATTACAAAAGAAAATACTATGAACAACTATATGCCCCAAATTAGATAACTGAGGTGAAATGGACAAATTCCTATATAGACACAGTGACCAAAACTGACTTGAGAAAAAAGAAACCTGAAAAGACCTAGAAGTAAATAACTGAATTAGTGGTTTTAAAATTTCTCATAGAGAAAAGTCCAGGACCAGAGGCTTCACTGGTAAATTGTGTCATCCATTTGACAAGGAAGTAATACCAGTTCTTCACAGATTCTCCCCAAAAACAGAAGAGGAGGAAAATATGTCCAACTCATTCTCTGAGGCTAGTGTTGTCCTGGTCCCAAAACAAGAGTGAGACATCACAGGAAAAGAAAACTGCAGACCAGTATCTCCTATGAACATAGATGTGAAATCCTCAACAAACTACCAGCAGCCTGAATCCAGAAATCGGTGAAAAGGATTTTACACAACAACCAAGTGGGATTGATGTTAGGAATACGCAGTTGATATAACATTCAAAATTCAGTGAATGTAATACACCGTATCAATGGAATAAAGGGCAAATACCACGTGATCATCTCAATGGGTGCAGAGAAGGTGTGGGACAATATTCAACACCCTTTCCTGAAGACAGAGGAGGAGGAGAGAGAGGAGGCGGAAGAGAAGGTCTTAACGTGAGAAGTATAATCAGCAATGGCCCCAGCAGCACATGTAGCATTCCAGCCAAGGACATGCTCTTCCCCAGCAGCTCCAGACACTGGTAACAATGGCAGGGGTCTTAGGGCCTGGCTGTTTCTGCCCATCATTAAGTAAACTTTGCTCTGGAGTTCCCTTTCAGGCCAACACTACCTTGGGGCCGTGCCACAGTCTGAGGCTCTTTCTTGTCCAATCCTCCCTTCACTTCTTACAGCACAGGTATCAGAACTGCATCATTGTCTGAAGGCTTTCTTTGCCTACTCTTATTCTCTCTCCCCTTAACCTTTCATAGAAAATGCCTCCCAATAAACCCCTTGCACTTGTGTTCCTGTCTTGGCACGTGCTTCCTGAATAGACATGGTCTTTGGTCTTCATTTACTTCGAGGACAGGCATGTGGGCCAAAGAGAATCATCGTTCGTAGTACAGAAGCTGCCTGAGAAGTTTCCTGGAAGTGCCAGAAGTGGACATCATGATCTATTCTGGGTTGATCTTTGTGTCGCATAGTACAGATGACCTAGACAGAGCCCCTGACCTGAGGGCTCTCAGTCTAACGGGAGAGACTGGGTGCCAACAAAGATTATACACGTGCTAAGTGCTAGAATGGATGTGAAAGCAGAGAGACACGAGAGCACCGGGAAGGAAATGACAGTCTTGGGGAGTCCGGGAAGGCTTCACAGTTACATTTGAGCAAGGTCTGAAAGGAGTAAGAGCTCTCCTGGCAGACAAGTGGGCGGAAGGCCATTCTATGCAGAGCAGATGGCACATACCAAACCGCAGAAACGTGGACGTGTGGTCAGTGAGAGGCACCGGGAGATTACGTATTGGGTCCTCATGGAATCTCACCTTTATGCAGAACCAGATAGAAAAAGGGAAGGTCACAATGACGAAGAGCAGGGATGTGAGGACAAGAAGCCATTCACAGGCCCCTAAACCTGAAGACTTGGTACCTAAAAAAAAGTCAGGGAATAATTATATTAGAACTTTACCATACTCACTGACTAGCACTTGTTGGTCAGTCCTTGGTATTAGGGGCAGAGCAGACTTCGCTGGAAATTTAGAGTGAGGTGGATGTCAGTGGTCAGTTCCCATGATAGGGCATGTCTGTGAAGGGCCATGCGGGCCTGTGGAAGGTGGAGAAGATTCCTGGAAAGGCGGGGGTGCCTCAAATAAGTACAGAATCTGGGCGGAAGGTCTGGGTTCGAGTTCTGGCTCCACCATTTTCTGTCAAATGACCTTAAGCAAGGCACGTGATCTTTCTGAACCTGATTTCTCATCTATGCAATGGGGAGGCTAACTATGCTATATCTGTTATATAGACATAACACTATCTCATAAAATCTCATACCAACACTCTCATGAGACATTTTTCATAGCATCGATGTAAGTATGAAATGGCATAGATGCACAAAAAGTACTGAAGTGTGCTTCTCGTGTACCACGTGTTGAATCCGAGGAGACCGGACCTCTGGTCCGGTGCAGAGGCTCATCTTCCCTGAGCTTACTTCCCCCTCCACTCCTGCCCCAAATGTCCGGATTCCTCCATTGGAGTCCCTTCTTTGGATCAGGGTGTGGATCTCCAGACAGTCGTTACCAAAGCAATGATGAACTGGACTGCAGAACATCCGGGTTGCTTGGGTGACAAAGGAAAATGTATGAGGGAAAGTTAATCTCAAGAACACAAGCTTCTTGGGGCCTTGTCTTGGTTACATTGTATCCTCAGGGCCTACAATAGTGTCTGACACAACATAGGTGCTCCATAAATATTTGTTGAATCCTAAGACTGAAGAAGTGGATAGTGAAAATTAGTTAAATGTAATAGTTATGGAAATCTCAAGAATTTTAATCTCCAAGGTACTGTGACACTGGCCGAAGGGATATGATTTGTGAGTTTAAAAACCTCGTAGAGGACTAGAAGGTGACTAATCATTAGGAACGGTGAAAAGTCTATTTTTGAGGGATGGAAAAAAAGAGGAAAATTAATCGGTTAGGCTTGAATATTTGATTTCCATGCCTGTGAAATAGTTGGAAAGGTCATCACCAAATTGATCACTTGAAGAAAACAGATGCAAAGCTATGCTAGCACGAAACTAGCATCAGCACTAAATGCTATAGTACATAGTTCCCCAGGTCTGTCCCATGGAACACTAATCCCACAGGGTGCCCCACAAACCAAGAGTTCCCTGGCTAAACAAGTTTAGGAAATACTGTGTATTGTATCCCAGTGTTCACCTGCATACTGAAGCTACGAGTGTCCCTGCGGTAAAGAAGCATTCTTAGCTTTGTTTAACCTAGGATTTCCCAGACATTTGGCCAGGCAAGTTTTCTCCAAGGAAATTCATGTTCTATAAAATTTATTTCCTTTGCAATCTATTTTGGGAAATGCTACTCTAGCAACATCATATTAGTTTCTACAGCATTCTTTCTTAGGGGCGGTAAGGGTGTTATTGCCATGTTTAATTAGTTTACAAATATATTTCATTTGCCAGTGGTAACCGTGCAAGTAAAAATAAATAAAAGTACATACAGACAAAATAACATCTTAGAAGGGAAGGAAAGCCTCAAAATGCCTTCCTACAGTAGTTAGGGATGTGAACAGAAAACTAACAGTTATGTTCCAAATCTAGCTTATAGCTTTACTCACAAAATATTATTCTCTTGAAATGAGTTCCTTGTATACTCAATTTGGTTTAAGTGAATGGTGAAATATTAAATGTTAAGGCAGAAGGAGCCTTAGATATGACATAATCTAAGAATCTCCAACATTTCCGTAAGGTGAAGCTCTACTCACGTCCAAAGCAGCCTGGCCGTGGGAGTGTGGTTCTAGGTGAGAAGGGGATGTTGTTTCTCTTGCTCCCTGTCCCCTGGAAGCCACAGAAAGTTCAGACAAGGGCTCAGCAAGGCCGACTCACCTTCAGTGAGACTTCTCATCTATTGCTTGGAGTCTTGGGCTCCAGTCATTTAATAGCTGGAGAAACTGAGTGAAGCCCACGAAGGCGACGTTACTTGCCTGAGGCCACACAGCCGGTTGGTGGCAGTGCCGGGACCATGACCACAAAGCAGGACCACAAAGCGCGGTACCACGCGAGGATGGGCTTTTCAGTCGGTCTGACTGAATTCCTTACTCTGGAATTCTGGCTCCTCCACTTCCCAGCTGTAGGTTTTTGGCAAGTTACTTAATTCCTCACCATGCTTCCTCATCAGTGATATGGGAATGATAATACTCAGTAAAATACCCAGTGTGTGCCTGGCACAGAGTTAAAACTCCATACGGGGCAGAGGGTGGGGGCTTTCTTCCTTGCCTATCCTGCCAATGTGGTCTGAGGCATAATACTTACCTCTAACCTCATCCATACTGTGGCATTGACCCAACAAACCTTTAATGACCAGAAGTTTCTGACTGATGAAAGGGCTCAGTTGGGCAAAACAGCAATAACACGGTCCGTATAAACTGCATCCCAGCTGCAGGAATCTTACATAAATCATAGCTTTCAATGTTCCAGCATACACTGTTTTGCTGGTAACCAGGAAATTATGTTAAAATTTCATTGCCAGCAGGAAGCAATACAACACGCTATTCCTTATTTACTATCCTCTAGACCCCTGTCATTCTACACTGAAGGTGTAATGAGTTTTTTCTCTTCCATTCATTATGAAAAGGACTGGAAGCAGATATATTTGTTCCTAAGAGTGGCTTCACCCCCAGAAGCCAAAAATATCTGTTTCCCTATGATTCCCTCCTTCAGTCTCACTTTCCTCTCTCTTGCAAGGAATCTGTGCAAATTTGGTATATTCTCTGCTCCAAGCTTTGTGCAAAGTGCTTTGGATGGCATATCTCCTTGTACCCTCACCTCTTTCCTCCAAGGTACCTATTGTTGTTATCCCTGGTGCTTAGGTGGTTAAGGCCCTGCCTCTGATCACATGGCTAGTTAGCTGAGTTGGAATCCAGGTCTGACTCTTCTCTCCTTGGCTCTGCTGTCAAATGATCATCCCAAAGAAAGTTTAAAATACTTTTAGGTAAGACTGGGGATGAGGAGAGAATAATAAGCTACATAGTCGCGTAGAACCACCAACTCAAGAATGTCTTCACTTAAATGAGGTGCCGGTATACTCATTAGCCACGAAAACCAGCTGCACATTCCTTTGCCATGTTCACTGGTCCCCAACCTGGACCACACTCCCCTCCGCTTCCCATCCATGGCTGGCCTCTAAGACCAACGGTATTCAGTTGATGTTATTTGTATTTCTTATGTATTTTGGTCCCTACCACTTGGTGGAGGGTTGGTGGGTCCTAACCAATTTAGGCCTTTCATTCCCTGGGAATCTGAGCAGGACCAGGAGGTTGCTCTGGCGTCGGTGGCTCTCGGTGCCATGACTCGTTCCACTTGATGTGACATCTCGTGGTACCACCTGGAGAGACACCTCCCACCTCACCGCCCATATCCCCCGTCCTCCCGTACCTTCCTCGGGCCGCTCGCTCTCCAGCAGCGCCGCCACCTCGGTGCCCTCCTCACCGGAGCCGCGGACCTCATCCACGTCCACCACAGTGGCTGAGGGCGCTGGGGGCTCCCCCCGGCTCCCCGCCCTCTCCCGCCCGGCGTCCCGGCGCCCACGGCCACCACCGCCCCTCTCGGTCTTCGCCCTCCTGATCTCCCTGTGGGGGGATCCGGCGCCTCTCCCGCGGGCCTCTCTGGAGGAGCTCCGAGCCCTCCTCTCCATCGTCGGAAGCTGGCCCGGGATCGCGGTCTCTGCAGAGTGGCCCGCAGGCGGGACCAGGGACCATCTTGACCGTGGGCGGGCCCAGGCGGTGCGCGGGGCGGGACTCTGCTCGCCCGGAGGCGGGACGGCGATTCCCCGAGGCACGCCTGCCCGCCCAGCCCGGCGACTCGCGCGACCTTGGTCACGAGGCGTTTGTGAGAAGCCCGCGTGCCGCTTGGTGTGGCATCAACATGCGTTTCTACGGACGACGATTTGAGCTGTAAAGCAGGTTCGGTTGCCTGACCCACCGCGGAGGCTCGCAGATCGCCGAAGGGGCGGTGGCGCTCTGCGCGGCCTCTGCGCGGCCTAGGAACTAGGGACGTGGTCCTCGAGGGGGCGCTAGACAGCTTAAGGGAACAGAATATAGGTAGTCGAATTAGGGTAACCCTAAGGTAAAATGAGAAACTTCTCCCAAGCGTCCCCTTACCCCCTGGAGGCTTCCGCAGGGCGCCTTTCCCCTCTCCCCCTCATTTATTTTATATCCTGGCCCTGCTCTAGCAAGTGCTTTCAAAGTGGAATTAGTGTCGTCGGACTACTTTTGGGAGGATCCACATTTCAAAAGGTGGGGGGATTAGGGAAACTCTTTTAGGCCCCTTCTCTCTCTCTCTCTCTCTCTCTCTCTCAGTCTCTCTTTCTTATTTACATTTATATTTCTTTTTTTTAATTAACTTATTATTGTGTTTACTAATGCTTAAGCCTGTTGATGATGTAATGCTTCTTGAAGAATCATAGAAGGGAAGGGATCTGATTTTTTTTTTAAGGATGCTTTTGTCCTTTGCTAGGCTCTGTTCCCATGCTTCCTTGATGAAGGCAGGACTGTCACTTTTTCAGGTTCCTGGCCATGCTCCATCCAGCAACAAACTGGGGGAGCTGCCCCACTCACTTCTGAGGAACTTGAAACACTGAATAAATTTATTTCTCTTTTACTATTTAATCATTCATTTCTCACTGAATGGGCAACGCTTCAAACTCAAGATTGAGGATTCTGCTCCAATACCGCAGATCACGGTGGCAGAAATGTTTTTTATTTTTCAATAGTTACTGAATTCACACAGGTTTTCCTGTCAAAAACCTTATTAAAGAATGTGGACCCGAAGTAACTCCCATGGCTCTGGAAAAACCACTCCAGTACTTTCTTCCATATATTTTAAATTAGGTCACTGGGAATAAAATAGAGGATTAGTAATAAAGTAACTTAAATAGATTTGGCTTTTACTCTCTAAACCTGATTCTTGCATGGTAGTAATGTAAGAGAGGCAAATGTTTCTTTCGAGTGCCTGCCTCAATTGATAGTTCCTGCCTAGAGCAGGACACTGAGAAAAATTCTGAAGCTTCATTTGGTCCATAGAGGGAAAAGTATCATGATTACCTAATATTCACTCAAATTAATAGTTGCTATTAAACACAGTTTATCATCCTGTAAATATTTTCCTGTTCAGAAAAGCCTGAAACCGATGATAGTATTTGTTTTTCTTCTCAGCCTTTGATTCTGTTACAAATTAATTGGACCTGGGGTCCTAGCTATAGATTCTTAAAGTCAACTTGGCCCTCAATTTTTACTCCAGGAATTGGCAGGCTATCTGGCCAAATGATAATCTCAAAATTGCACCCTGTCTGCCAAGAAGATAGAGGGATTTCTGGCCGGAGAAAAATTGATGAGAAAAGGCCCTACTTGGCATTGGAGCTCATGTAGGGTGCCTGTTGTCAGTCTCCTTTGCTGTAGGGACGATGGAGAAGTTACATGATCTGACTTCATTTTCAGTATCCACATATAACAGTAACACACGCACCTGCTTACAACACAAGGCTGTTGAGATTATGGATGGCAATGACAATAGCTGAGAAAGAGCATCACGTTGCATGGTAGAAAGGTCAACCCAGCATCTCTGAAAGGTGTGGGGTGGGGGGGTTGGGGAGTGCTGAGGCAGCAGAATGCACCTCAGGCTGGCTGTACTTACAAGGATGTTGCTGTTTTCTTTCTAGATTCCTTTTTAATTGAAAGTATTGGTCATCCCTTTGTTGAAAGTATATGTGCACATTTTTGTACTCTTAATACTTTACTCCTTGTTTGGATTTGTTATGAGACTGGCATCTGTGAGGGTTTACTAGGAAGGGAGGACCAATTACAGTTGTTGACTTTTGAGTTTGTTTCCAAGGTCAAAAGCCAAAGGTCTTGGACGATTTCAAGACTTTCTAAATTATTATAGTTATTATTTAGTATTTTGAAATTTTATATCCATTTGCTAAGTGGAGTGAATATTGGTTTATCTGAATTATTTAATAGAAAGCCTGACTTCCTTGTCACTAGATAAAGTTGCAAATCTTATCATTTTAGAGCTGGAGGAGACTACAGGGACTTAAATTTGACTTTCTCAATTTGTAGATGGCAGAGAGGCCAACCAGGAGGGCATAGCAGAGGTCTAGAAAAGTGGTGCTATTGAGAGCTGGACCTGGGCTGTGGCAGTGGGAATGGCCAGGAGGCAGAAGCTGCTTCTCAGGCGGAGAATCAACAGAATTTGGTGACCACCTGCGTTAATGAGGGGGGCAGTGAGGAGACAGAAGACTTGGGAAGGTATTTTAACCTTAATAGGCTGGGCAGTTGGTCACAACCGTAGACATCTCTGGCAGACCCACTTCCCCTAACTATACTCATCTGGAACATCTATGTTCCTTCCCACCTTCTTCACTGGCCATGCACTTGTCCCCTTGTCAGGTCCAGTGGTGAGGTAAGACTGACCTGATTTTTCTCTCATTAATTCACTTCACAGATACTTAGCACCTGCTATGTGTTTGGCACTGCTCACCTCTGAGGACGTAGAGGTAAGATATGGCACATGCCCTCGAGGAACTTACAGTCTAACAGGGAGAAACTAATGTGTAAACAGGTGTAATAAAGTGTTATGATGGAAGGGTAGCCTGGGATAAGGCTGTTCCTTTTATTTTATTTTATTTTTTATTTTTTTAAAGGTTTTTTCGGGGGGTTATTTATTTATTTTGAGAGAGAGAGGGAGAGAGGGCACACGAAGGGGAGGGGCAGAGAGAAGGAGGGACAGAATCCCAAGCAGACTCCGTGCCATCAGCGCAGAGCCTGATGTGGGGCTTGAACTCACGAACCGTGAGATCATGTCCTGGGCTGTGATCAAGAGTCGGCCGCTTAAGCGGCTGAGCCACCCAGGCGCCCATCCTTTTATTTTTTTAATGTTTATTTATTTATTTTGTGTGAGAGAGAGAGAGAGAGAGAGAGAGAGAGAGAGAAGGAGAGAGAGAATTCCAAGCAGGCTTTGTACCGTTAGCGCAGAGCCTGATGGGGGCCCAGATCCCACAAACCCTGAGGTCATGACCTGAGCGGAAACCAAGAGGCAGACACTTAACCAACTGAGCCACTCAGGTGCCCCAAGACTTTTCCTTAATTGTAGGTAATCTTCCATCCCAAATCTGGAGGTATTCCTGATTGCCAAGGGGGAGGGAAGACAGAGAACCACTAAAATAGAACATAGCACGCGGAAAAGGGATTATGGACAGCTTTGGCTCCATTATACTTCAATTTATAATTTGTTCCCATTGCAGATGAAATTCCCTTAAATTTCTTATTTCTGGTGACTTGTGTGACCCTGAGGATGCTGTTTTGTATGTTACCTGTTTAAGTGTTGGGTTATGGAGGAGATGGAGGGGGAGGGAGAGGGAGGGGGAGGAAGAGTGAGAGAGAGATCTTGAGATCCTAGAGCAGTGCTTCTAATTTGCCCATTATGGCAAACAAAATTTGAATAGCATACTGGGGCAAACAAAAGGATTTGAGGTTATCTATAAAGGGCACAGCAATAAAATTATATCTTTGAGGGGAGCTGGGTGGTATAGTGGGTTAAGTGTCCAACTTTGGCTCAGATCATGATCTTGTGGTGAGTTTGAGCCTCATGTCCAACTCTTGTGCTGACAGCTTGGAGCCTGGAGCCTGCTCTGGATTCTGTGTCTCCCTATGTCTCTGACCCTCCCCCTCTCATGCTCTGTCTCTGTCTCTCTCTCAAAAAATAAACACTTAAAAATTTTTTAGAAAAATGTATCTTTGATATATGATCATGGTAAAAAGAAAATGGAAAAGTATTAGGGATTCAATATCAGAAGGTTTGTGTACTAATAAAATATTTTTTTAATTACTTTGAAAAAATGTTTATTTATTTATGTTTGAGAGAAAAAGAGTGAGAGCATGAGCAGTGGAGGGCAGAGAGGGAGAAAGATAGAGAATCCCAAGCAGGCTCTGCACTGCCAGCACAGAGCACAACGTGGGGCTTGAGATCTCACTCATAAACTGTGAGATCATGACCTGAGCTGAAATCAAGAGTCAGATGGTTAACTGAGACACCCAGGTGTCCCCTAATAAAATATTTTCAATTTTAAAATACAATCTTGAAATGCATGAAGGGAGTAAAGAGATACAAACTTCCAGTTATATTTATTTTATTTTATTTTATTTTATTTTTTTCAACGTTTATTTATTTTTGGGACAGAGAGAGACAGAGCATGAACGGGGGAGGGGCAGAGAGAGAGGGAGACACAGAATCGGAAACAGGCTCCAGGCTCTGAGCCATCAGTCCAGAGCCTGACTCGGGGCTCGAACTCACGGACCGCGAGATCGTGACCTGGCTGAAGTCGGATGCTTAACCGACTGCGCCACCCAGGCGCCCCACAAACTTCCAGTTATAAATAAATAATGGAGATATGTAGTGGCATGGTGACTGTAGTTAATAGTACTGTATTTCATAAGAGAGTAGATCTTACAAGTCCTCATTACAAGAAAAAAATTTTTTCTAAACTGTGTAGGGGCATGGATGTTAACTATTGTGGTGCTCATTTGCAATATATACAAGTATCAAATAATGTACACCTGAAACCAACATGTTACATGCCAATTAATTATACCTCATTAAAAAAATTAAAGTTCACTTTAAATGAGGAAAAGAAGAATCGTGAGCTTGCTTCCACAAATATATTGTTTGAAGTTGTTACATAAAATTTCTAATCAAATCTTTTTAATAAACTTTTAAAATTTTTGTCACCATTGATGAGAAATGTGTTCACACAATTTTAAAAGTTATTTTCCAGCTTTAGTGAGCTATAATTGACAAAAATTATTTTTAAGGTGTCTAACACGATAATTTGATATACATCGTAAAGTGATTAAAAGAGTTTTTAAAACTGGAATGTGTGGGTGGCTCAGTTAAGCACCGAACTCTTGATTTTGGCTCAGGTCATGATCTCACGGTTAGTGGAATCGAGCCCTGCGTTGGGCTCTGCACCGACGGTGCGGAGCCTGCTTGGGATTTTCTCTCACACAAAATAAAAGAACGTTGAAAAAAAAAGCTGAAAACTACTTAAAAATTTAGGTTAACAGTTGAAGAGTCGAGTAGCTTTCATCAACAAATGCAATTTTGATATTCCTTGTGATGATGCAAATGGATTTAAAATCCAATCAACCTTTTTCCTAAGGACTATTTCAGAATCACAATGAAACCTTAAGGACCAGGTGCCTTACTAAGAGCGCTCAAAGCACAGCTAGAGCGGAAGCTGCTCTGAGTGCGCAGACAAGGGCCCAGCAAGAGCCACGCCCCTCCACCGTCGCGGGCCTAGCTTCGCGCTGTGCTGCGCAGACTCTGCGTTCAGGTCGGGAACTTCATCCGCGCAGCCGCAGGGGTGGCCCTGAAGCAGAAGTAGAACCTTTAGCGCCTAGCTTCTTGAGCCTGTTGGTGAGTGTTGAACGGCCCTTGCCTTCCTACCTGGGTCCCTGTGGGTACTGCGTCTGACCCCACTTGCTTGCCTCTGAAAAGTCTGGGTGGAGGCTACTTTGGGCTGGAGGGCTTCCAGCACCTGCTTGCCCCCACCCCAGAAGCCGCCCCAGTGGGCTGAGAAAAATCAGCAATAGACTCCACGCCTGTAATGTATTCTTGACGCATGCTGTGGGAAACTGCCCTGGAGTGGTGGTTCTCACTTTGCATGCCTCAGAATCACCTGGAGGGCTTATTAAAACACTCTGCTGGACCCTCTACCCCTCCCCCGCTGCCGTTTCTGATTCAGCAGGTCTGGGGTGGGGTCTGATAATTGGCGTTCCTAACAAGTTTTCAGGTGATGCCCCGGCTCTGGAACCACACGTTGTAAAACCACTATCGTAGAGGCCAAACGAAACAGTTTTCTAAATACTTCATTTAAAGCAGTCCCTTCTCACTCCCTTAAGCAATTATTACTCGACATTATATATTCATCTGCCTTTTGCTTGTCCTTGTTAAGGTCCGGGAGAACAGGCACTTTGTTTTGCTGTTTTAGTCCCATCTTCTAGAACGCTGCCTGGAACGTAATAGGAGCTAAAAAGATATTTGTTGCTTAAATGAACAAAGGCAGCCCCCAAAGCTGAAACCATGAGAAAGAAAAAGGTCACTCAGGAAGAGGGAAGAGTAAAAAGGAGAAGGGCCAAGGACAGACCCTGGGGTACGTGGGCATTTCATATCAGAAATAGGAAATAGAGCAGAAAGCTAGGATCCAAGGCTGGTGCAGCATAGAAACCCACCAAGGAGAGATTTTTAGAAAAGGAGAGGACACCAAAAGTAAACATCAGAGATTATCAAAGATGAAAAGATTGAAAAGTCCTTAAGATTTGTCAATTACAAGATTTGTCATTGGTGATTTTGCTAAAAGTAGCTTAAGGAAGCTATTTAGAGTAGCAGGCTCCTTGCTTTGGGTTGAGTAGTGAATGGTGGATGAAAAAGTGGGAAAAAAAATGAGCGTGGACTGTTTATTCAAGGACTTGGCCACACAGGAATGGCTACAGAGGTACATAGGTCAAAAGTGTATTTTTACGTTTCCCACTCCCTGTGTCTGTGTTGTGTAAGATTAAAAGGATTAGCGCATAATTTTGTTATAGGAAAGGAGTGTAAAGAGATGTTGATTATACAGGACTGTGTAATAATAGCCAAAGGTCATGGAGCTAGAGGAGTTGGGGAGATAGACACAAGAGTAGGATGGATGGGTGAGATAGATGGTCCCTCACCTGCTGAGACCACAAGGAAAGCTGAGAGCAGGGCTAGTTGAATTGTTTCTGAGTTGGAAGCTCGGAAGGTTCATGCATGAGAGCCTCCACTTTCTCTGGGAGTCCAAGCAAAGTCAATTTCTAGTGGTGAGGCAGGAGTGGGTAAAAAGTGTAGGAGGGATGGCAAAAGTTGGAGTAATTGCTTGTGGGAAGAAAAATTGAACAATACCATCAAATGGTCCCAAATTAGGCATAATGGTAAAAAACGTTGGGAGGCAGGAATGCTATATTGGTTCTGTCATGAACTTGAACTCACCCACTCTCTCTTCTGTTTATCTAAAGATCCTCTCATTCTTGCCATGAGGCATATTTAAAGCTTCAGAAGCTTGAACAAAACACAAAAACCTCTTTCCTGGCTGTTTTCTAAGGCAGAACTGCTGGTAGCAGCAGCTGCAATTGAAATACACTCCTAGATGCAAGCAGGGATGGGAGGAGACCAGCTGGAGACAGTTAATTACCAGAATTCACTGATCATCATAATAGGCAGCAGGGTGGAAAAACACATTGGTCTAACTCACAGAACTCTCTGGTTGTTGTTAATTAATGGTAGGATCCCAAGGAATGAACTCAAAAAACAGCGGAGTTTTTTTGATTTGTGTAACAACAAAAGCAAACAGACCAACAAAACACTATTGTAGGTCTAGGGAACAGAGGCATCTCATGAGTGAGAGATCTGGCTTTGTCACCGTGTTCCTCAAACTAAATCAGATCCCGGACCCAGAGTCTCTTGAATGCAGTCCGACTACTCTCTTACAGAAAGATGCTGCCCTACCTAACATTGCAAACCTTCATCCTTTTTAGGATAACTGCTCTGAAGAAAAGGAAGCACCTACGTTTTTCAGTGACTATCACTTCCTAATGCTAACTAACTCTAATTTCTGGGACCCCAAAAGTCACTGTTTGCCATTCACATTCTGAGTGTACAGGGGTTGGTGATAAATGAATTCTGGCCCACTGTCACCTTTGGATAGGGCTAGTGGGACTGTGAGTTCATCTTGTGGTTATGTACCCTGCTTGCCAAGTGAAAAACTGGACTAGGAATCTCAGTAACAGACAGAATTCCTGCATTGGTGCATTCACTCATTGAGTAAGGGCTATTCTGGTAGAAAATGCCAAGCAGAGTGTCAAAAACATACATCAAAAGCCTACCTGGAGAACTGCAGAGGCAAGTGTTACCATCAAAGACATGGAAGATACCTGGTGTGATTGTTCCTACCTTATTTCCATTCACTTCCCAGGTGAGTCATCACAAAAGACTTTTGGGTCTTGGAGAATGACTGCATTATCATAAACCCAAGCATGTGAGGACTTCCAGTGGGGTCTCCTCACTGGAGTAATTCAAATAGCCCCTGACTCTTGGTTTTCAGTTATTGATCTGGGATTTAGCTCCAGAATAGCTTTCTAAAAGTCTCTTTTTTCTTACCTTTCTAGATTGAGCCGTAAGTTTTATGTTTTTCTTGCCTATCACTCTTTATTGTATCTTTGTTCATGTCTGTATATCCGTTTCTTCACTTTAACGTGGGGATCATGATTGTACCTCAGAGTAACTGGGGAGAAAATTAGATATTCTACATAAAAGAGCATCTTGTAAGCGCTCAATGTGTGGTAGCTGTTAGATGATTGGGGATGAGAATCTGGGATAATGTTTTTTCAATTCATTGTTCATTTTGCAGGAGTCATTCTCAAGTTAGATAAGCTTTCTGAATCTTACATGTCTGAAAATGTCTTTTCTTTTCCTGCACTTAATGCTGGTTTGGCTGGGTAAAGGATTTGTTTCAGCTTTGAAGATACTGCTCTACTGAGAAACCCGATAGCCATCTAATGTCCAGTGCTTATATAATCTCTTTATATAAAATCTCTTGGGTGCCTGGGTGGCTCACTTGGTTAAGCATCTGACTTTTGGTTTCAGCTAGGGTCATGATCCCACTGTTTGTGAGTTCGAGCCCCACATGGGGCTCTGTGCTGACGGTACAGAGCCTGCTTGGGATTCTCTCTCTCCCTCTCTCTGCCCCTCCCCCACACACTCTCTCAAAATAAGTAAACTTAAAGAAAAAACAAAACTCTTGATTCCCTTTCTTCTAGGCTTGGGATGGGATCTTCTCCTAGGATGGGATCTTTTTTTTTCATTAGTTATTCTAAGGACTCACTCGGCCCTTTTAATCTGAAAATGTGTTTTTCTTCGCATCTGGGATATTGTCCTTCTTTTTTAACTCCCAGACCTCACCACCATTCTTTCCATTGCTTCTGTAACATTTGTCATTTGGATGTTGGAACATCTAGATACACTTTTCCCATCTCATCATTTTCCTTTTTGTTAATTTGCTATTTAGCCTTGTCCATTCGACTATAAACCAGCCCATAAATCTTTTCTATTTTCTGTCAGGGGTTCCTCAATATACCTGCCTCATTGATGGAACATTTTGTTCCCAGAGCTTTTTTGGATTTAACATGTCATGGAATTTTAGATGGAAATTAAAGTGGATGTGCGTGCACAGCTTTCCTTCTTAATTCAGATTCCTTGGTTATGTTTTGGTTTGCCTTTTTACTTTTTTAGAGTGTACATCTTAAAGGTCTGCCTCTGTTCTGCACCTCTTAAACTGTTTTCTAGTTTTCAAGGACCATAAAAATCGGGCTCATTCCACCTGTCCAGTAAATACATTCCCAGGTTATTTACCCAAATATACATTCCCTTTTTTAGTTTGCCAGCTCGTTTTTCTCCAATGGCACCTGGAAGTTTCTCTCTCCAGGTCCCAGTCATTCGTCTCTTCTGGGAGCTTAAATTGCATGTAACTCTGCAGGGATTCAACACCTAGCGTCAGAAATGCCTGTAATTTCCCCCGACGATCAGACCTGGGTATCTTTTTTCCCCTTAAACAAGCTCCACCGGTGATTATGAGGCACACCCAAGTCAAGAACCTCGAGGCCCCCTCCACTTCCTCCTCCCACCTGCCTGTCCCAATGGCGGGACGGCCCGCTGCCCTTGCCCCTGTCGGGCTGGGGATGTGGTCGGAGAGGTTCTCGAGCCGCGGCCCCACCTCGCGTCTCCCAGCCACGCTGGACGAGGTAGGCGCCAGCGATTTCCGCCCCCCCCCCCCCCCGAAGGAGTCAACGCCGCCCGAGAGCCTAGCGTGGCGGCCCCGCGCCGGCCGGCCCCCAGCCTGGACCCCCGAGCGTCCCGCCCAACCGTCCCACCCGCCGCGCGCCCTCGGGGCTGGAACGCCGCGCGGGTTGCACGCCTCCCGCCCTCCAGCACTGGTGCGCAGGAGCGCGGGCGCCTTGGCGCTGCTCCTCCAAGGAGGCTGGACGGGAGAGCGCCTTTGAGTCTCTGGGCCACGCAACGGCAGCGCCTGCACTGTGGGCGACACGGGTGAGGGGCGACACTCCACCCGCCTGCCTCCTGCCGGCCTCGCCCCACAACCCCCTCGCTGCGTGGGCAGTCCCCAGGGATCGAGGGAAGGGAAGTTTCCCCTTCCGCCTGGGGGCAGGGAGGGACGTTGGGGTGGGCAGGGGACCCCGCTCCCGGGCACAGATGAGGTCGTTGACTTGGGTAAGAGGAAGCGGGCAGCCTCCCTGTCGGTCTGGGCCGGACCAGGTATGCCGGTGCGAGCGTCTTTACCGGGAGCCCTCTCCTAGCGCTGGGGAAGGCGGTATTGCGTTTGCCTCCTTCCCGAGCTTTTTCCCAGCGTTGAGGAGGGATCCCGTCTGAAGCGAAGTTTGCGGTGTAGAGACCCCAGACAAACCGTTATCGGGGCTTCAGCCAAGTCGAGCCAGGAACTTGGACTTCCCACACGTTAGCCAGGGGCAATGATGTCTCCAGGCGCGTGCAGGTGAATCGACACAGGTTGAGAGAGCTTGAATTGTGTGAAACGCCGAGTTTCAGAGAATCCTCATGGTTTTGCTTCTGCTTTATCACCTTTAGAACTCTGGTGTCGATTGTTTATATTCCACTATTGATCCTTTTAAACTCTCCCCTCCCTCCGACTTGGGTTTGTCTGCTCTTCCTAATGAGCCACGTTTCTATCTTAAATCCGGTAGGGTGCTATGTCTGAACAAGAGCGTATCCAGGAATGCCTGAGGAAAGAAATAAGGTCACTTCTCATCTCCACCAAAGATGGTTTGACCCCACAGCAGTTGGAAAAGGAGTACCTTTTGATGGTTGGCAGCCATTTACCACTCCGGGTTCTTGGATATCGGTCCACTATGGAGCTGGTGTTGGACATGCCTGATGTTGTCACTGTCTGCCCTTGTGGGGATGGTACTGTAATACTGAAAGGTAAGCTTAGAATTTGAAGATCTATAAGTAACACGTAACTAGTAAAGAATTTTTCTGGTAAATAGGCAATGGGGAGTACGCCAGGTGATGTATGGAATTATTGAATGTGGTACACCTGAAACTACTATAACACTGTATGTTAACTGGAATTAAAAATATAAAAGAAAAAAGCTGCACCCCAGGCAGGGGATTTTAATTTTTTGAGGGGGAGAGGGTTCATGGTTACCTTTGAAGTTGTGGGCAGAGTTAAAGCTTTAGCAAAATCAAGAATTTATTTCTCCAGAAAAATGTGCATTCACAGGAACTACATTTTGCATGTGATTTCAAATTATTGCACCTTAAATTGGAAGAAGCATAACAATGGGACTTTAACTATGAATTCATGTTTTAAATTTCGTGACGCACAGAAAAAAACATTGCAGGAAAGTTTGTTCATCTTGAGAGTTTCAGATATTTCAGGAGTCAGAAGTAATGTTAAATATTGGGCTTGATCTTTCTGTCTTCATCTTCTGATAGAGGAGCTAACAAGTGGTTGTCTAAAAGAAATGGAGGAACCAAGGGTTCATGTTTATCATGTTACCTAGATACACAGCTCCTTGGAGAATTAAAATTGTATAACCACAGATGTAAAGGTAAAGAAAGGAGCAAGTTTTCATCTAACTGTGATTTCTTTTTTCACACCTCCTTAGCCATTCCGGATGAATCCACCAAAGGAATAGCAAGTTTAGTTGCAAAACAGAGGAGCAACCATAAGGTTCGAAATTCCATGCCAAGGGGAAGGGCCAGTGTTTGCTCTGGGCCGAGCTCCCGTCGGCGAGTACCTTACCGGGGAAGGGTGCCTCCTATTCTTCCAGCTGTTGTGAAGAGTGAGTTGAAAGACCTGTTGGCGTTATCTCCCGTTCTCCTTTCTGATTTTGAAAAGGCATTTTCCAGGCGATTTGGACGTTCATTCCAGTATGTACAGTATGGATTCCTCTCTATGTTCGAAGTACTTAATGCTGCTTCAGATGTCATTTCAGTAGAGCAGACCAGAGCAGGTTCTTTGTTGATGCTAAGGAAGAGCGTAACAGAGGAAAAGCAGAGAGGATGGCCAGCAGGTAAGCATGTTAGCATTAGTACTTAGTAACTTAGTAACTTAGTACTTAGTAATTGTGGATTAGCAAATTTTGGAGCAGTCATGGTAGATAGAGAGGTAGGTAATGCCTAAGCTCCCAGAGTTTGTCAAAGTTGCATCTTGGCTCTGCCACTTGCTGGTTGAGTGATCTCACTCCAGTTACTTAAAACATCTGAGCCTTAGTTTCCTCATCTCTAGAATAGGAATAATCATACTTGCCTCTTGGAGTAGTGCTGAGGATGAAACGAGATGAGGTCTGAAAAGTGCCTGGCATTTATAAGGGTGTAATAAGTGGTAGCTATTATAAAAATACAAGATCTGCTTTCTCTGGAACACTGTAAGCGAACATTAGTTGCGTGTGTTCACGTAAGGAAGATAGGGAAGATGAAAAGTTTAAAACTAATACTAGTTAGTAACATTTGCCATCTGAGTTTTGCTGGCACTGATGTTTGGTATCCTAGCAGGCGCTGCAATAATTTATGTAGTGTAATGATAACCACTTACATAGCGTTTTACCTTGGATTCTCCTAGCCACACCGTAGGGCAAATGACCCAGTCTTAGGGATAAGGAAAACAAAGCTCAGGATATGTAAATGACTTTTGCAAAGTTACATAGCTAGAAAGGTGTTATAGCCAGGGTTAGAAACGCAGCTGTTAATACTGTTTAGCCAGTGCTGTTCTTACCCAGTCATTGTCCCTCTTGTTTTTGTTTTATGTTTATACACACACACTACTGTATACCTATATAGTAGTTGAGTTGACACACAGTGTTACATTAGTTTCAGGTGTGCAGCACAGTGATTTGACTACCTTGTGCTGTGCTCCCCACAGTGTAGTTACCATGTTGCATACAATGTTGTTACAGTACCATGGGTTGTATGCTGTACCTTTCGTCCCCGAATCACTGTCCCTCTTAAAGTCTCAGAAGACCAATGTGATCATTTGTATAGTGCGTCACTAGACCCTTGACGATACAGAATCTATACACTGAGCCTATTTTGGGAATCTCTACGCCTATTTCAGTGATTTTTCTTTTTCTCTAAAATCTGTATTTAGATTAATATAGGTGAAACCATGAGAATGTCCCCAGTTTAGAAACCAATACTTAAACTGTGGTAGGAAATGTAATTTGATACAGATATCCTAGGGGGTTTACAAGCTCTGGTCAGGGAAGACTATAGGGGCCAGTGTGTGTTTTGAATCTTACCCTCAACCATCAGCAGTATCAGTATTCTTGAGTTACTTGAACTTGGGGAGACAAACCTATGCTATTAAAGTTGTAAGAGGTTGATAGTGTATAAAGCAGCTTGCCAACTTATTGAATGGGGGGAGTGATATTCCTTCCCAGTGATTGGATCGTTCATGTTTCTCATCTGTGACCCTTCTTCCTATCATCAGGGTATCTTGGAAACAATTTGTGTGTGTTGGGGGGGGGGGCTTGATCTTATGGTAAAGAAAGAGACCACAGTGAGGTCTAGTGATTGGTCATTCATGTTGTACATCAGCATATATCTTGCCAGTGGTATTTTCCTCCCTACAAATCTTGAAGAAAAAAATCTGTACTCTAGAATAATATCCTTTATTCTATAGTTTTTTATCCCCCTTTCCTGCTCCCATACTACTAGGTGATTATTCAGTTTGAGAGGCATAGTTTTAAGCAGACTTCTTAGTTGGAGACTTTTTGGCCTCCTAAACGTTTTTAGGTTTTTACCTATTGAAATCTGCCTTTCTGTAATTATATTCAGGTGATCTTAAATGGAGTTTTTAGATCCAACCTTTTCAGTAACACATGTATGATCCCTTGGTTTTCTTTTATAGATGACTAATCTTTTCCATTGTATGTAAATTTTATTTGGCAATATGAAAATGTAAGCTTACTTTCCATAATTGTTATTTCTAAGTTGAGAACAGTTAGGTCACAGTAGCCTCTATATAGAATCACCAGAAAATAAAGTAGAAATTGTTAGTGACAACTTTTCTCCGCTCTTCTTTTATTCACAAAAGGAGGTAAAATGTTTACCCAGCCTTTTAGAATGAAACAACAAAGGTCCTACCCTACAGTCTCCCCAGTCACAAAGGCACGCTTTTCGCAACCCACTTCAAACTTGGAACCACCGAAGCAAATACTGAACGTGGAAAATACTTTTAAGTCAAATGTGGTAGAGACTTCAAGGCTGAATCACGCTGAAAAATTAAACCAGGTGAGATATAGGAGTTTGGAGGTATAAACCAAAAATGTGTTTAAATTCAGTGGTTAATACTTAGACGGAGAAGCTTAATTTCAGATTTAACTTGAGCATTTTCTATGGTCGTGTGGATTATTAGCTAGTAAGAGGTGGCAGTGAGAAAAGAATAAAATTGTATCAACTCCCATGGTTTCTGTTACAGGCTTCCCCCACTATTGGAAAGTAGGGTGTTCCTATGAAACCTTTTGAAAGTTGAAACCGTGTAAAGCAAAGAAACAATTGCCATTAATTTATATAGAAAAAATTTTGAGCCTTCTTAGACCCCAAAAATAACCTCTCTTAGACTTTTCTGATACCTAATGATACATCTAGCCAATGGATTTTCTACCTTAGGACACATCTTGCTAATGGATGCACAAAATAAATGGGGGTAAAGCACAATTCAAAGCTATGGTGGTTTGATGCTGAATGTAGTTCTTGGGGAAGGAGGCTGGTGATGCCACTCTGGCTGCTCGGCGTGCGCTGCCCCTATAACCGCTCACTGCAAAACGATTGCTGGATGCTCTTTTTGCTTTTGGCCTTTATTGATAAAAGTGAAAATCCTCTTTCGATTTCTTTGGGTTAGCAAAAATGAGAACAGACCCTAGATTTTTCATAAAAGTGAAAGGGCATAGCATGAACTTTTGAAAAGTGAGGGACACCTGTACTTTGTGCAGCTGTCTCTAGTTCCAGCTTCTCACCAAAGTCCTAGAAGTATATTTGCAGCTTCCCTCATGAATATCTTCACCTGAATGGCTGGCCCTGAGCACTACAGTCCTGGTACTTTTCTGACTGTGTGTATGCTGAAGGAGTTTTGAACAAAAGCTACTAGAATATAACCAACAAAAACCCTGGTTAAATTAGCAAGATGACAACTTTCATAGAGCTTAGAAGAAGCACATGGAAATTAAATTCAAGATATAAAAGTGCCTTACCTCTATAACTTAAAAAATACTAGCTTTAGTAGCATAACTTACATATAGTTTATCCATTTAAAATGTACAGTTTGAATTTTGACAAATGTTCCTCATTGCATAATCATCAAAATCAAGAGGCCAAACACTTCCATCATTCTCAAAAATTTCCATTATGCTGCTTTGTAGTTGATCTCTTTCCCCAGCTGTAGACACTACATAAATATTGCTTTCTGTAAGTTTGACTTTTCAAGAATTTCACATAAATGGAATTAAATAACATCTAGCGTTTGTGTCTAGCTTCTTTAACTTACCATGGTGCTTTCGAGATTCATCAGTATCAGTAGTTTGTTACTTTTTCTTGTTGCGTACCGTTCCACTATATTGATCTATCTCAATTTGTTATCCATTCCCATCAGGTGACATCTGGGTTCTTTCCTGTGTGGGGTATTTATATAAATAAAGCTGCTATGAACATTTGCATACACTTTGATCGTGGACTTCTCTTGAGTGAATACCTAGGAGTAGGATTGTTGGGTCGTTCAGTAAGGGCATGTTTAACTTTATAAGAGATTGTCAGACTCTTCTAAAGTGGCTGTATGATTTCACATTACTGTAAACTACATATGAGAGTTCTAGCTGCATCTTTGTTAATGTTTGGTATTGTCCACTTAAAAAAATTACTATTCATGGGGCGCCTGGGTGACTCAGTTGGTTAAGCATCCAAGTTTGGCTTGGGTCATGATCTCATGGTTCATGGATTTGAGCCACGCGTTGGTGTGGTGACACCTGTGCTGACAGCTCAGGGCCTGGAGCCTCCTTCCGATTCTGTGTCTCCCTCTCTCTGCCCATCCCCGACTCGTGCTCTGTCTCTCTTTGAAAAATGAATAAACATTAATTTTTTTTTAAATTTTTTTTTTTTTAACGTTTATTTATTTTTGAGACAGAGAGAGACAGAGCATGAACAGGGGAGGGGCAGAGAGAGAGGGAGACACAGAATCGGAAACAGGCTCCAGGCTCTGAGCCATCAGCCCAGAGCCCGACGCGGGGCTCGAACTCACGGACCGCGAGATCGTGACCTGGCTGAAGTCGGACGCTCAACCGACTGCGCCACCCAGGCGCCCCTTAATTTTTTTTTTAATTATGGGTGTGTAGTGGTATTTCATTATGGTGTTGAAATTTCTCTAATGATGAATAATGTTGGGCATCTTTTCATATGCATATTTTCCATTTGTAAATTTTCCTTAAGGTGTCTCCTTGCATCCTTTGCTTGTTCTTAAAAATTGACTTTTGTATTGAGTTGGAAGAATTATTTATATATGAATGGGTACAAGTCCTTTACCAGAGACATGTTTTGCAAATACTTTCTCCTGGTATATGCTTATCTCATTTCCTTAGTTCTGCCTTTTGTGAAGCAGAAGCCTTTAATTTTGATGAAATCTAATTTATTTATATTTTTCTTTTGATTCTTGCCTAACTAATCTTTGTTGAATCCAAAGTCACAAAAATGTTGTATGTTTTCTTCTAGAAGTTTTATGATTTTAGTTCTTAGGTCTATTACTGATTTCAAGTTAATTCTTTTTTTTTTTTTTTTCCAACGTTTATTTATTTTTGGGACAGAGAGAGACAGAGCATGAATGGGGGAGGGGCAGAGAGAGAGGGAGACACAGAATCGGAAACAGGCTTCAGGCTCTGAGCCATCAGCCCAGAGCCTGACGCGGGGCTCGAACTCACGGACCGCGAGATCGTGACCTGGCTGAAGTCGGACGCTCAACCGACTGCGCCACCCAGGCGCCCCTCAAGTTAATTCTTATATAAGGTACCAGTATGGACCAGAGTTTTTTGCAATGGATTGCTAATTCCTCTAGCACTATTTTTTTGAAAAATACTCTTTTCCTTGCTGAACTACCTTATTACTTTGGCACCTCTGTGAAATCTGTTGACCACTTGTATGTGTAGGTTCTGTTTTTAGGACTGTCCATTCTGGTCCATTGATCTACAGGTTCTTTTGCCAGTACCCTTCTCTCTTAATATAGCTTTATAATATCTTTCTTTTTATTTTTTTTAATGTTTATTTATTTTTGAGAGAGAGAGAGAGACAGCAAGCGGGGGGAGAGTAGAGAGAGAGGGAAAAACAGAATCAGAAATAGGTTCCAGGTTCCGAGCTGTCAGCACAGAGCCTGACACGAGGCTTGAACTCATGAACCACGAGATCATGACCCGAGCCCAAGTCCGTCGCTAACCCAGTGACTGAGCCACCCAGGTGCCCTTTAACATCTTGAAATTATGTAGTTAAGTCCTACAGCTTTATTCTTTTTCAAATTGCTTTGGCTACTCTAGGTTCTTTGCATTTTCATATAAACCTAATTTGATATAAATCAGCTTGTCAATTTCTACCAAAAATAAATATGCTTCTTGTGATTTTGATTAGAATGAAACAAGGGATCTAGAGGTAAGTTTGGGGATAAATGACATCCTGACAGTATTGAATCTGCTGATCCATGAGCATAGTATAATTTCTCCACTTCAGTCTTTAAATTTTTAGTACTCTTTTATAGTTTTAAGTACTCAAGGCCTACATATGTTTTGCTAAATTTTACCCCCCCCCACCACCTTTTTTCATACTTTGGATATTATAAAGGGTATTTTCAGTTTATTTTCTAGTTAATTGTTATTAGTACATAGAAATCAATTGGATTTTTGTCTATTGACCTTGCATCTTGTGACCTTGAATCAAGGTACTTGATAAACTCAATACTGTAGTTGACAGGTATTTTCAGTTTATTTTCTAGTTAATTGTTATTAGTACATAGAAATCAATTGGATTTTTTTTATATTTTGACCTTGCATCTTGTGACCTTGAATCAAGGTACTTGATAAACTCAATACTGTAGTTGACATCATTCTAGTAACTATTTCGTAGAGTTGGGATTTTCTGCATAGACCATCATACCATCTGGGAGTAGACCATTTTACTTCCTTTTCAATCTGTATGCCCCCCCCCCCTTTTTTTTTCCCCTTACGTAAGCTGGGCTCTCTGGTATAATAATGCATAGAAATGCTGAGCCTGGAAATTCTTGTCTTGTTCCTGACTATAGGGGGAAAACATTCAGTCTTTCATCATTAACTATGGTGTTAACTCTAGCATTTTTATAAATGCTGTATACCAGGTTGAGAAAATTCTCTTCTGTTCCTAGATTCTGAGAATTTTTTCCATGAATGTGTGTTGAAATTTTCTCCATCCTTTGAGAGGATTATAGGATGTGCTATTGTGATTTATTATATAAAAATTATATTCCTTTTCTCATTTCTAGCATAGAGCTCCTAAAACTCTTGGAATTTTTGAAGTGGTAAGAAATGTAAAGGTATCTTTTGTTGCTAATGAAGTGTCTTTAGAAAGGACCTAAGGATGGGGGCTGGTTGCCAGTTGGAGCAAACGATGTCATTAGAGGGTCTGAACTTTTAGTCCTACCCCAACCTCCTGAGAGAGGAAGGGGGCTACAGATAGAATCACTGGCCCCTAGTGAATGAATCAATCAGTTGTGCTGTTGTAGTAAAACCTCCATAAAACCCCAAAATACTGGATTTGGAGAGCTTTTAAGCTAGTGAACAGTAGAGTTTTGGGGGAGACTGGCATGCCTGGAGAAGGTATGGAGCTCTGTGCCTCTTCCCAGTTATCTGGCTGTATGCATCTTCTCCATCTCACTATTTCTGAGTTCTATCTTTAAAAAAATTTTTAACTGATTTTTTAAAAACAATTTAAGATACAGTTGATATATTAGTTTCAGATGTACACGATGCTTTGATATGTGTATAATGGGAAATCACAGTATGTCTACTTAACATCCATCAGCACATATAGTTAGAAATTCTTTTTGTGATGTCTTAAGATTTACTGTCTTAGCAATTTTCTGTAGTAACATATATAATACATATTATTATAATTGTATAATGTGTCATGTAGCTTTATATTTATTAATACATTATGAACTATAGTTACCATGCTGTATATTACATGCTGTACAGGACTTAATTATTTTATAACTGGAATTTTATACCTTTTGACCCTGTCCACCTATTCTACCCACTCCCAAATACCTGCTTCTGGCTATCATCCATCTGTTCTCTATATCTATGAACTCAAGTTTTTATTTATTTATTTTTATTTTGTTTTTTAGATTCTGCGTATAAGTGAGATCATACAGTTGTCTTTCTCTGACTTATTTTCCTTAGTGTGATGCCCTCAAGGTCCGTTCATATTGTCACAAATGGTAGGATTTCCTTGCTTTTTTTTTTATGGCTTAATAATATTCCTGTGTGTGTGTGTGTGTGTGTGTGTGTGTGTGTGTGTGTGTGTGTATCATACCATCTTTGTCCATTCATCCGCTGATGAATGCTTAGGTTGTTTCCATGTCTTGGCTATTGTAAATAATGCTGCAATGAACATAGGGATTCAGATATTTTTTTGAGTTAGTGTTTTTATTTCCTTTGGATAAGTACCCAGAACTGAAGTTGCTGGATCATGTGGTAGTGTAATTTTTTTGAGGAACCTCTGTAATGTTTTCCATAGTGGCTACACCAATTTACATTCCACCAACTTGCCCCAGGGTTCCTTTTTCTCCATATCCTCACCAGCACTTACTGTTTCTTGTCCTTTTGATAATAGCCATTCTAACAGGTGTGAGGTAATACTTCATTGTGGTTTTGCTTTGCATTTTTATGATGATTAGTGATGTGGAGCACGTTTTCATGTACCTGTTTGTCATCTGTATGTCTTCCTTGGAAAAATGTCTATTCAGATCCTCTGCCCATTTTAAAATTTGGTTGTTTTCTTGCTGTTGAGTTGTATAAGTTCTTTATGTATTTGGGATATTAACCCCTTATCAAATATTGGACTTAGAAATTTTTTCTCCTTTTAAGTAGGTTGCCTTTTGATTTTGTTGATGGTTTCCTTTGCTGTGTAGAAGCTTTTTTGATGTGGTCCCATTTGTTTATTTTTGCTTTTGGTACTTTTGGTGTCTAATCTAAAAAATCACTGCGCAGAATGGTATCAAGGAACTTACCATCTGTGGGTTTTTTTTTTTTAGGGTTTGTATGGTTTCACATCTTACATTCAATTTTAATCCTTTTTGAGTTTTTGTGGGTGTAGCATTATATTGTTTTATAATAAACCAGTAATAAATCAGTAAGTAAAATGTTTATGAGTTCTGTGGCTGCTTTAGCAACTCGGTTGAACCCAAGGAGGGTGTCATGGAACTTCTGATTTATAGTAACTTGATCAGAAGCACAGATAATAACCTGGACTTGGAATTGTGGTGGGGGTGGGGCACAATCTTGTTGGACTTGGCCCTTAATTTATGGAAGCTGATGTAATGCCAGGTAGATAGACATGAATTGAAGTACAAGATACCCAGCTGATGTTGGAGAATTGCTTGAGTGTGGGATAAAATCCACATACATGTAATTCGAGTCAGAATTCTATAGTGCTTTTCTTTTCTAAAGAAAAATTATTATAATTATAAAAAAATTATAATCCAAGTAATACAGGCCTCTTAAAAGGAATTGGGAAGTTTTTCTTTTATTTATTTATTTATTTGGCGTTTTTTTATTTTTTATTTTTAATATGAAATTTATTGTCAAATTGGTTTCCATACAACACCCAGTGTTCATCCCAATGGGGGGGGCGCACCCCCCCTTCCCTCCCTCCCACCCTCCCCCCCATCAACCCTCAGTTCTCAGTTTTTAAGGGTCTTTTATGTTTTGGCTCCCTCCCTTTCTAACATTTTTTTTTTTCTTCCCCTTCTCCATGGTCTTCTGTTAAGTTTCTCAGGATCCACATAAGAGTGAAAACATATGGTATCTGTTTCTCTGTATGACTTATTTCACTTAGCATAACACTTTCCAGTTCCATCCATGTTGCTACAAAGGGCCAGATTTCATTCTTTCTCATTGCCACGTAGTACTCCATTGTGTATATAAACCACAATTTCTTTATCCATTCATCAGTTGATGGACATTTAGGCTCTTTCCATAATTTGGCTATTGTTGAGAGTGCTGCTATAAACATTATTTCCTGCTTTCTCCTCTAGGGTTTTGATAGTTTCCTGTCTCACATTCAGGTCCTTTATCCATTTTGGGTTTATTTTTGTGCATGGTGTAAGAAAGTGGTCTAGTTTCATTCTTCCTGTTGCTGTCCAGTTCTCCCAGCACCATTGGTTAAAGGGACTGTCTTTTTTCCATTGGATATTCTTTCCTGCTTTGTCAAAGATTAGTTGGCCATACTTTTGTGGGTCTAATTCTGGGGTTTCTATCCTATTCCATTGGTCTATGTGTCTGTTTTTGTGCCAATACCATGCTGTCTTGATGATTACAGCTTTGTAGTAGAGGCTAAAGTCTGGGATTGTGATGCCTCCCACTTTGGTCTTCAATATTACTTTGGCTATTCAGGGTCTTTTGTGATTCCATACAAATTTTATGATTGCTTGTTCTAGCTCCGAGAAGAATGCTGGTGCAATTTTGATTGGGATTGCATTGAATGTGTAGATTGCTTTGGGTAGCATTGACATTTTGACAATATTTATTCTTCCAGTCCATGAGCACGGAATGTTTTTCCATTTCTTTATATCTTCTTCAATTTCCTTCATAAGCTTTGTATAGTTTTCAGCATATAGATCTTTTATATCTTTAGTTAGGTTTATTCCTAGGTATTTTATGCTTCTTGGTGCAATTGTGAAGGGGATCAGTTTCTTTGTCTTTCTGTTGCTTCATTATTAGTGTATAAGAAAGCAACTGATTTCTGTACATTGATTTTGTATCCTGCAACTTTCCTGAATTCATGTATCACTTCTAGCAGACTTTTGGTGGAGTCTGTTGGGTTTTCCATGTATAATATCATTTAATATTGTTATAAATCTATTCTTCTATGCTTATAAAGGAAACATATATACTTGTAGAGTTTTGAGTAGGAACAGCTAGTAAACTCCTCTATAATTTTGAAGAAATGGCAAGTTGTACTTTTATAAATAGGATCTTCAGAAAGGTAATACCTTTGTGGGTAGCTCTAGACTGAAGGTTTTCTCTGGACTGTCTTAGTCGCTAGTGCTTCCATAATAAAGTAACTTAGATCAGGTAGCTTTAAACAACAGAAATTTATTTTCTCACAGTTGTGAAGGCTGGAAGTTCCAGACTGGGGTGATAACGTAGCTGCGTTCTGCTGAGAGTTCTCTTGCTGGCTTGCCCCTTCTCGCAGTGTGCTCACATGGCCTTTCCTCAGTGTGTGCACATGGAGGAGACCAAGCTCTCTGGTTTCTCTTTTTGTAGGGGTGCTAATCCCATCACGAAGGCTTCACCCTCATACCTCACCACAAAAAAAAAAAAAAAATTACATTGGGGGTTAGGCTTTTAAAATATGAATTTTAGGAAACATAATACCTATCCTAACAAAGCAAAACTCAGAATGATTGAGTCCAAATAAATTAACTGTGTGAAGCTCCACAATGAATAAGTTTGTTTTGGCTTTTCCAATGTTTGAAGTTATTTCCGTTTTCCAAATTTATTGTATTGATTAAAAATTCCCGAACAAAATATTAGAGAATGATATAGCATGTTTTTTGGAGACTTTATAGAATTGGGTGGGACGACTGTGCGTTTAGCCATCAGAGCCAGGGAATAACAAATGCAAAGTCTAGGACCTTTGCTCCTGGCATGGCTCCAGGGAGAAGGGTGAGAAAGATGCACATACACTTCTATATCTTTTCTCCTTTGAGTTTCATCCTGTGTTTTGCAGCTCCAAGAATTCCTCGTAGCTGCTGTCTAATAACCACATTTCACTTCTGGGTGAAGTTTTTGCCATTGGAACTATTTAAATCTTGTTCCAAAGAGTTGGCTCTCATTCTTGAACTATGTATTTCACTTTGGTAGGAGACCATACTCTACATAATTACCAGATCTTACATAATCCTATTTCTAAAAAGTACAAATTCCATTTCTTCAAAATTTTAGATCAGTTTGCTATGTGTTTTTGATCAAAACTCCACATGTATTTATGAGCATAGAAAAAGAACAGATCTATAACAAATTTAAATTATGAATTTACAGACTTTTTGATCATCTGTATTTCACATATTTCCAGTGAGCACGTTATTTTGTAATAAGGAAAACATGTTATTAAAAAGAAGAAAAATAAGTTTCTCCTTTGTAAAATGAGGGTTAGTATTTTTTCACCTTTCACCTTCAAGAGAAACAGCCAGGGTGGTCACTAGTATCTACCCTTTGTCCATTGTAATGCTTTGTTTCACAAAGGAAATGGTTAGAACAGTTTAAAGCCTCTTTTGCAAGATACGAATAATCTTTTTACCACATTCTATTAAATTTCCTTTAGATTGACTGAAGGGAAGTTTGGATGGAGATGCAAATGTGAGTAGGTGAGAATGGATTAGCTGTATTTTCTAGTGAATGAAGCTTTGTGTAGTCCTACATCACAGGTAACCATAGTGTTACTGTTATTGTGAATAGGTCATGGCCTGTAACAATGGCCAGGGTTGGTCCGGGAACAGGGATCTGACATTTCTAGGTTGTCTAGCTTTAAGAGTACCCCATCCCACCCTACCCCACCCTACCCCATCTTACATAGTGGAAAACTTCATTGTAACATTCAGCATGAGGTTTAAAGTAGGTAAACCTGGAATTATAAAAAAGATCTCGCCTTAAACGAATTAAAAATCAGGGCTGGGTGTTAGTTTGCACCTAACTTTTAATTTGCAACCAAACAATTTGGTAGTTTCTGTGTGAATAAGGAGGTGTGCTTGGTTATTGCATATAAGAAAGGATACTTCTTTTATCTCACTTGGTGACCTGGCTCAACTATCCTGTAAGAGTATCTTCCCTCAACAAGCAGCTGGATACGCTAAACAGTTCCTGTCTGCAGGAGCCGTTCCTGGCTTCATTAATGCAGTTCTCCGGAAGTTGTGTTCTCTGGCCAACTCAAAGTAGCTGTTCACTATCTCGTTTTCTTGTTAGTTTGGGTGAAGTTTTTAGTATGGCAAGTCACATTCCGTGCTGCCTGGCTTTTAGTCAGATGAGGTATCTGGCAAATATTTAAGCAGTTGAAAGCTTTGCTTCCGTGTGTGTATTGGTGCCAGTTTTGTGATCTTTATCAGAAATGTGTTCATGTTGTACCATATGGCCAAAGGGCTGGAGTATATTCCTCTAAGATGTCACTTCTGTACCTTCCTTCTTTTCAAAATGCTTCCACCCTCATGTTTCTAAATAGCACCCAGGTGTCTGTTTTTAAAACCTTTTTTTTCTTATTACAAAAGTAATATAGATTGATTATAGAAAACTTGAAATACAAGAAGGCACAGAAGAAAATAAAAATCACCTGTACTTTTATCATCCAGAAAAGCTGATTTTTTAATTTAAATTCCAGTTCGCTAACATAGTGTAATTAGTTTCAGGTGTTTAATACAGTGATTCAGCCCTTCATACAACACCTGGTGCTCATTGCAAGTGCCCTCCTTAATCCCTATCACCTATTGACCCCTTCGCCTCTCTAGCCATCATCTGGTTCTCTGCAGTTAAAGGTCTGTTTCTTGGTGTGCCTCTTTTCCCCCCTCTTTGCTTGTTTGTTTTGTTTCTTCAAGTTCACATATGAGTGGAATCATATGGTATTTTTCTTGCCCTGACTTATTTCAAAAAGGATACCTACACTCAGATGTTTATAATATCATTATCTACAATAGCCAAATTATGGAAATAGCCTGTGTCCATTGACTGATGAATGGATAAGGAAGATGTGGTATATACATACACTGGAATATTATTCAACCATAAAAAAGAATGAAATCTTGCCATTTCCAGTGATGTACATAGAGCTAGAGAGTATTATGCTAAGTGACTTTTTCTTTTTTTAAATAGAATCATTCTGGTCCAGGTTTGTGACCTGCTTTTTTAAGTCATAACTGTGAATTGTGAACATCCCACACTGTTAAATATTGTAATGCAACATAATTAAAAAAATTTTTTTAGTGTCTATTTTTGAGAGAGAGAGAGAGACAGAGAGAGACAGAGCATGAGCAGGGGAGGGACAGAGAAAGAGGGAGACACAACTCGAAGCAGACTCCAGGCTCTGAGCTGTCAGCACAGAGCTCAACGTGGGGCTCAAACTGAGGAACCGTGAGATCATGACCTGAGCCGAAGGTGGACACTTAACCGACTGAACCACCCAGGTGCCCCACCAATACAATTTTTAATGGGAGTAGGATGCACCATAATTTGTTTAACTTGTAACTTTTGTTAGGCACTAAGGCTGTTTCTAGTGTTTGCTATTAAAAATAGCCTTGTGGGGGCACCTCGCTGGTTCAGTCGGTAGAGTGTGTGAGTCTTAATCTCAGGGTCATGAGTTTAAGCTCCACGTTGGGCATGGAGCCTAGTTAAAAAAATAAAAATAGCCTTGTGATGAAAATCGTGTTCAAATTTGCATATATCCGCTACTCCACAGAATAAATTTCTAGAGCAACAGTCACTGCATCAAAAGGAGTGTGTATTTTTATATAGTTAAGTTGTCCTCGTAAAAGTTTCAGGTAGCACCGAGATAAGGTGCGTAAGGAATGTGCTTCTTGTACCTTTGATGATACTCAGTATAAATGATCTCTCCCTCGCCACCAACCCAGTATGTTCGGTCTCCCAGTGCTTTTCTAATGCCTTCTGGCATATTATCCTTTCATAACACTCTGTGGATCTTTTCATGATATTTTTTATAATTGCAATTATATTTATGATTGTTTCATGTCTGTCTCTCCACACCAGACTGCAAGTTGCAGGAGGGCAGTGACCATATCTAGTTTATTGACCCCTACAGTGTGCAGCACATAGTATGTGTTCAGTACATTTTTGTTGAATGAATGGGCATTATTATAAAATTAATTTTCCAATATGATAGGTAACTATATTGGACTATTGTCTTTTTATGAGCTTGATGCTTTTATTGCTTAATATTTATCAGTTGCCTATTTACGTCTTTATCCTTTTTTCTGAGGAGTCCATCTTTTTGATTCAAAGTTCTTCTCTGCCTCTTCTCTGTTCCTAGAGGCTCCTCTCTGAATATGGTATTTTTTCGCATCACTTTCCATCTTTATGCTCTGATAATGTTTTGTTCACTTGATTTATTCATTCTTTTTGTTTGGTATTTAGGCATCTGGGACTGGAGGATTATTGAAATCAGAGGCCCCTCTTGATTACTTTCCTTATGTCAGTCACTCATTACCTTCCTTTCTTACCCCTGCCCCCGGCCCCCATTTTAATTTCTACCCTCCAATTATAGATATCCCCAAGATTAACTGGACTTTAAAAAATCTCCCCACCCCATTCAGTTTAAAGTTAGCTTAATATAGTGGTCTAGCTTGAGGCTAAAACCCATTTTTTTACTTTTAAAAAAAAAAATAAAAAAAAAATTTTTTTAATGTTTATTCACATTTGAGAGAGAGAGAGACAGAGCACACCTGGGGTTGGGGGCAGAGAGAGGAGGAGATACAGAATCTGAAGGAGGCTCCAGGCTCTGAGCTGTCAGCACAGAGCCTGATGTGGGGCTTGAACTCACCAACCACGAGCTTATGACGTGAGCCAAAGTCAGACATTTAAACAACTGAGCCACCCAGGCGCCCTGAAGAAAAAAATTTTTTTAATGTTTATTTTTGAGAGAGAGAGAGGGAAGGGCAGAGAGAGAGGGAGATACAGAATCCAAAAGCAGGCTCCAGGCTCCAAGCTGTCGATACAGAGCCTGATGTGGGGCTCAAACTCAGGAACTGTGAGATCATGACCTGAGCTGAAGTCAAGACACTTAACCGACTGAGCCACCCAGGCGCCTCTGTCGTGTTTTTTTTTTTTTTTTTTCCTTCTTGAGAAACACTCTGTTCCTAGGTAAGAGCATTGTAAACCCAGGCTTGGTAACTGTTTTCTCTAAAGGGCCACATGGTAAATATTTGAGGCGCTGTTATAACCACCCAACTCTGCCCTTGTGGTGCGAAAAGCAATCATGTGGGTAATGTGTAAATGAGTGAGTGTGGCCATGTTCCATTAAAACTTTATGAATACTGGAATTTGAATTTCATATAATTTTCATGTGTCACAAAATATTATTTTCTCCCCTAGCTGTTTAAAAATGTTGAGACAATTTTTAGCTTGTGATTTGCCTGTTACAAGCCATAGTTCAGAGGGAAAAATGACATTTGTAATCCTCATCCTGTTACCTCCCAGTTTCTCAAGCTTTTGGAATTGATTGAAAAACAGCAAAATCCTATCTCTGTGTTCCCAGGTCCTTTTTCCTTCTAAACCGTATAGTCTTTGAGGCTGTTTCCCTGGCCTCTTCCTATTCATCCCTCAGCAGTTCCCTCCTTTGCACGGTGTTCTTTCCTAATTTCCCGGATTCCATGTCCCACCTTTGTCGTGCCCCCTCTCTCTAGTCTGACTTGCTTAGTGCCCTGGTGAAGATGCCTGCCCTCAGTTTTCGTGGCCTCCCAGTTGGTCGTCCACCCTCCCAGTATCATTTTCTGCTGCTGCCAGATTAAACTTCTGATGATGCCTCTCCCCTGCTAAAAATCTCCAACATATGGATTTGTCTACATAACCCGGTGCAACTCCTTAGTTTGGCGTCTGAGGTATTCTGTAGTACTTCCTTCTCCTTTTGTCAGTGTTGTCTTCCGCTCTTTCCTTATTCCCTGCAGGCAAATTATTATTATTTTTTTCCTTTTTTCCTGTGTTCATGAAGTTCCTTATACCTTTATTGCCTTCTCTACCGCCCTTCTCTGTGGTGTTCCCCGGCTCTTCAAAAAGGAAGCCTTCGTTATATTTATAACTTAGTGTGATAATATGTCCTTGTGCAATTCTGCACCTCTTCAGTGATGCTCAGAGTCAGCCTTAGCTTATAGTGGTTTATCCATTTATCTCCTTTCCCTACTTAATTTTAAGGGGCTTGAGAAGAAGGGCACTGAGGTGACTGTGTGTGTGTGTGTGTGTGTGTCCCCTGAAACACCTAGCACAGTGATAAGAAGTTGTTGTATTGAATCTGCAAATGAGGGGAGCATGTTGGGATGTGAAGAATCCGTTACCTTTAGATGCTCTTACTGTTCACTGGGGGAGCTTTAGGGGGTTATCTCATGGCGATTCAGAAGATGTATGAAGAACATAAGCCCAAGGGCTGAGGCTTTTTGTGAAAGCTAGTGATATAATAATCTTAGGAACCTAATCCGCGCCCCCATCCCGTTTCCCTGTCAACCTTAAGAGATAGGGAAATTCATTTTTCAGATGAGGAAACCGAGACCTAAAAAGGTTACACAGTTTGTAACTAATAACAGGCCAAGTGTCAACAAGAAGAAAGATGAAAAAATGCAAAGTTTAGAAGGAAAAAGTATTAATAATGTTTGCGTCTGTGTGATAAAATTTTAGGTAATTTGTTGTTTTTCTCTTTTGTGTCTTTTCTAACATATTTTATCCACTCATTGTCTTTAAACATAACTCCATGATCTTTCATTCCACTTTAGATCTCCCTGCTGTAGCTGTTCCCTGGGTGTGGGCTGTCTGCATATGCTCCGTGCTTCTCTGACCATGCTTACCTGTGCTTCCAGCTTGCTTTTCCAAGTATTCCTGTACATCTTCTGCCTTACTGGGGCCTCTCCATGCCATTGGCTTCTCTCAGCTAAAATCCTGAGTCCCCTGTTGTCTTAACTTTGGCCTCTCCTGTTTTCCTTTAGAACTGCCGGCCTGTTGCCCTTGCACAGTCCTTCATCATTTTCTCGCCTTTATTTTTCTACTGTCTCAACTGCCTGAACTTTCTTCCCCTTCCCTCTAACTCTTAGGAATGGGCCTTGCTGCCCAACTCACAGAGAATACTGAAGTCATCAGGTAGTAACTCCACCTGACCCCACATTCTGTATCATATGCCTCCTGGTTCTTTCTCCCTTTTTTTTCTACTACAGCAGAAGAGCTTTTCCTTCTTACCAGGCTCAGGTGCTTTCCTGCCTCCCAGGGACCTTCCATCATCCAGTCTCTTCCTTGCATTTGGCATTCACTAAGCATATGTTTAGTAAACACTGAATTTTTTTAAATAGAAGGAAACTAGGGGCGCCTGGGTGGCTCAGTCGGTTGAGCGTCCGACTTCGGCTCAGGTCACGATCTCACGGTCCGTGAGTTCGAGCCCCGCGTCGGGCTCTGGGCTGATGGCTCAGAGCCTGGAGCCTGCTTCCGATTCTGTGTCTCCCTCTCTCTCTGCCCCTCCCCCGTTCATGCTCTGTCTCTCTCTGTCTCAAAAATAAATAAATGTTAAAAAAATTTTTTTTAAATAAAAAAATAAATAAAATAAAAATAAATAGAAGGAAACTAGTAACAAGAATCCTTTCTGGGTACGAGTAGGAGATTGAAAAATTGGATACTCTAGAATCTAATTGTTAAAGAGAATGTTAATAATATTAAAAAATAATATTTTATTTCATTTGATTGAAATAAAATTTCCTGTGGTAGATGTTTCCTTTTACATATTGTTCATATTTATCTTTGATCTTTTTGGATTATAACCTGAACTTTTTTTTTTTTTTCATAGTTGGAGAACACATTCAAATCAGTTATTGCACAAATTGGGCCTGGAGGGACTATCAATCCAGAACTAAAACATAAGATAAAATTGGTAAGTATTTTCTGTTTCTGGGAAATGAATAGGGATGATTGATTGTACAATTTAAAAATTTTTTAATGTTGGTTTGTTTTTGAAAGAGCACGAACAAGGGAGGGGTAGAGAGAGAGGGAGACACAGAATCCACAGCAGGCTCCAGGCTCTCAGCTGTCAGCACAGAGACAGATGTGGGACTCAAACTCACAAACTGCTAGATCATGACCTGAGCTGAAAAGTTGGCGTTGAACAGACTAAGCCACCCAGGCACCTCTAATTATATATTTAGATCTCATTTGTGGTTGAATTTAATTTGCCTGTAAATATTTATTAGTTTTACACTTATACCTGATCTTTTCAAATATATAGCAAATGGAGTGGCTATTCGTTTAAGATCAGGAAAAAAAATACCCACTCCTAAAATTTTTTAATGTTTTCAAAATTATTTTAAAAATTGAAGTGCCAGAAATGCTGCCTGCCTTTTGTTCTTCCCCTTACCCCAGTAAATTGTTAGCAAACAGTTCAAGATCTTTACAGTATCAGTTTCGTACATATGTATGTCAAATATTCTAAAAGTTACCTGGCATTTTACTCTGTCGATGTACTATGTTTCATTTATAAGATGTGCAGTTAATTAAATTGGGTTATTCTAGCCTTGGCTATTAAAAAATACTACAGGTAATGTCCTCAAACATGTATCTAGAAGTAGACTTGCCAAAGGTATTGAATAGTGTAGTTTTGGTCATTAATACCTAATTACCCTCTAAAAGGTTTGAACAGATTGACACCCCAAGTGACCGTGAAATGTTACTATCCAATTGGGTTTTTGTAGTTTATACCCCTTGATTTTTACATTGAGCATCTTTTCATATGCTTAGTAGCCATTTGTATTTCTTATGTGAATTGCTTTTTCTTGTCTTTGGCTTAATGTGTTGTTTTTCCCTATTAACTTGTGAAAGTTATTTGCCTGTTACGTATCACGCTAAAGGGTATGTACACTTGAAATTTTGGCAGGAGCTATTCTTATTTGAATGATCAGAGTGCCATTACAACTCTTATGCTTTTGAAGTTATTCCATTTCTGATGTCATGATTTTACTGGGAGAAATGCAAAAACCATGGTGCATTCAAATCCTGCTTTTTTGTTTGGACATTTGACCATGTATCCAACGATTATTTAAGGATGTTGAATATGATTTTTTTATGGTAATAAAAAGGAGAAAAATTAAGTATTCACTGGTAAAGCATTGGTTAAATTAACTACCCAAACTAGACAACATCATGTGGCTCATAAAAATGTTTCTTTATATCTCACTTAATTTACACGGAAGTATTTTCTTGACATATTGTTAGACTTTAAAAACAGGGTTTATAGAACAGCATGTTATTTTTTTTTTTTTTTTTTTTTAATTTTTTTTTTCAACGTTTATTTATTTTTGGGACAGAGAGAGACAGAGCACGAACAGGGGAGGGGCAGAGAGAGAGGGAGACACAGAATCGGAAACAGGCTCCAGGCTCTGAGCCATCAGCCCAGAGCCCGACGCGGGGCTCGAACTCACGGACCGCGAGATCGTGACCTGGCTGAAGTCGGACGCCCAACCGACTGCGCCACCCAGGCGCCCCTATAGAACAGCATGTTAAGTGTTGTCCTTTCATGTAAAATCATGTGTAATGTGTGTGTACATAAAGGGGTTTCTGAAAGGATGATTTCTGAAAACCAGCAGCAGCTATCTCTGGGTCACAGGATTTTGGAGTCATTTTTATGTTTTTCTGAAACTTGATTTAGACTTTTTAATTAAATATGTAAAATTTGGAAAAATCTGGGAAAACAAAGCTTTTTATACTTTAAGGGGTTAGAATAAGTTTGCTTTTAGGAATTTTTCCTAAAAATTGGACAAGTGTGAAAGATGCAAATAAGAGAATAATTATAAGAATTGTGATGATAACAAACAGGACACAACCATAAAGAGAGGATCTAGTAAATATAAATATATTGAATTATTAGAAAACCCTATAACCAGTAAATATGTTGATCCATATTTACTGCCATGGAAAGATGGTGGTATGATAATAAAAACTTGTTATGGAAATGACCTTATTTTTTATACTAAATATAGATATTTTTATGTGCATATGGGCAACGATGACTATGGATAATTTTTTTCTTTGCTTAATGGTATTTTTTCAAAGTTTTCTATAGTGTCCATTATATTTTTTCCTTCCATTTAAAATACTTGAAGCTATGCTGTAGGGTATTTATTTTATGTGAGCTAAAGCTAAATAGGTTTGCTAAAGATTTGTAGGAATTTCTGGAGAGCTGTGGCATTGCAGTGTTATGTAAGAATGATTTCCCACTCTGGAAACATTGGAAATCACTGCCTTCGTTTGGTTATAACCTTTTTTAAATTTTTTTTTTCAACGTTTATTTATTTTTGGGACAGAGAGAGACAGAGCATGAACGGGGGAGGGGCAGAGAGAGAGGGAGACACAGAATCGGAAACAGGCTCCAGGCTCTGAGCCATCAGCCCAGAGCCCGACGCAGGGCTCGAACTCACGGACCGCGAGATCGTGACCTGGCTGAAGTCGGACGCTTAACCGACTGCGCCACCCAAGCGCCCGGTTATAACCTTTTTTAAAACTGGAAACTGATCTAAATTATTGTGACTTTTAATTCATTCACTTAATAATTTTTTTTTACTTTATTGCTATTTAAGTTTATACTGTTTTATTTTAATACTTTGTTAGCAGCACCCTAATGGTGTCTATTTATATTGCATTTTATTTTCTATTAGGTTGTATCCAAATTTCCAGAGGGTTTGCTTATTTCTAAACTTCTTGGAGAGTTTGAGGTGAGTATTTTTTTTTTTTTAATGGCTTATGTTTCTTGTGATGGATAGAAATTTTGTTGCCACTCCTGGGATCTTCCAAGTGTGTGCCCTAGAACTTAAATATTTTGTTTTGCATTTTGGTATCCTTTTCTTTACCAAAAGAGTTAAGAATATGGTGCTTTGTAAGTACTTCATTATACATAGGAAGGATATCTTTACAACTTAGAATTATTATTAGAATCAAAGTTAATTTATTTTTAAGGCCTGACAATACTAAGTGTTAGTCGGCATGTGGAGAAACCAAATACGTCCTCCACTGCTTGTGCAACAGAGCCCCTTTGGAGAGCATTTTGTCAGTATCAAGTAAAGTTGAAGATTTGCACCCCCAGTGATCCAGCATTTCCACTTCTAATGTATACTCTAGAGAAACTGCTGCATGTGTGCACATGCACACATATGTAAGACGTGCACGTGGCAGCAGAGTAAAAACTGGAAACAGATTAAACGACTGTCATAGGAAGATGGATAAATTGAGGTGGACATTGATGCACTGGAATAATACACAGTAGATAAAATGAACTAGGTTTGTTGTGCAATGCAGATCATTTTTGGAGCCATCTGTTGAGTGAAAAAAATCAAGCTGCAGAATGGTAATTCAGTTATTACTGTAAATCCAATTAAAAGAATGCTAAGACCTGTATAAGTTCTATGCCAAGCTGCATTCTGACTGCTTTTCATATTGTAATTCATTTGACTTTCACAACAGACTGAGGCACAGAGCAGTGACTTGCCTAAGGGTCACATAGCCAGTAACAGGTAGATCCAGGATTTGAACCCCAGGCATCCTGGCTTCAGAATCCTAAATCTTAACTACTGTGCCATGAAAACTGTCATATATTCGCAGATATAAACACAGATATTGTGATATACTACCACATAATAGTTAAGATACATTAACCTTTATGTGCTAGGTAAAAAAAATTTGTTTTAATGTTTATTTTTGAGAGACTGAGAGAGGCAGAGCATGAGTGGGGGAGGGGCAGAGAGAGAGAGGGAGATACAGAATCTGAAGGAGGCTCCAGGCTCTAGGCTCTGAGCTGTCAGCACAGAGCCTGACCCGGGGCTCAAACCCATGAACAGCGAGATCATGACTCAGATGCTTAACTGACTGGGCCACCCAGGCGCCCCTGTGCTAGTTTATAAATGATATGTAAAGTCAGGATATTATTTACTCAGTTTTGTGAAGTTGTAATGACTTCAAAATGAAATGCTTAGAACAGTGCCTGCCATTGCTCAATAAATATTAACTCTTAGAAGAAAAAGAAAGATTGAAAAGACACACATCATGGCTTGGGGTAGTGATAGAGAAAGCTTAACTCTGTTTAAAAAAATGAATCTTTTAGAGCCACACAGTTTATTTCAAATGAACTTAAACAAGGGCTCTTTTTTTTTTTTAACCAGAAAATTAACTTATCTAATGAAATTCCACAAAAAAGTCTATAAGAGAATATGACTTAATTATCACAAATTTATGGATGAAATCAGTCTCCTATGCGAGATTCATAACTCAAAGTGAATAGTTTTATACCACAAATGTAGCTTATGATAAAGTTCATGGCATTAAGGTTGCAAGTCAGCAATCTTGGAGAAATTAAAACAAACCTTTTAGGTTAGTATCCAAAATCTGTAAAGAGCTCACCAAACTCCACACCCGAAAAACAAATAACCCAGTGAAGAAATGGGCAGAAAACATGAACAGACACTTCTCTAAAGAAGACATCCAGATGGCCAACAGGCACATGAAAAGATGCTCAACGTCGCTCCTCATCAGGGAAATACAAATCAAAACCACACTCAGATATCACCTCACGCCAGTCAGAGTGGCCAAAATGAACAAATCAGGAGACTATAGATGCTGGAGAGGATGTGGAGAAACGGGAACCCTCTTGCACTGTTGGTGGGAATGCAAATTGGTGCAGCCACTCTGGAAGACAGTGTGGAGGTTCCTCAAAAAATTAAAAATAGACCTACCCTATGACCCAGCAGTAGCACTGCTAGGAATTTACCCAAGAGATACAGGAGTACTGATGCATAGGGGCACTTGTACCCCAATGTTTATAGCAGCACTCTCAACAATAGCCAAAGTATGGAAAGAGCCTAAATGTCCATCAACTGATGAATGGATAAAGAAATTATGGTTTATATACACAATGGAGTACTATGTGGCAATGAGAAAGAATGAAATATGGCCCTTTGTAGCAACGTGGATGGAACTGGAGAGTGTGATGCTAAGTGAAATAAGCCATACAGAGAAAGACAGATACCATATGTTTTCACTCTTATGTGGATCCTGAGAAGCTTAACAGAAACCCATGGGGGAGGGGAAGGAAAAAAAAAAAAAGAGGTTAGAGTGGGAGAAAGCCAAAGCATAAGAGACTCTTAAAAACTGAGAACAAACTGAGGGTTGATGGGGGGTGGGTGATGGGTATTGAGGAGGGTACCTTTTGGGATGAGCACTGGGTGTTGTATGGAAACCAATTTGAAAAAAATTTCATATATTGAAAAAAAAAAAAACCTTTTAATGTTACGGCAGAGCTCTTTGCTCTTCCTAGTAAACAGATTTATGCAGAAATTCACCTTGATGATTAGAAGTATATACTAAGTATAGATTTAATTTAACTTTTGTTCTAACTTGTGGAAACACTTGCTTAACCTTTATTTATCCAACGTGATATAAAAGCTACCTTTATGATTTGCTCTCTTGAAATACCTGGTGAGTAGTCTGTCATTTGTTCAAGATCCCTTGTTAAATTGCTAATTGAAGGGAAGATATAGTGCAGTGGCAGCATAGTTTTTGGCTTCTCCTGAGGCTCCACATAAAGAGAGAAAACCAGATAGCAAAACCAGAACTCCACTGATAATATCTACAACAAAACTGGATAATATATTTTCCAAGAACAATTGTGTGGGGAGTAGTTACCAGCAGCCACAAGGTCTTACTGATACCAGTGTCTGTGTCAGGATAAAAGAGGGAAGCAGGGGAGCCAATGTCTGATGGATCTAGAAACAAAAAACTATGAAATAACCATCAGATATTCACTAGATAGTACAGCAAGCCATTTTGAAAACAGCAGCTGAGACTGGATAATATTTTGATATATCTAATAGCAGAGAGTGCAAAGCACATGTATCTAAAAGCAGGGAGTGTTTCATGGTAAGCCTTGAATTAGGCTGGAACATATAGTTACCTGTGAATTCTTGAAATGGAGAGGTCAGAACTCTCTTCCAGATAGGACCAAAAATGAGGGAGAAATTGAGCAGGATAGAGACCATAGAAAAAGAAGAGTCCAGATGTAAATAGGATTAAGGGAAAAGAGCCAGGACGCTTCAAAAACAAGCTACTATATATATATATTTTTATTCATTTTTAAATTTGAATGTAGTTGACAACGTTGCATTAGTTTCAGGTGTACCACATAGCAACTTGACAAGTTTAAATATAATGCTGTGTTTACTGAAAGTGTAGCTACCATCTGTCACCATACAACACTTATAATATCATGGACTGTATTTCTTGTGCTGTGCCTTAATTTCTGTGACTTATTCCGTAACTAGAAGCTTGTATCTCCCACTTCCCTTTACCCATTTGGCCCCTCCATTCCATTCCCTCCCTTCTGGAAGCCATCAGTTTGTTCTGTGTGTTTACAAGTCTGATTCTGCTTTTTGTTGTTTGTTTGTTTGTTTGTTTGCTTTTAGATTTCACATATAGTGAACTTATATGGTATTTGTCTCTGACTTATTTCACTTAGCATAATATTTTTTAGATCCATCCATGTTGTTGGCAAGATCCCATTCTTTTTTATGATTGGGTAATTGTGTGTGTGTGTACACCACATCTTCCTTATCCATTCATCTACTGATGGATTCTTAGGTTGCTTCCATATCTTGGATATTGTAAATAATGCTGCAATAAATATAGGGGTGCATAAATTAGTGTTTTCATTTTCTTTGGGTAAATTGCCCATTAGCGGAATTATTGGATCATCCTGTATTTCTATTTTTAATTTTTTGAGGGATATCTACAGTGGTTATAGTAGGATACTATATTTTTTAACAGTATATGAAAATAGTAGAAGAAGGAACTCTGTGTAGCACAAAAGCCATCCAGAGTGATGTTTTACAAATTAGGAGAAAGAATTTCTCCTAAAATATGCAACAGAAGAGGATCAGGGTCAAACCTCTTCATTGTGTTAAGAAAAAAGAGAAGAAGAAGTAGAATATATTTACAGGTAGTGAAAGTATATCAGAAACACATGCCCCTATACTGATCAAAACTGAATCTTCTTTTTCAAAATGATACATTGAGAAAGTGATATAAAACATGATATAAAACATAAATCCAAAATACATGAGTTTGAAAATAAGGTAATAATAGACTGGAAAGAATGGGAAATGAAAGAAAAAGTCATTTCCAAAATGAAGACTAAACTGCAAAGATGACAAGAGCAAAAATGCAACAGATAATGCTCTCAGAAAAACAAATAAATATGAGGAAGCTTTTGAAAATCAAAAGGAAATGAAGGAAACACTGGGCATCCAGGCATAAAAAAGTCTGTAAGGTTTTTGAAATCTAGTGAGAAACTCAGGTATGCAAATAAATAAAGATGATACTGTGTCTGAGTAGCATATATTGGAACAGTCTTGAAGGTATTACCAATTCTGGACGTAGCGTAAAAAAACTATCTGAAGTTACTAGATCAATACCTAAAAGTAGGCAGAAACTGGACACGATTCAGTATTGGCAGGAGGGAAGGCTCCCACCCTGTTTTTGTTTTGGCACCTCTTGTTTGCCTAGATTTTGTCCTGATGGTGGTCCCCATCCAATGTTTGGAATTTGGACAAAAAATCAGAAGTTTTTACTTCCTTAAGTAACCAAAGGAGCTACATAAGCAGCTGAGAAATGAGAAATTTTAGGATGGAGACAGCTACAGAGAAGTTGCATCAAATTCTGCATGTAAATTCTGCCCAAATCTCTGGCTGACAGTTGAACTGCACATAGTTAGGGTAGGCTCAAAGCAGCCTACTAAGGCTAAAAGAACTGAATATATTTTGGCTGTTGACCATTACAGAGAGGCAAACTTTGTGTTTAAGTTCAGCCAAATTAATTCCCTGCTGAAACAAAGCAAAAAGCAATAGTCTTAAAAGGAATATAAATGATTCCTAAGTCTTTACACTATATAATTCATGATGTCCAGGATACGAAACAAATTACTAAATATATTAAGAAACAAGAAAATGTGATCCTTGGTGAAGAGAAAAAGTAATCAATGCAAACATTGGTAACGCAGATGTTGAAGTTAGAAAAAGCGTTTTAAAGGCACTTTTATAGTCACATAAAAGGATATAAAGAAATACATGTTTTCAGCATTACCTTGATTTCAAAACCAGACAAAGATCCCATTAAAAAGGAAAGCTACAGACCAGTTTTCCTGATGAACATGGATGGAAAAATTCTCAAGAAGATATTAGCCAACTGGATCCAACAATACGTTAAAAAAATTTATTCACCATGATCAAGTGGGGTTCATTCCTGGGCTGCAGGGCTGGTTCAGTATCCACAAATCAATCAGTGTGATACGGCACATTAATAAAAGAAAGGACAAGAACCACATGATCCTCTCAATAGATGCAGAGAAAGGATTTGACAAAATATGGCATCCTTTCTTGATAAAAACCCTCAAGAAAGTAGGGATAGAAGGATCATACCTCAAGATCATAAGAGCTGTATATGAAAGACACACTGCTAATATCATCCTCAATGGCAAAAACCTGAGAGCTTTCCCCCTAAGATCAGGAACACAACAGGGATGTCCACTCTCACCACTGTTAATCAACATGGTATTGGAAGTCTTAGCCTCAGCAATCAGACAACACAAAGAAATGAAAGGCTTCCAACTCACAGAGGAAGTCAAAACGTTTTACTCTTTGCAGGTGACATGATACTCTATATGGAAAACCCATAAGATTCCACTAAAAAACTGCTAGAACTGATCCATGAATTCAGCAGCGTCACAGTATATAAAATCAATGCACAGAAATTGGTTGCATTTCTATATACCAATAATGAAGTAGCAGAAAGAGAAATCAAGGAATTGATCCCGTTTACAATTGCACCAAAACCCATAAAATATCTAGGAATAAACCTGACTGAAGAGGTAAAAAATTTATACACTGAAAACCATAGAAAGCTTATGAAATAAATTGAAGACGACACAAAAAAGTAAAAATACTCCATGCTCCTGGATAAGAAGAGCAAATATTGTTAAAATGTCAATACTACCGAAAGTAATCTACATATTCAATGCAATCCCTATCAAAATAACACAAGCATTCTTCACCCAGCTGGAACAAACAGTCCTAAAATTTGTATGGAACCAGAAAAGACCCCAAATAGCCAAAGCAATCTTGAAAAAGAAAACCAAAGCAGGAGGCATCACAATTCTGGACTTCAAGCTGTATTACAAAGCTGTAATCATCAAGACAGTATGGTACTGGCACAAGAACAGACACTCAGATCAGTGGCACAGAACAGAGAACCCAGAAATGGACCCACAAACCTATGGCCAATTGATCTCTGACAAAGCAGAAAGAATATCCAATGGAATAAAGACAGTGTCTTCAGCAAGTGGTGCTGGGAAAACTGGACAGCGGCATGCAGAAAAATGAACCTGGACCACTTTCTTACACCATACACAAAAATAAAATGGATGAAAGACCTCAATGTAAGACCAGAAGCCATCAAAATCCTCGAGGAGAAAGGCAGAACCCTCTGTGACCTAGGCTGCATCAACACATCTCTGGAGGCAAGGGAAACAAAAGCAAAAATGAACTACTGGGATCTCATCAAGATAAAAAGCTTCTGCACAGTGAAGGAAACAATCAGCAAAACTAAAAGGCACCTGACAGAATGGGAGAAGATACTTGCAAACAACCTATCAGATAAAGGGTTAGTATCCAAAATCTATAAAGAACTTATCAAACTCAACACCCAAAAAACAAATAATCCAGCGAAGAAATGGGCAAAAGACATGAATAGACACTTCTCCAAGGAAGACATCCAGATGGCCAACTGACACATGAAAAAATGCTCCACATCACTCATCATCAGGGAAATACAAATCAAAACCACAATGAGATACCACCTCACACCCGTCAGAATGGCTAACATTAACAACTCAGGCAACAACAGATGTTGGAGAGGATGTGGATAAAGAGGAACCCTTTTATACTGCTGGTGGGAATGCAAACTGGTGCAGCCACTCTGGAAAACAGTATGGAGGTTCCTTGAAAAATTAAGAATAGAACTATTCTATGACCCAGCAATTCCACTAAGTATTTATACAAAGGATACAGGTGTGTTGTTTCGAAGGGGCACATACACCTCAATGTTTATAGCAGCGCTGTCAACAATGGCCAAAGTATAGAAAGAGCCCAAGTGTTCATTGACAGATGAATGGATAAAAAAGATATGGTGTGTATACACACACACACACACACACACACACACACACACACACACACACAATGGAGTACTACTCGGCAATCAAAAAGAATGAAATCTTTCCATTTGCAACAATGTGGATGGAACTAGAGTGTATTATGCTAAACAAAACTAGAGAAAGACAAGTATCACAATTTCACTCGTGTGGAATTTAAGATACAAAACAGATGAACGTAAGGGAAGGGAAGCAAAAATAATATAAAACAGAGAGGGGGACAAAACATAAGAGACTCTTAAATATAAAGAACAAACTAAGTGTTGTTGCAGGGTTATGGGTGGGGGGGATGGGCTAATGGTCAGGGGGCATTAAGGAAGACACCTACTGGGATGAGCCCTGGGTGTTCTATGTAGGGAATCAATCACTGGATTCTACTCCTCAAATCATAAGTGCACTATATGCTAACATATAAATTGTAAATTTAAATGTAAATTAAAAAAACACTTTATTGTCACTGATATGAATATTAAGCAATTTTACTCTGTAAAAATGAATTCCTAGTGGGGAATTCCAATGTAGTTTGATACATTAAAGTTATTTTATGATTACTACACTAAAATTTTTTGAGGATTCTTCTCATTGAAAACCAAGAAAACCTTTGGTAATGACAAAGCAAAAGCTGATTGGAGGGTTTTGAAGTTAATGCTAATATGAATTGCAAGTTATTTTTACAGTGGCTTCATTCAATATGACAAGAACAAAATTTTTTAACTGTGTTGTTTGTTTTTATTGGTAATATTTTTCACCATCTTGAGTATTCCTCAGATGTTTTTAAGTTGAATAGTTATGAAATGGAGTATAAATTTTTAACTTACTGGAATTTATATGTGTAATCACAATTGATGACAATCCTTACGAATTTTTCTTTCTCATGTAACCATCCACTGTTTTCTACAGAACTAAATATTGATGAAAACTTAAAAAATAAGAAAATAAAGTTAAATGAAGTCATGGGGTGAGGCTCTAATCCAGTAAGACTGGTGTCCTTTTAAGAAGAGCAAGAGATACTAGGAGTGCGTGAGTGCAGAGTAAAGTCCATATGAGGGCACAGTGAAAAAGCAGCTGTCAGCAAGCCAAGGAGAAGCCTCCTTGCCATGTATTTGATCTTGGGCTTTCCAGCCTCCAGACCTGTGAGAAAATATAAATGTCTGTTGTTTAAGCCCCCCCATTTGTGGCATTTTGTTACAGCATCTCTGCTTATACTAATACGATATCTAAGATTTTTACCTATTTAAAAAAATACATATGCTCTTATTGAATGAACAGATAACATATGTTAATGGAGAAAAATGATTTTCTAGAACTGAAAATAATAGAAGTAAAAAATTCACTGTAGTATCTTAACAAATTGGAAATGGCAGAAGAAACCATCAGTGAACTTTAAGACAGATCAACATAAATAATTCAATCTGAAGGACAGAGAAAATAAAGATAAGAAAAAAAGCAGAGTCTGAGAGACTGCTGGGAAAATACCAAGTGGTGTAACATATGTGTAATTGGTGTGGAGAGAAAGGGCAAAATATTTGAAAATATGGCTGGAAATATTCCAAATTTTATGAAAAGTTTATATATTTAAGAAGCCCAGATAATCCCACACAGTGAATACAAAGAAAACCTTACACAGGCACATTCTAGTCAAACTGCAGTAAACCAAAGATAATTAGAAAATTCTGAAAGAAGCCAGAGAAAAATGATTTTCAGAGAAAATCCTGAAAGCACCCAACAAAATGCACACGGTTGAACAATGATACAAATGATGACTGACTTCTCATTAAAAACAATAACTAGGGGGGCCTGGGTGGCTCAGTCGGTTAAGCGTCCGACTTCAGCCAGGTCACGATCTCGCGGTCCGTGAGTTCGAGCCCCGCGTCAGGCTCTGGGCTGATGGCTCAGAGCCTGGAGCCTGTTTCCGATTCTGTGTCTCCCTCTCTCTCTGCCCCTCCCCCGTTCATGCTCTGTCTCTCTCTGTCCCAAAAATAAATAAACGTTGAAAAAAAAAATTTAAAAACAATAACTAGAAGATAGTGGAAGTATATCTTTAAAGTGCTCAAAGGAAAAATGTTAGGCCAATATTTTGTATCCAGTGATAGTGTCTTTTTTAATGTAATTAATTTTTTCTTTTATTTATTGAGAGACCACTCAAGCAAGGGAGGGGTAGAGGGGGAGAATCTTAAGCAGGCTCCACACTCAGTGTGGAGTCTGACGTGGGGCTCTGTTTCACACCTGTAAGATCATGATCTGAGCCAAAATCAAGAGTGAGACGCTCAACTGACTGAGAGACCCAGGTGCCCATCCAATGATATCTTTTAAGAATGAAAGTAAAATAAAGACATTTTCAAATAATCAAAAATTGAGAATAGTGAGCAGTCTTGCACTATAAGAAATTCTAAAGAACTTTCTTCAGGAGCAATGAAATGATTCTAGATTGGACTTAAATCTGCAGGAAGAATTGAAGAGCACAGGAAATGGGTATATATGAGTTTTCTTTTTATTTATTTTTTAATTTACATCCAATTTAGTTAGCATATAGTGCAACAATGATTTCAGGGTTAGTTACCCATTTAGCCCATCCCCCCTTCCACAACCCCTCTAGTAGCCCTCTGTTTGTTCTCTATATTTAAGAGTCTCTTATGTTTTGTCCCCTCCATGTTTTTATATTATTTTTGCTTCCCTTGTGTTCATCTGTTCTGTGTCTTAAAGTCTTCATATGAGTAAAGTCATATGGTATTTGTCTTTCTCTGACTAATTTTGCTTAGCATAATAACCTCTAATTCCATCCACATATTGTAAATGGCAAGATTTAATTCTTTTTGGTTGCCGAGTAGTACTCCGTGCGTGTGTGTGTGTGTGTGTGTGTGTGTGTGTGTGTGTGTGTACACCACATCTTCTTTATCCATTCATTCATTGGTGGACATTTGGGCTCTTTCCATACTTTGGCTATTGTTGATAGTGCTGCTACAAACATTGGGGTGCATGTGTCCCTTTGAAACAGCATACCTGTATCCCTTGGATAAATACCTAGTAGGGCAATTGCTGGGTCGTAGGGTAGTTCTATTTTTAATTTTTTGAAGAACCTCCATACTATTTTCCAGAGTGGCTGCACCAGTTTGTATTCCACCAGCAGTGCAAAAGAGATCCTCTTTCTCCACATCCTCTCCAACATCTGTTGTTGCCTGAGTTGTTAATGTTAGCCATTCTGACGGGTGTGAGGTGGTATCTCATTGTGGTTTTGATTTGTATTTCCCTGATGATGAGTGATGTGGAGCATTTTTTCATGTGTCAGTTGGCCATCTGGATGTCTTCTTTGGGGAAGTGTCTATTCATGTCTTCTGCCCATTTCTTCACTAGATTATTTGTTTTTTGGGTGTTGAGTTTGATAAGTTCTTTATAGATTTTGGATACTAACCCTTTATCTGATAGGTTGTTTGCAAGTATCTTCTCCCATTCTGTCAGGTGCCTTTTAGTTTTGCTGATTGTTTTCCTTCACTGTGCAGAAGCTTTTTATGTTGATGAGGTCCCAATTGTTCATTTTTGCATTTGTTTCCCTTGCCTCTGGAGAAGTGTTGAGTAAGAAATTGCTGTTGCTAAGATCAAAGAGGTTTTTGCCTACTTCTCAAGGATTTAAAAAAAATTTTTTTTTAATGTTTATTATTGAGAGACAGACACAAAGCATGAGTGGGGGAGGGATGGTGTGGGGAGACACAGAATCTGAAATAGGCGCCAGGCCCTGAACTGTCAGCACAGAGCCCGACATGGGGCTTGAACTCACAGACTGTGAGATCATGACCTGAACCAAAGTCGGTCGCCTAACCAACTGAGCCACCCAGGTGCCCCTCTCCTCAAGGATTTTGGTGACTTCCTGTTATATTTAGGTCTTTGATCCATTTTGAGTTTATTTTTGTGTATGGTGTAAGAAAGTTGTCCAGGTTCATTTTTCTGCATGTCGCTGTCCAGTTTTCCCAGCACCACTTGCTAAAGAGACTGTCTTTATTCCACTGAATATTCTTTACTGCCTTGTCAGAGATTAGTTGGCCATACGTTTGTGGGTCCATTTCTGGGTTCTCTGTTCCATTGGTCTGAATGTCCATTCTTGTGCCAGTACCATACTGTCTTGATGATTACAGCTTTGTAATACAGCTTGAAGTCCAGAATTGTGATGCCTCCTGCTTTGGTTTTCTTTTTTAAGATTGCTTTGGCTATTTGGGGTCTTTTCTGGTTCCATACAAATTTTAGGGCTGTTTGTTCTAGCTCGGTGAAGAATGCTTGTGTTATTTTGATAGGGATTGCATTGAATATGTAGATTGCTTTGGGTAGTATTAACATTTTAACAATATTTGTTCTTATCCAGGAACATGGAATATTTTTCCATTTTTTTGTGTCGTCTTCAATTTATTTCATAAGCTTTCTATGGTTTTCAGTGTATAGATTTTTCACCTCTTTGGTTAAATTTATTCCTAGGTATTTTACGGTTTTTGGTGTATATGACTTCTTTCATCAATTAAATATATGACTGCTTAAAGCAAAAATTATTACATAATTGGGTTTGTAACGTGTAGGTGCAATACATGTGAAAACTATAGCATAATGAGTGGAGTGCATGGAGCTATAGGTTTCAAGGTTCTTTATAATTTATATGAGGTTGTACAGTCATACTGAAAAGTTAAGGCTCTATAAAGAAGCCATAAAAATGCAGATTTGCAGCTATAAAACCAGTAGACAAATTAAAATGGAATTATATAAAAATACTTCGTAAACCCCAAGGAAGATAGGGCTTACCGATCAGCTCTCTTGCTTGAAAGATGGTGAAGGAACAAAGTCTGAGAGGAACAGAATTCAGATAGTATCAGAAAAAATTGAAGAGAAAAGTGGTAGCTGTAAATCCAATTACATTAATTTCATAAATGTAAGTATACTAAATATTTGGTTTAATGCAATTATAAGACAGGGTGAAAAGGCAAGGTACAACTAGCTGTCATCCATAAGAAACACACTGTAAATATAAAGACAGAGACTGAAAGGAAAAGGTGAATAACATGTACAGGTACATGCAGTAAGCATAAAAGGACTGAATTGATTTAAAATTTTTTTTTTCAACGTTTATTTATTTTTGGGAGAGAGAGAGACAGAGCATGAACGGGGGAGGGGCAGAGAGAGAGGGAGACACAGAATCGGAAACAGGCTCCAGGCTCTGAGCCATCAGCCCAGAGCCTGATGCGGGGCTCGAACTCCCGGACCGCGAGATCGTGACCTGGCTGAAGTCGGATGCTTAACCGACTGCGCCACCCAGGCGTCCCTGGACTGAATTGATTTAAAAAAATCAGATAGGGGCACCTGGCTGGCTCACTCTGTGGAAGTGTGCAACTCTTGATCTCAGGGCTGTGAGTTTGAGCCCCATGTTGAGTATAGAGCTTACTTAAAAAATAAAATAAAATATTTAAGAAAATCAGGTAAAGCAGAGTTCAAGACAAAGTATATTATCAGAGGTCCCTTTCGTAAGGGTAAAGGATCGATTTATTAGGAAGACACAACAGTTAAATATGTGTTTACCTATTATTTTAAAATAAATGGTCCAAAAATGGACAGAACAATTATTTCCATAAACAGATTTTTTTCCCCAGCAGTTGATGGGATAGTAAAAGAAATGAATAAGGACATAGAAAATCTGAAACACCTCTTTACCATTTTGATCTATTTTATAGAACACTAGACTCCGCAGTTGCAGAATACACATTCTATCCAAGTATACATGGGACATTTGCCAAAATAGAACATAGAATAGAGTTAGCTATAGAATGAAGTCTTAAAAAATTTCAAAATACTGAAATCATAGAGTATGTTCTCTTATTAAGAAGGAATTAAATTACAAATCAATAAATTAAGAATTAACCCTTCAGATAATTTGGAAATTAAGTAGCGTTCTTCTAAATAATTATTAGAGAAGAAATTACAGGGAAATTAGAAAATATTTCCAGCTGCACCGTAATGAAAATGGAACATATCATCCCTGAGATGCAGCCAAAGCAGTCGTCATATGGGAATTTATAGCTCTGAAATGCCCAGATTAGAAAAGGAGAAAGGTATAAAACCATCACTGATCTAGGGGTTTACCTTAAGAAGGCTAGAGAAAGAGGAGCAAAGTAAACTCAACAAGTAGGAGGAAGCTAAGGATAGAAATCAATAAATTACCAATTAAGAGAAAGTTAACAAAGCCAAATGTTGATTCACCAAAACTGATGAACCACTGAATACTTAGGAATAAAAAGAGAGGACACAGATTGCAGTATTATGAAGGAAGAAGATTTTGCCATTATAGATAATTTAGTATTCTACAGGTACTAAAATGACAGTAAGGGAATTTATAAACTGTGCCAGTCATTTGACAACTTAGATGAAATGGGCAAGTTCTACAAAAGGCAAATTGAACCTGAAGAGGAGAAATAAAATTGTCTTTATTTGCAGAAAACATGATTGTCTGTAGAATATATTAAGGAATCCAAGAAAAAGCTACTATAATAAGTGAATTTACTGAGACCAAAGGTTCATGGTTTAATATTTAAAAAATCTGTTACATTTCCCGATAAAGCAGAAAACAATTGGAAAATGAAATTTAGAAATTCCTATTTACAATAGTGTCAAATTACTTGAAGATAAGATTAAGAAACATAAAACATTTACACTGAAAACTGCTAAACACTGCTGAGAGAAATGCAAGAAGAATTTATTTTTTTAAATTTAATTTTTAAATATAATGTATTGTCAAGTTGGCTAACATACAGTTTGTACAGTTGGCTCTTGGTTTTGGGGGTAGATTCCCCTGGTTCATTGCTTACATACAATACCCAGTGCTCATCCCAACAAGCGTCCTCCTCAGTGTCCACCACCCATTTTCCCCCTCTCCCCCGCCCCCCCCCCCCGCCATCAACCCTCAGTTCTTTGTATTTAAGAGTCTCTTATGGTTTGCCTCCTTCCCTCTCTGTTTGTAACTATTTTTCCCCCTTACCTCCCCCCATGGTCTTCTGTTAAGTTTCTTGAGTTCCACTTAGGAGTGAAAACGTACGATATCTGTCTTTCTCTGACTGACTTATTTCACTTAGCATAATACCTTCCAGTTCCATCCACGTTGTTGCAAATGGCATGATTTCATTCTTTCTCATTGCCAAGTAGTATTCCATTGTATATATAACCCACATCTTTTATATCCATTCATTAGTTGATTGACATTTAGACTCCTTCCATTATTCGGCTGTTGTTGAAAGCGCTGCTGTAAACATTGGGGTATATGTGCCCGTATGAATCAGCACTCCTGTATCCTGTGGATAAATTCATGGTAGTACAATTGCTGGGTCATAGGATAGTTCTATTTTTAATTTTTTGAGGAACCCCTATACTGTTTTCCAGAGTGGCTGCACCAGTTTGCATTTCCACCAGCAGTGCGAGAGGGTTCCATTTTCTCCACATCCTCACCAACATCTGTTGTTTCCTTAGTTAATTTTAGCCACTCAGACTGGTGTGAGGTGGTATCTCAGTGTGGCTTTGATTTGTATTTCCCTGATGATGAGTGATGTTGACTTGAGGATCTTTTCATGTGTCTGTTTGCCATCTGGATGTCTTGTTTGGAAAAGTGTCTGTTTATGTCTTCTGCCCATTTCTTCCCTGGATTATTTGTTTTTCAGGTCTTGAGTTTGGTAAGTTCTTTATAGATTTTGGGTACTAACCCTTTATCTGATACATCATTTGTAAATATCTTCTCCCATTCCATCGGTTACCTAACCAAAGATGTAAAAGATCTGTATGCTGAAAACTATAGAAAACTTATGAAGGAAATTGAAGAAGACACAAAGAAAGGGAAAAACATTCCATGCTCATGGATTGGAAGAATATACTGTTAAAATGTCAATACTACCCAAAGCAATCTACACATTCAATGCAATCCCAATCAAAATTGCACCAGCATTCTTCTCAAAACTTGAACAAACAATCCTAAAATTTGTATGGAACCACAAAAGACCCTGAATAGCCAAAGTAATATTGAAAAAGAAAACCAAAGCGGGAAGCATCACAATCCCAGACTTTAGCCTCTACTACAGAGAAGAATTTAAATAGAGAGCTGTAACACATTTATGGCTGAGAAGTCTCAGTATTGTTATTAATTGCTAGATTCATTACATTTGCCATTATAATTCCTGAAGGCTATGTGTAAATCTTGAAAAACCCACGGATTAGTCATATATGAGTATACTTGAAGAGATCTACTCAGATGCACTCAAATGATTTTTGACAGAGGTGTCAAAGGAATTAAGTGGGGAAAGGAAAATCTGTTCAGCAAATGATTCTGGAACATCTGAATATCCATAAAGGAAAAAAATGAACCTCAGCCCCAACTTCATACTGTGTACAAAAGTTAATTTGAGATGCATCATAGACCCAAATGAAAATTTAAACATCTAGAAGAAAACACATATTCACAATCTGGGTTTGGATAAGAGTTTCTTTCTTAGGACGTAGCAATAATTGTTTAAAGGAAAATTGACAATGAGGCTTTATTAAAACTCTCTCTGGGAGAGGCACAGACTACAGACTCGGAAGAAATACTTAAAACCATCATCTAAAAGGTTTAAATCTAGAATGCATAAAGAGCCTTCTGTAGCTCCATTACAGAAAGGCAGACAACTCCATTAAATTGCATAAAGATTTGAACGCTTTACAGATGTAGATATGTGAGTGATTAATAGCATAAAGCACAAATGATGGTAAACTTGTATTTTTGGTACGAATATAAAATGGTGCAATTACTTTGGAAAATGTCCTGTTTCTTATAAAATAATTATATATGTACCCTTTGACCCAGAATTATACTCTTAGATATTTACCCAAGAAAAATCAAAGCCTGTGCTCCCTCCCTCCCGCCAAAGACTTCTATATAATATAGCAGCTTTATACTTGCTTAATAGCCCAAATTGAAAATGCTATTATTCATCAATGGGAAAATGAATAAAGATATTATGATACATTCTACTACAATGAAATACTTATTCAACATTAAGAGATAAGCTACTCCTTTGGATTCTGTGTCTCCTTCTCTCTCTGCCCCTCCCCCACTTGCACTCTGTCTCTCAAAAATAAACGTTAAAAATTTTTTAAAAAGAGATAAGCTACTGACACATGAACCAACATGGATGAATCTGAGAAACGCTGTGGAGCGAAATCTCACACAATGGAGTATTATTGGATGTGTTCCATTTGAAGTGCAAAATAGCCAAAGTTAATCTGTGGTGAAAAAGAGTTGTTTGTCTCTGGGAAAGGGAGAACTTACTGGACTGTTGGAAATGTTCTAGATCTTGAATACTTTCACTTTTTCAAAGCTAATTTAATTGTAAGCTTAAGTTTTAAACATTTCACTGTATGTAAATTTTTACCTTAAAAAAATGAACAGATCTTGAACTCAGCTAATTATGTACATGGTAACTTATTTTGGGGTGAAGGGCAGGTTCCTTTGAAATGTATAAAAAGATAAGATGGATTGGTAGGTGGATGGATTGATAGATGATAAGGCAAATTTAGTGGAATACTAGTAATTATGGTGGTAGATGGTAGGTGGTAGATGTTCACTGTCTAACTCTTTCACCTTTTGTTGTGTTTGAAATTTTTCATAAGAAAATGCTGGAAAAAAATGAACAAAGAAAACGATTTAAGAGAAAGTAACAGATTTTGAAAACATGCCAAGAAGAGCCAATATAGAAGTAATAAAACCAAAGAATGGAACAGAACAAATACTGAAAACTGTCATTTGAGTGAACTTTACTGAAATGGAAATTGTGAAACTATATATTGAAAGAACACATGACATATGTGAGAATGTTGACCAGAATGACCCACACCAAAATTACTGGACTTAAACAACAGTCCTTTGGGCATCTAAAACAAAAAGAGCAAGTGACTTATAAGGGAGACAGAATTAGGTTATAGATATTTTCACAGTAGTGTTTTATACTAGAAGAAAAGAGAGTAACATATTTCCTATACTCAAGGAAACAAAATGTAGGTCAAGGATTTTATAACTAGCAAAATTGACTTTGAACTATAGAAAGCCAACGAAGCTATTATCACCATGTAAGAATTTAAGAACTGTTGTTCTGATGAGCCCTTCTCAAGGAGTCTACCGGACAATGAACTTCAGATAACCAGAAATGTTGAGTGATACCAACAGAAGAATTAATCTGTGTTACTTATAAAACTAAGACCAAATGAGAGTTAGAAATGAGAGAATATATAATGGCTATATACTCTGATAATGTAGATAAAGAACAATTACACAAAATGGTAGAAAGAGAAGGGGTCAGCACAGGCAAAAACGTTTGATTGCTTTTATTAATGGTATTGATGTTAGTACTGCTATTCAATTTTGAGACTGTTGTGTATTGTATAGAGCATTGAATAACTATGGAATATATGGGATTAATTATGGGATAATTTTTATTGTGTACATAGTCTAGTTGCATATGCAGAATCTGGAATGTCTTGTCATTCCAGACTAGCAAGGAAGCTTATTAATGACTAGGTTCACATCAGGATGGCTTAGGAATCCACTTGAGTTAGTTGAGGTTTCAATAATGATAATACTTGCAGTGTTTTTGAAACCCACAAAGTATGTTTAACTCTTTGAGTTGCTCTGATATTGAAAACTAATTGTTTATCTTGGAGGATGATAGAGTACCAATTTATTTTCTTGAAAAAAGATTAAAAGAAGGAGCCAATCACTTATCCCTGTTTTCCAAATAATCTGGTATGACTGGGTAACCAAGCAGCAGATGAGTGGAGCATATCTCTATAAAATGTTCCAACTAAATAACAAAAAAGAATTGATACAATTTCACTCTACAATTTCTCTTAGTAAAATAGTGTATCTAGGCATTGACCAGAAATGGCTACTAACACCATCAGAAAAGAGACAGCTAGATGTTACATGCCTCTTCATAAATACAGCATCACTTACAGTCATGGAGCAGGAGTCTGACCAAGCCTTTGGATCTAGCTGTCAGTTTGCAGAAAATAGTGTTTGCACTATGAGTATGTCATCTGCAAAATCCACACAGTGAGGAAATGAAATCAGGTTAATAGGAAATATTCATATATTTGAAGGCATAAATATAAACTCTATGGAAGAAATAATATAGCTAAAATTGGAGATGGAAGAGAGAAATCAAGGAAAGTGGGAGTAGAAATACATCAATTCTTCCTTGCTTATGGTTGGGAGTCTGTATCAACCTGGAGGCATAACAAAGAAATTAGGAAAAAATATATCTGACATACCAATCAGTGGACAGAACCAACTTACTAAAACTGATTTTCAGAATCACAAAGCAAAATTCAATTTTTCATGTACTGATATGGAATTCTCTCTGTATTAACTGAAAGCAAAAATGGGCACAATAAATATATGTTGAAGCATGATGTGTATTCATGTTTTGACGATTTCTAGAAAGTTGCCTAAGAAACTGGTGATTTTGGTTTGTGCAAGAAACTGGTAATAATGGTTATCTCCAGGGAAGTGATCTCCTGGACCACTGAGGGTTGGGAGTGGGCCAGAAACGTAGTTTTTGCTGTATGTTTTTTTGAACCTTCTAAATATCATGTATTAAAAAAGTAATAAAATCCTTTCCATCTTAGTCTTGTATTTGACTGACTTGCATGTTCATAGTACTAGGTACTTACAGACAAGGTAAAGAAACCATTAAAGAGACTAATGAACATAAAAGGTAAAGAAGTCATAATATGTAGTGTGCAAAGAAGTAGAGACATAAAGGTTGTGTGGGTGGCTTAGTCAAGTGTTGGACTTTTGATTTTGGCTCAGGTCATAATGTCATGGTTTGTGAGTTCAAGCCCTCTGTCAGGCTCTGTGCTGACAGTGCAGAGCCTGCTTGGGATTCTCTCTCTGCCCCTCCCCTGTGCACATACTGTCCCTCAAAATAAATAAACTTTAAAAAAAGTAGAGATACAGTGTCATTTACCATTATGTGTCCCCTGTCTTCTACCAAACCTTTCTCTCTTGGTATTTTCACGATTGGTTATAGAGGTGATATTAATGACTGTTTAAAACCATGACTTGGCTGATGCTGGGCCCTCATTTTTCAAGTGTTTTGGGAGAAGTCATAAAGAGTAGAGTTGGGTCTCAGCATCCATCAACAAGAAGGTATACAGCTGTCCCATCCTCTATTGGAGGTCCATTCTTTTAGAGGGTTTGCTTTCTGTGTTTCTATTGATTTTTCCCTAAGGTTATTAAGTCAGAGAAAGTTTATTTCCTACTCGAAGTTGGAGGAACAGAAAAAGAACTATGAATAGCTCAACTGCTTTACCTTGGTTAGGGAGAGAAAAGTTTGACAATTTGAACATTTTTTTCTCTTTAGAGGGAGCCTGAGAATAGGGGAGAGAGAGGGAGAGGCAGAGGGAGGGTGTGCAGAACCCTGTGTGGTGCTCAAACTCATGAACCGTGAGATCATTACCTGAGCTGAAATCAAGAGTCAGTTGCTCAACTGAGCCACCCAGATGCTCCAAGAATTTGAACAATTTAATAGGAGATCTTACTAAAAAGGGCAAACTTCCAATTTACTGTGCAGTTTAAACCAAACATATTTAGTATATACCCCGTATATACATTTTTTTATTTGGTATAATTTTTTCCTAAGGCAAGAGAAACAATATTGTGGGTGATACACTGATACCTGCTTATTCATCTCAGTTTCTAGGGTGAAATCCTAGAATTTTAAGGAAATATTTTAAAATCATATTTATTGCATGTTGAAAATGGTAGTGAATACTTTCAAAACTGAGAAATATCAAGTTTTATTATGACTTTTTTATTTTGTGTACCCCCCTTTATTCTTTTGCTTTATAATTAGACATTGTTAAGAACAAGAGGTAAAAAGTACCCTGATTTTCACTTCATTGTACCACATACTATATTTATTTATAAAGTTTATTTATTTATTTTGAGAGAGACAGCAAGTGGAGGAAGGGAAGAGGGAGAGAGAGAATCCCAAGCAGGCTTCACACTGTCAGTGCAGAGCCCAACATGGGGCTCAAACTCATGAAACTGTTAGATCATGACCTGAGCCGTAATCAGGATTTAGAGGCTTAATTGACAGAGCCACCCAGGTGCCCCACCATATACTTTAAAAGGAAGTTGAAACTGGCCTGGAAGTTTTATGTTGTAGGTCTCTAGGTTTGGACTATACCTATATGGAAACAAGCCTTTACTGTAATACCTGAGATTGCTGACCCTTACAAATTTAGTTTGACTAAACCAAAAATTTAAAAAAAAATTTTTTTTTTCTTAATGTTTTTATTTATTTTTGAGACAGAGACAGAGCATGAGCAGGGGAGGGGCAGAGAGAGAGGGAGACACAGAATCCGAAGCAGGCTCCAGGCTCTGAGCCGTCAGCACAGACCCCGATGCGGGGCTTGAATTCACAGACTGTGAGATCATGACCTGAGCTGAAGTCGGGTGCTCAACCGACTGAGCCACCCAGGCGCCCCTGACTAAAATAAAATTAAGACATTGTTTTAATCTGTGTATGTATCTGTATATATTGTATTCCATTTATCTAATGTTTTATGTTATTTTTGTTTCTTTTGTGGCAGATAATCTTTAAAGAGCAACTTTCACCAAAAAAATTGGGCTTCTTAAATGTGACAGAACTCGTTGGAGCTCTTAGTGACATTCTGCGTGTTGAGTTCAGGGAAGGAGAACAAGACTTAGTGGTGTTTGATGCTGATATGAAGCCACTCCCACCTGGTGAGTTGAATCACAATATGATGCAAACCTGGTTTTTTCTTTTTAAATTGAAGTATAGTTAACATCCATTTATATTAGTTTCAGGGGTACAACATAGTGTTTTGACAATTTCATACATTTTGCTGTGCTCACCATGATGAATGTAGTTACCATCTGTCACTATAGAATATTATCACAATATTATTGGCTATATTCCCTATGCTGTGTATTTCATTTCTGTGACTTATTTATTTTATAACTGGAGGTTTGTGCCTCTTAATGCCCATCACCCGTTTTGCTCCTCCCCTGTTATCCTCCCCTGTGGCAACTACCAGTTCTTTGTATTTATGATTCTGTTTCCATTTTTGTTTGTTTTGTTGTTTACATTCCACATATAAATGAAATCATGCAGTATTGTCTTTCTCTGTCTGACTTGTTTTACTTAGTCTAATATCCTCTAGGTTCATCCCTGTTGTCACAAATGGCAAGATTTCGTTCTTTTTATAGCTGAGTAATATTCCATTGTATATATACTACATCTTTATCCATTCATCTATCGATGGACACTTAGGTTGCTTACATAACTTGGCAATTGTAAATAATACTGCAGTAAAGATAGGGTTGCATATGTCTTTTAAAAAAAATTTTTTTTAACGTTTATTCATCTTTGAGAGAGAGAGACAGAGCATGAACGGGGGGAGGGGCAGAGAGAGAGGGAGACACAGAATCCAAAGCAGGCTTCAGGCTCTGAGCTGTCAGCACAGAGCCCGATATGGGGTTCAAACTCACAAACTGCGAGATCATGACTTGAGCCGAAGTCGGAGGCTCAACTGACTGAGCCACCCAGGTGTCCCGTATATATCTTTTTTAATTAGTGTTTTCATTTTTTTTGGGGGGGGGGGCAAATAACCCAGTAGTGGAATACTGGATCATATGTTATTTTTATTTTTCATTTTTTTAAGGTAACTTTACAGTGTTTTTCACAGTGGTTGCACCAATTTACATTCCCACCAACAGTGCACAAGTGTTCTCTCTTCTCCACATCCTTGCCGACACTTGTCTATTTCTTGTCTTGATATTAGCCATTCTGAAAGGTATAAGGTGATTTCTTACTGTGGTTTTGGTTTTGCATTTCTCGGATGATTACTGACGGTCAACATCTTTTTATGTGTCTGTTGGCTACCTGTATGTTGCCTTTGGAAAAATGTCTATTAAGATCTTCTGCCCATTTTTTTTGGATTCTTTGTGTTTTCTTGGTATTGGATTGTAGAAGTTCTCTATGTATTTTGGGTATGAATCCCTTATTGGATATATCATTTGCAAATGTATTCTCCCATCCAGGAGATTGCCTTATTGTTTTGCTGATAGTTTCCTTTGTTGTGCAAAAGGTTTTTAGTTTGATGTAGTCCCAATATTTTATTTGTGCTTTTGTTTCCCTTGTCTGAGAAAACATATTCATAAATACATTGCTAAGGCTGATGTCCAAGAGATTACTGCATATGTTTTCTTTGAGGAGCTTTATGGCTTCAGGTCTCATATTTAGGTGTTTAATCTGTCTTGAGTTTATTTTTGTGTTTGGTATAAGTGGTCCATTTTCATTCTTTTGCACGAAGAGACTGTCTTTTCCCCATTGTATATTGTTACCTCCTATGTCATAGATTAATTGACCATGTAAGCATGGGTTTATTTCTAGGCTCTCTCTTCTATTGCTCTGTGTGTCTGTTTTTGTGCCAGTACCATACTCTTGATTACCATAGCTTTGTGGTATGTCTTGAAATCTGGGATTGTGATACCTCTGTGTTTGTTCTTTTTCAAGATTGCTTTGGCTATTTAGAGTCTTTTGTAGTTCTGCATAAATTTTAGAATTGTTTGTTTAGTTCTGTGAAAAGTCCTATGGGTATTTTGATGAGAATTGGATTGAATTTGTAGATTGCTTTGGGTAGTATGGATGTTTTAACAATATTGGTTCTTCTAATTCATGAGGATGGTATATCTTTTCATTTGTGTCATCTTCATTTTCTTTCATCAGTGTTTTATAGTTTTCACAGTACAGAACTTTCACTTGGTTAAATTTATTCCAAGGTATTCTGTTCTTTTTGGTGTAGTTGTAAATGGGACCATTTTCTTAATTTGTTTCAGCTTACTTCATTATGGTATAGAAATGCAACAGATTTCTGTATATTAATTTTGTATCCTGCAACTTTACTGAATTCATTTATTCTTTTTTTTTTTTTTTTAATTTTTTTTTAACATTTATTTTTGAGACAGAGAGAGAGAGAGAGAGAGAGCATGAACAGGGGAGGGTCAGAGAAAGAGGGAGATGCAGGATCTGAAACAGGCTCCAGGCTCTGAGCTGTCAGCACAGAGCCCGACATGGGGCTCGAACCCACGGACTGCGAGATCATGACCTGAGCCGAAGTCAGACGCTTAACCGACTGAGCCACCCAGGCGCCCCTGAATTCATTTATTCTAATAGATTTTTGGTGGAGTTTTAAAGGTGTTGTATATATAGTATCATGTCATCTGTGAGTAGAGACAGTTACATTTCTTCATAATCAATTTGGATGCCTTTTTCTTTTCTGATTGCTGTAGCTGGGACTTCCAGTACTATGTTAAATAAAAATGACAAGAGTAGACATTCTTCTTTTGTTCCTGAGAGGAAATCTTTCAGTTTTTCACCATTGATTTTGATGTTAGCTGTGGGTTTGTCATATATGGCCTTTATTATATTGAATTATGTCCCTCTATATACACTTTGTTGAGAATTTATCATGAACAGATGTCAGATTTTGTCAAATGCTTTTTCTGCATCTGTTGAGATGACCATATGGTTTTTATCTCTTCATTTTGTTAATGTGATATATAAAGTTGATTGATTTGTGGATATTGAAACACTCTTCCGTTCCTGGAGTAAATCCCACCACTTGATTGTGGTGAATGATCCTTTTAATATATTGTTGAATTTGGTTTGCTAATATTTTGTGGAGGATTTTTCCATTGTATGTTCATCAGGGATATTAACCTGTAGTTTTCTCACTCTCCTCCCCCCTTCCCCCCACACACTTTCTGTCTGTCTTTCTGTCTTTTTTGTAATGTCTTTGGCTTTGGTTTCAGAGCAATGCTTGCTCATTGAATGAATATGGAAGCTCTCCTTCCTCTTTTATTTTTGGCACAGTTCGAAAGAGTGGCTGTTAATTATTTAAATGTTTGATAGACTTCACCTGTGAAGCCATCCAGTCCTGGATTTTCATTTGTTGGGAGTTTTTTGATTACCTATTCAATTCTGTTACTAATAATTGGTCTGTTGATATATTCTGTTTCTTTCTGATTTAGTTAATTCATTTCTTCTAATTGGTTGTCCATTGGTTGTCCAATTGGTTGGTATATAATTTTTTTGTAGTGTTCTCTTATAATCCTTTGTATTTCTGTGATGTTGGTTGTTTTGTGTTTCATTCTGATGTTATTTGTTTGAAACCTCTTTTTTTCCCTTGGTGAATCTGGCTAAAGATTTATCAATTTTGTTTCTCTTTTCAAAGAACCAGCTCTTGGTTTCATTATTATTATTTTTTTAATGTTTATTTATTTTTGAGACAGAAAGAGACAGAGCATGAACAGGGGGGGTCAGAGAGAGAGGGAGACACAGAATCTGAAACACGCTCCAGGCTCTGAGCTGTCAGCACAGAACCTGATGCGGGGCTCAAACCCACAAACCGTGAGATCATGACCTGAGCCAAAGTCAGAGACTTAACCGACTGAGCTACCCAGGCCCCCCTTGCTTTCATTATTCATCTTCTCTGTTACTTTTTAGTCTCCATTTCATTTATTTCTGTTCTCATCTTCATTATTTCCTTCCTCTTACTAACTTTGGGCATTGTTTATTCTTTTCCTAGTTCCTTAAGATGTAAGAATAATTGTTTACTTGAAATTTTTCTTGTTTCTTGAGATAGGGCCGTATCCCTATAAACTTCCCTCTTAAAGCTGCTTTTGCTACATCCCAAAGATTTTGGACCATTATATTTTCATTTTCTTTAAAAAAAAAAAAATTTTTTTTTAACGTTTATTCATTTTTGAGACAGAGAGAGACAGAGCATGAATGGGGGAAGGTCAGAGAGAGAGGGAGACACAGAATCTGAAACAGGCTCCAGGCTCTGAGCTGTCAGCACAGAATCCGACGTGGGGCTCGAACTCACGGACCGCGAGATCCTGACCTGAGCCGAAGTCGGACGCCCAACCGACTGAGCCACCCAGGC